>NW_020273622.1:985769-1110902 GCF_003268045.1 Sipha flava | reverse complement strand
AATTTTCATTTCCTTTGCTGTCATTTCTTATAGTTTTCGGTAATGTAAAAATCAGAAATCCTGAAAATAGCAAAAATGAACACGATACCACGATCGGAACAATACAATACGCGTCGATGAAAATTCCGACGACGACGTTGCCCACAATTGAACCGATTTTACCGAACGTGGAGCCTATCGCTACAGCCAAGCCCGTGTATTCTACGGGAAATAGTTCCACGGCGACGCAAAATATCAGTCCGAAACCTGTGCTGCTAAGAGCTTCAAACACGGAAGCGAACGCGAGGATTTCCATCGACGACGAGATGTAGTACAAGCAAACAGCAGTCAAGCCGGACCCAAACAGACACGTTGCCAAGAAAAACCTGAGCCCGAGTTTGTTGACGTACAGCGGCACGATGAAACAAAGAGGCAGGCAAGCGACGCCCACGATCAGGATGTTCAAGTACACGGACCCGTCGATGTCGTCGTTGCACCTGACGTCGGCCAACGCGTTCGGTTCGACTTTGTACATGGACAACACTTCGCACATGGTCGTCTTGTTCTGGGCACTCGGGTACGTTGTCTCGTACCATCGCAACCTGTTCATCAACTCTGGAAACCACAGCATCATCATGTAGTAACTGCCGCACATGCAACACAAGACACCGGTGGACACGTTCAGCGCAAGCAATAATCTCATCCGGTGAACCGACTTAGTGCGATATCAGAAAATAAAGTCCCCGGACCAAAAGTCATCATTTATTCGGATACAAAAAATATCTCTTTCTTGTATTTCGACCAATAAGTTTTAAAAAATAAGGAACGTCTGCGGATCTATCTCCATTAAGACGTCGACATAACAAATGTTCAATCGAATTTCAACTTTTTGACCATCTCTGGTTTTTTCCGATTAATTTCTCCTACTCCGGTAGATGCCATTCTTGACACATTTACCAGGATGTTTAACGCCCACGAGATGGGAGAACCTATTTTTACGTATGATATGTACCTGTATATTACCAACGTGCGTATAACCATCAAATTGTAGCTCATGTCAATAAATTGTCATTTACTATCTACAAATAATATTTGTCAACCCAATTTATTTCATAAATAAAATAGCAACTATAAAGGAAATAACATTTTATTTACACTGCAACGGGAGACTTTTTTTCCGTTTACCACTTGACTCACGTGTACTGCAAGACACTGTTTTCGGGCGCGCAACAGCAGATATTACCTGGCGGTCACGCAGAACTGCATGATACATGTAATCGCGAGCACGGTTTTGTACTTCGACGTGATCAATTCGAAAAGGCTCTTGCCCATCCCGCTAAAGAAACCTTTGCTCGTTTCGCTAATGCGATCCGGCAACGTCAACGAAATCACCTGAAACGATAACAATTTATTTTTATATTTGGTGACAATTTTTTAGTTATTTCTTTTTTAACTTAGCAATAAAACGGAATAACTACAGGGAAACTCTGGTCGGTCTTTTTATTATTCCACCTATGGACGAATCTCAAGCAATCAAGGGTTTCTTCGTGTTTGCCCTTAACGAGTAGGTATTTTGGACTTTCTGGTAATAACATCAATAAGCACGTCGTTATTATACTCGGAAGAGAACAAATAATTACAAATAAATTCCACGACCTGAACAAAAAGAATCCACTTTCGATTCGAAATGTTTGCGGTATAATTATCCACGCTATACCTGAAAGATATACTAAACTGTTATTGAACCGTTAGGAGTAATCATAGTATTCATGAAATAAAAATTATTAAAATCACCTTTAAGATCTAACTTAGATTTTTTAATACATTTTATTTAAAATGTTTCAGTGCGATTTAATACTCTTGCAAGTGTTAGATTATTGTTTAACTTTGTATTTTACCATTTTCATAAACATTTACTTTCGCTTTTAAAAAACATAATTTATGGTTTATTTCAATTGTATACTGTTCAGCATTTGTATTGCTTAACTTATAGTATACATTTACAATACAAAAACGTTAAAATGTACAATTTAAAAAAAAAAATCTGAAGCTTTAGATACCCGAATGTATGTAAAATTTAGGTAAAATATATGTTACACAATAAATTAACAAATAATTGAAAGAAGATAATCGATAAGAATTTCGAGTAAATCGACGACTGAATGATAAAATGAATGCCAAGTACAATTTTATTCAATTAAGTTTTATGGTTATAAATCACTGGAAATGTGAGACTAATTAAAAGTAAACTATAAGCGACTTACACGGAAGTAGTATTACGCCAATCGTCCAGAAAATCTCCATCCAACATAAAAACTTTTCGCGATATTTGGCGTTTAAAAATTCTCCAAGGTACGCATAAGTTATTGTACAACCAGACACTCTAAAACAGTAGTGATGTTTGATGTATTAACCAGTACTGCCATATAACTCTGACACGAGATAAACGCATGCACATTATAAGACCAGAAATAATTGTATGGTGGAGACGATAGAAAACCCTTTAACCCAACACTACAATCGCAAACACATGGTTAGCGCATAAAACCACTGTATATATGTATATATTATCTACCCGAATCCACTCATCATTCTGCAAAATATAAAAACTGAATAAATCTGGGATACACTAGATACGAGATTGAATAAACCATCCATCAGCATGCAGAATATCAATGCCTTTCTTCTACCGTAGGAGTCCGATATGTAGCCCCAAATGAAACTTCCAATGCACATTCCTACGCAATAAAGACCACGGACAAATAATTATTTTATAATATATATATATATATAATTAATTACATACGTACCGATCATCGAAGCTCCGTTGAGGAATCCTTTCCGAAAAGAAGTCATTTGAAAATCGCATTGTGCTGACGGTACAATGAATGATACCGAAGTCAAACTTATACTGACGGCTATGTAAACTGTTCCACAAATAAATAACATATAATAATGAAATTTTCCGAAACCTGTTAACCAAAAAATATATATTAATTTATATGTATTCGATGTATTGATTTTCAATTGATTTTGACGTATTATCATACAGTTTATCCGAGATTAAACACGTTTGAAATCAGAACTGTTAAAAATGCACATGGTTATACTTTTGTTCAGAACTCAATTAGTAAACAAAACATTATTTTTAAATAAATATTTATGACGAATCGAGTTACACATTGAATACACTAAATAAAGTCAATATAAAAAAGTTATGCCTTGTTTCCGGTAACTACACGATCCACTGCATCCTTTCACACATTTACACCGGTATTCATCAATTGCACCGAATTTGGGACTCTACCTGTATAGTATACATGTATTGCGCTGGTATAACAACTATACACTACAAGTAAAAATTATAATGGCCAAAAACAAAAATTAAAACTAAAATCTAACTTATCATTCTACATACTTGGTATTTACATTAATAGTATATATATATATATAATCCTACAAAGTAGTATACATAGTATATATCCTACAAATTTTGAATAGTTCTTAGGTCTAATATTAAAATTAATTACGTCTATTTTACTATTTATTTTTTGGTCATAAATTTAGAGTTTGGTATATTTGTAATAACTAAGATAACACGTATTATGATTGTTACGTTACATTATTTTTAAAACTTTATAAAAAACAAAAATATTTGAAAGGGTGAATAAAAATATTTCCCAAACGCTGAGTGAAATACCTCACAAGCATTTGTTGTTATTTCGTATGATATGTTACACGATGACCAAAGATACGGGGGAAAAGTTGTATTTTCATCAATATATGTATCAATGAGGTAATCGCAAAATGTATTAACTCGAATATCGATCGGCGCAATTGATATATACCTATAAATTATACCCTTTTTATACCGGTGCAATAGATGTATACATTTTTCCATCCCATAATTTTTCTTTCTTTACCTGCGATTTTCGGTGCAATTGATATAAAGCAGTTTACACGAACAGTATTTCAGACAGGTTTTGGAGTCGGATCATTATTCGTGGAGATTGGAAAAATACCGTTTTTAGAATTCTTTCAACCCCAACCTAGGGGATTTTCTTTATTTCCAATCCACATTTGAATTTGATAGTTACTACGCCAATGAATGGTGACGTGCGACTACTTGAGTAAGAGATAGAGAAGCAAGATTGGTATAAACTAGACATGGCTTGTTAACAAGCATGTACAAACTGTTCAAATGACGAAAACTTAATTCAGAAAGCCTTATCATCGAAATTTACGAGAATTTTGAATAAATAATTGAAAAATACCATGAAGCAGAAAGAGAACACAAAGAAGACTATGATACAAAATACCAGATCGAACATTTGACGGGTACACTTGACGAATTTTAAAAAAGTGATTATTAGTTATTACGAAAATAGAATAATATTAGTATAATATACGAGTTTGTTACAAACGTATTTGCAACGCATAATTGTCGTTAATTTGCAGCCGGTGATTTAAAGGTCTAATTTCGAAATCTATTTTTAAACCTAGATACTTTGTGAAAACTATTGTATTTAACATTGTTAGATACGAAATTACAGTAGTTAAATTTCGGTGGTACCTATGACTTTTTGTCGTAAATCCATAGATGATATAATAATAATAATAATAATAATAATAATCATAATAATATTCCACTACAGTTGATCCCAAACTGTGAGGCGCGTCTCCCTATGGATGCGAAAGCAATTATTGAGGAAGGCGCAAGGCAAATATATATTTATTAAATATATATGATATGTTATATATTACACTATCCTATATTTATTTTTAGATTGGCAGTAATTTGCTTTTATTAAAATAATATAAAAAATTTGTTTTATTAATTCATGGTAGGCACGATTAATTTTTTATTTGTTTTGTAGATGCGTCAGCGAAAATAAATACCTCTGTTCTACTATATATGTTTAAGTTATTCACTATCAATTACTATTAAAATTTATATTTTTAGATATTTGTTGTATAACCTCAAAATATACTCGATTTTAGACGAGAGGATCGCAACAGCAACGTGAGCTAGTTTTTCGGAGCAGTTATCATGACTGAAATTAACGAAAGTTTCATTATCATCCTGTGTTTTTTATCTCTAAATATAATATAAAATCTATAAATATGATACACAATTTAAACTCTGACGTTATTAGCTCTATTAATATTTACAGTGAATTAGAATATTCGTTATTTTTCAATTTGCCTTATGTCTTTGCAGTGTCATCAGATAAGGGGGTAGGAGAAACTGACCTCTCTGATATAAGGGGGGACAAAACTATAATTTGAAAAATAATGAAAAATAGTTCCTGTGCCACTGGTCTTGATATTCTCTCAAACGTAAATAGTACAATAAATTCTATGCATTTTAAGTCCTCAGTAGCGCACACAGGATTTTTTTCGGGGAAGGGAGGGTTCAAGGTAAAAATATAACACATATTACAATTAACAAAATCCTTAATATGTTTTGACTTAAATAATAGCATTGATAATAGAATAGACTATTTTATATTCAATGAATGTATTCAATACTAGCTCTTCATATTTCAAACTTGTAAAATTTATAAATTTTAACCTAGACATCGGAGAAAATTTGGGGGGGGGGGGGTAACAACCATTTAAACTGTATTACCTCACTCTTCTCGTAACGCTAAGCTACAATTCTATTTTTATAACAAGTTTTTTTTTTTTTTTAATAATAATAATCTGTATACAAGGCGGCAGTCACCGACTTTGATAAACAACGACGGCGGCCGAACAATGGCAACGAATGCTAGAGCGTCTAGATATCGATGGGTGTCCGACCGTTATCGGCATCTCAGAAGACATGCAAGAGTTTGGGCACTCTTACGCTATGTCCTACGTGAACGCGAATTTGCGAATGATGCGAACGAATTCGCATTGGTCGCATTCGCCGCTCGCAATCGTGTCCTACCTATTTGCGGCGAACGCGAATTTGCGGCTAACAATATTCCGATATTTTTTGTTTTTTTGACGTTCAGACGTGCAGTGTGTTTTGAAGTGTAATGTGCGGTATATGTGTTTATGTTCAGCTCTTTTATATTTTTCATTCTTAACTTTTTGTTAAAGACTAAGTCAACTAAAAATGTCATCGAATTTACAAAAACAATTATTTTTATTCGAAAGTACTACACTAAAATATTTACTGTATAAAAAATATTTAAAAAAAAGAAGATCAGTTGTAAATTCAATTATTTATAAAGATAGACTTGTTTTTGGTGAATTCTTTCACCTATACCCACAGTTGCGAAAAAATGAAACTTCATTTCGATCTTATACTAGAATGACTACCGATACATTTGATTATATTTTAAAATTAATATCACCGGAATTTGATCTCAAGACCACAAATTTCCAAGAACCTATTTCCGTAGAGCAGAGATTACTTGTAACAATAAGGTAAGTAAAATAAAAAAGCATATATTAATATAATAATTAAAAATTTATTAAAAAAATGAAGTAATGAAAAATAAATAAAAACCATTGTATTTTGAAAACAAAATAGAAGTCCTTAAAAGTAAATTTTCCTTTGGTTTTAAATTTTTTCTTTTTTTTAATTTCGATATTGTTGTTACTCAGTCTCAGTACTGTTGGTAACCAATGAAAGTTGGATTATCTGACGAATTTGTGGTAATCTGTTCTTGAATATGTTGAGGAATGTAGAGTTCATGTATTGGTGCAGGTGGGACGTTTGAATTTTGATGTTGCTGATTCTTTATTGACAATAGGTTAATTAGTACAGTTTGAATTTCGTTTCTTACTCGTAATTTTTGTAAATTATCCATGTTTTTTAAATATGGATGAAGTGATTTCAAGAACATCATGTCTTCATCATCCTGCACTTGTGGTTTATTAGATTCAAGTAACGCGTTAATTTTTTGTGTTTCCAATTTTAATAATTCACTTTCAAAACTTTTATTTTCTCGCTTTTTTTTTCTTTTGATTGAAGAAGTCTTAGAAGAGGTATCTGAATCATTGGAAATACTTGTTGAAATATTAACATGCGATAAATTTAAAGTACTTGGAATGGTAAAAAATTCTGATTGTGTGACAGAAATTGGATTTTCAGGACTTTGAATATCTTCAATATCAATAAAACTACTCGAAAATGAATTAACTTCTTCCGAATCTGAAAGGTCAGACATTTGTAATTGCGTTTCGTTTTCATCAGATACATTTCCCTCAGTGGTTCTAGGAGTGGTTGTGTCTTTTAAAAAAATGCAATAAATGATAATAGACCCATTTACCAGTATACACCTCTGCATCATCTTGAGAGTCTCCCGAACGGCTCTTTTTTACTTTTTTCTTTTCTTTTAAATACGTTTCTCTTATATTTTTCCATTTCCGTTTTACGTCTTCTCCTGTGAATCAATTTTTATTTGAAACTAAATTTGTGAAAATGTATTTTTTTTTTTAGGTATTTAGCAACAGGACTAGCATTCAGGCAAATCGCAATTTCATTTAGAATATCTAAGTCCGCAGTCTCAAGCATTGTTGTTGAAGTGTGTAAAGTAATATGGAATACATTAAAATTCAAACACATGTCTATTCCAAGCGTCGATACTTTTAAAAGCACAGCAATAGAATTTCATGAAAAATGGAATTTTCCAAACTGTGTGGGAAGTATCGATGGCAAACACATCAGATTGTGATGCCCTGAAAATTCCGGGAGTAAGTATTTTAATTATAAACAATATCACTCGATTGTTCTAATGGCAGTAGCTGATGCGAGTTATAGATTTTTGATGATAGACGTGGGTGGATACGGGAAAGATAGCGATGGTGGTGTAATGGTAAATTCTAAATTTTACCAACGTATCGAAAACGGTTCGCTTAAACTACCGAATGAAATAAAATTACCAAATTCGAACGTCTTGGCTCCTTTTGTGTTTATAGGAGATGAAGTTTTTCCATTGAGAAATTACTTAATGAGGCCTTTTCCAAGAAAACAGTGTCAAGAAAACGAAAAACAGTATTACAACTATAGACATGCGCGAGCACGAATGACAATCGAGTGTGCATTCGGCATAGCTTCATCAAATTTTCGAATTCTATTAAAATCAATAGAAACAAAAGTAGAAAACGCGGATCATATTGTAAAGGCTATTTGTATTTTACACAATACAATAATAGATTTGGAAAAAAATCATCAACACAACATTACGCCCTAAACGATTACGAAACAGACATATCGAAGGGCCATAATCAAATGATATCGCTGAATTACAAAAGCAGAGTAAACAATCGAGCGTCAAGTACCGCAATTAATATAAGAAATAGATTTGTGAAGTATTTTATAGATAATAAAATTTAAAAATAATTGTCTACAAACATTAATATCACAATGGGTAAATCCTCACGGGACACCCTGTATTTTATAATCATAACATACTTGGAAACACATATTTTGTCACTATACTATTCCAATAATTATAATTTTTTTAAATAATAAAATAAAATTGATACTTATTATAACAAATGTTGTGTCAAATGATCTGCATGCCAAATTAATTACGAAAATTATCTCATATCTGTAGGTTTAAATGTTTTTATACTATTCAAACTATTTTGAACTATTAATATAATATTAATATAATATAATAATTATTTAACAGACTAATTGCTATTCATAAGTACTGTTCTAGCAACAGCTTCCCATTCTTTCTCAGACACCAATCTGTCCCTATACTTTTTATTAAATTTATTCCAGAGAACATTTTTTTTTTGTACCTCAGATATAAGAAGCTCCATATTGATCATACAACAAAGTTAAAACATCAGCTTCAAAATACGTCTACTCGCTTCAACGCGCGACCAAAAACAAAATGATTTGATTTTCAAACCCTGCGGCGAACGCTAACAAATTCATTCGTTCGCGTCGCCTATGTTTATATCGCGTACGATGGACAATCTAATCTATTTTTATATGTTTGAAAATTTTTTTCGCTGCGTCGCTCGCACCGCAAAGCGTTTATCGCGTTTGCCGCGTTCACGTAGGACATAGCGTTAATCGAACAGACTATAGTAGTAATGGGCGGTAATGAATAATTTGTACTATAGTTATTATTCGATTTTTCATATATACTATCGAATAATTATTCGAATAATATTATGCACAATTGAATAATTAAAACTATCGAATAATTATTATAATTATTATTATTATAATATTATTATATTATAATTATTATAATTATTATTATTATAATATTATTATATTATAATTATTATAATTATTCGACTTATCTATACTATTGAATAATATTATTGAATAATCAAAACTATCGAATAATCGATACCATTGAATAATTCGAATAATCTGTAGACTGTTCTCTGTACTGTCGATAATTATTCGCATAAGCTTGCCGGCGATCATACTTAATCCATACGCAAAGTGTATTTTTCTAAATTATTCACCAGTTTTCTCTTGTTTATATTAATATATTGGGCTAAAAATATAAATCATACGTTTTCTCCAAAAATAATCACGCAAATAATAATACAAAAAATATATATAAATTTAAAATATTTTACTAAAATTAGCTTAGATTTTTAAATAATAATACTTTTAAAATGTAACAGCTACATATTTTTGTGTAAAAAATAAGAGTATCTGAATTATAGTATATTATTATAAATATATAATTATACCAGGTATTTACTATTCATACCCACCATTGTATCCAGTGGCGCACGCAGAAGGGGAGGGGGTGTTAAGGTGTTGTTACCCCCTCCCCCCCGAAATTTTCTCCGATGTCTAGGTTAAAATTTACAAATTTTACAAGTTTGAAATATGAAGAACTAGTATTGAATACCTAGTATCATTGATTATAGAATAGTCTATTCTATTATTAGTGCTATTATTTAAGTCAAAATATATTAAGGATTTGCATAACTTTGTTAATTATAAAACGTGTTATATTTTTACTTTGATCCCCCCCGAAAAAAAAATCCTGTGTGCGCCAGTAATTTTATCTAATGAATCTCAACAGTGCAACTGTTGTGTAGTCACGCGCTGTAATAACGCGGCTTTTTATTCCAAGGTTTAATAAAATACTGATAAAATTACTGTACTTTCTAAACATTTAATAATAATATTAAATAATAAAATTATACCGAATTAAAAATTAAATAATTATTCGATTGAATAATAAATAATTATTCGAATAATCGTTATCGGTTATTTGAATAAATAACTTGGCGAGACTATCGAATAATTCGATAGTTTTTATCAATAACGCCCATCACTAATCTCTAGTAACGATGCCTTTTTTGATTATGTTATTAAATTTTATACGAATGAACTTACCGATCATTTCAATGGCTTTATCCAATCGTACGGATTGTGCAGTGAGAAAAGTCGTTGTTGTAACCACGTCATCTGTAACAGAATAAATTATCACTAGTGTGTGATTAAAACCGTACCGAGAACAAAAATAAAAAGTATCTATCGCAATTTTTTACAAAAATAAAATTAAGTTTCATGGTTCCACCTACCTTCAGATTTATTTTCTACCATCGCGAAGTAATATATATAAAATATATATATATATACATATATATATATTATATGTGTAAACTATTTAATATTTCTATTGTTTTGGTTCGAAGTTTAAGCGATTAACTTCAATATTTATTAGTGTTGTATAAACTCGTCCGTAACCGTGTTGATAATATAATCGATTTACATGGTTAGCAGAGGCAGTACTCCCCCGGTTCGACGTACCAAGATAAAAAAAAAGTAGTAGTTATAGTAGTGGTACTAGCAGTAGTAGGAGTAGTAGTAGTAGTAGGGATTGTAGTGTGTCTTGGTACGTTCACCTGTTGGTCTGTTGGTTTTACCTTACGCCGATGTAAATAAGAAGAGAGCACGGATATGTATAATAAACGAGATTGCTAACTGTTGCATCTTACTCATGTGATTAGTTGAAGCAGACGACAGCCATTTAATTCGAGGCCTATGTGCTTTATCATAGCCTTAGATTTGTTTGATAAAGAAACTGATAAAAAAAATTAATTAATTATAGAACAAGTATCCAAACAAAAAACATTTTTATTGCACTTTATTTTTCTCATTTATATAAATTTTCCATCTAAATATAAATAACAATTATTAACATAGTTTATTCTGATAGGTTAACAATTTTTACATGTTATAAAATAAAATGGTTTTACTGAGTTTCTGTCGTTTACTAGCAGTTTTCATAATCGAGGATGTTATTATATTACTATAAGAATATAATCTCACATTAAGGTAGGTTCTGGTTACTTTGTTTATAATGTCAATTTTGTGAGGTCTTGCCAATAAATCTGTTGAATTCCAGCAAGTATCACATTCTGGAAATAGTATAGCGTTTGTCGCTAATGAGTTTTGTACACTTATCATAATTTTTAAATCCATATTTTTAATAAACATTTGTTTTTTATCCATCATAATGGTTTTAAATAATGTTTCTGTCAATTTAACAATTTTGTACACCCCATCAGAAGCATACTTCAAACCACCTCTGTTTTTCATAATTGTAAAATTTTTTAGTGTGGTATTATTTTGATAAATGTGATCATTTTCAATTAATGGTTCTGTAATGGCTTCAATACAACCATCACATTTTAAAGTTGGGATTAGTTTTTTAACAATATATCCACATATGTAGTATAATATATTTTCAGTGATGCTATTAAAATCTAATTTATTGTACTGTTCTGCTAATAATGAAATATCAAGTTAATTTTCTAAATTTTGTTCTGGTGCTTATATTTCCATTTAATTGAAAAAAGAGAATCTTCGTGAGGTGACATGATTTATGTGTTGAGTATTTAAATACCTAAATAATTTCGTAGTTGAACCAACAACCCCGTCCTTGCTACGGCATCCATCAACACAGCACTTATATGGCATGATTGGAAATATAGTATAAACTATTATAATTTCTAAATAAATGCACAACTGACAATTAATGATAAAAATTGATAAGGCAAAATCTACATCGGCCTCGATTAAAATGGCGGATAATGGCTTCACATCTTATCATCAGTTAGCAATCTAGTTTATTATACATATTTGTGGAAGAGAGCGTAATCGTGACAACGGTATAAACGTGTTTCGGACAACACGTGTTGATGTTCCTTGGAGAAGCAACAGCATCAGCTGAAGCACCGCGTCCTTTTCTAAGTAGAAAAAAAAACACTCGGTGTAATTAGTGCCGGGTTAACGAATATGATGTCTGGGGGCTGATTTTAAAATGCCACTTTTTACAAGACCGTCGTACCCAGCATTAAAAAATAATAATATAAATAACAACGTTAAAACTTTAATTGATCGATGTTTATAAACACATCGTAACATCGTTAGTTTTAATATGATATAACTATTAGTATTTAGTTTAAACATTCAGCACCATTAACCAGCACTTTATGCATTTTCTACTTACATTAATTGAAAAAAAATCGCATTATACATAAAATAATAGGAAGTAGTAAGCCCTTTTGTTTTTTAATTAATTAAATACGACTTGACAGTTGACGAGACTACTAATACGGTGTATAACACTCAAAAGACGAGTATACGATAGAATAATAAAAAATTGCTCGTTGGTGTACAAATAAATCATTAAAAGTTTAATACTGCAATTATTATAACATTTAAATATCAAATTTAATAATCTAATGGTTATAAATTATAATACATCCACACGGATACATAACAAACACGATTATGTGCCAGTGTGTTAACTGCTGTAAGTATTGCTGTATTGCAAACAATATATAGGTACTCGAAAATAATAGGATAATGGAAAATTCCGAATGCTACAATAATAATATGTTTATACTAGTAATACGCTGAACGCTCACTCGCTGATAATTCTGCGGTTGGTGATTTAATATTATATTTCTATTATTATTATTTGTTATAGGTACATGTTTTTCAATAATGAATATTTCTTCCTAAAAATTATAATATATTAGAAAAATTCAAAGGTTTCGTTTTCGCCGTTAAGAAATTGCCCCCTTTGCCACCCCTCTTAACCCGTTACTGGATGTAATGTATTACAGTTATTATTATTTCAATACTCGAGCGATACCTATCCACGAGCAGTACAACACTCTTAGAATAGTCTATTCAAACGGCATCGAGTTCGCCGTCGATCACTGTACCGCGTTAACGCTATTTGATTCCCACACGATTCTAAATTCTAATTATTAATATCATCGCCATGGTTCGGTATAAATACATGTTAATGTTATTCGCACGATTCGTCGACGTTGAATATCTAATTATACATTTTAAAAAGGTCAGAGGTGTGTGCCGACGCTTTACCAACATTTCTATCGGCTATAATTTCGACTACCTACGAAACCATTTGGTGTATTTTAATTAATACGTATCTAAATAGAATCTAAATAGAACTTTTGTGTGTTTTTATTTATTTATTTATTTCATTATCAAAACAGTTAAAAAACATTATACAGTGATAAAAGTATCTTATAATTATGTATATAATACCTTTGTCGATGGGTCACCTCGTCACCAAATAAATCATAGGTACTTACCTATGACTTATCTGTTTTATGCTTGTATTACGAGGAGTCTTACTTCCATGTATTAATCAATTTAATTAATACCTAATTAATTATGTTATCTCTACAATGCACATATAAATATTTACATCCAAATTTTGACTTGAAAAAATATTTTTCTGATGTAATATGGGTCAAATAACAACAAAAAAATATTTTTGACTTCTAATTATAAAAATTTAATACAGGAATCAATCTTTTTTAAATGTATCACACATGATACACTGTGCAGCGCAGACTTCAAAAATACTATTTACACCAATATTTTAATATAATATTTAAAGAAATAAATTTAAAAAAAATTAAATGTATTTAATCAAATACAAAATAAAATAAAACAATAAACTTTTTATATAAGTAACATCCTTAAAAAAACTTAAAAAAGAACAATATACCTTTCATATAAGTAACATAATTAAAAAACAATAAACTTTTCATATTAAAAAACTTCCTTTGGTATAAAAAAAATACATTAGATCATAAAAAATTGGTAAAATAAATGTTAGTTATTATGGAAAAGAGTAAAACAATTTCTATTTACACCACAACAAAAATAATTATTGCACTTAGTACAGGTACATGAAGTTAATTTTCCACAACCAGGCATTTTACATCTTTGTCTTGTTTCTTTGAAATCTGGCCAATGGTTAAAAGAATCTGTTCTAATATCAATTGATGGAAATTTTGATGTATGAGGTCTGTTTTTTTTATTGCAATTTGTGTTTCCACCATTAATGGTGGTTTTCTTCTTTTAGATGTTGGTATATAGGGTTTAGTAAGTGAAGAAACTACTTCTGAACGGAAATCAAACAGTGTAATTGTAGGTTTATTACCTTTAGATTTCTCTACCCTTCTGTAAAGAAGCCATGCGTTGACCACAGCAACATCAGTCAAATGATACCATAATCTCATGTACTATTTTTTAGAATGTATTATAGTTTTATACCTCCCAATAAGTGAGTCAAGGAGGTCAACCCCTCCCATATGCTTATTATATTCTTTTATAATTGATGAAAAACTCACTTCAATATTTTTTCTTTCTTTTTTGTCAAAACGACATATGGTTTTATCAGGTAAAATACCACAGTACGAAGAGAGCAATGTGACAAGCTTATTATCTTTCCAAAATACTGAGGTCACTGGAATATTATCATAAACAACTATATAAGCATATGATGTTCCCCGTGATTTCTTGTTAATAACTTTTTCTGCTAAAAATGTACAGTTTGGTATTCTGTTTCGCCGTACAGTTCCTAAGGAATGGATTCCTTGACTGACTAAATATGTTATTAATGGTATTGTTGTGTAATAGTTATCAAAATATACTCTGTGATTCCTATGCTTTGGTATGGCGCGGCTCAATCTTATTACAACATTAGCATTAGCCATTAGATCTGGCTCTGACTGAAGTCTATATTGTTCAAAATTTTCTTGCCCAGTGTATAGCTCAATTTTATAAGAATATCCAGAAGAACCACAGAGTACAAAAAATTTGTAACCCCATCTATGTGGTTTTAATGGTAGATACTGTTTAAGAAAACTGTGTGCTTTTGTAGCACATAGTTGTTCATCTTTGGATAGATCTCTCTCAAGAGGAACTTTTGAAAATTGCTTATTTAGATGTTCAATGACTGGCCTTATTTTGTAGAGCCTATCATGTGATTTATGGTCTTTAGGATATGCAGAAGTAGTATCATTAAAATGAATAAATCTTCTGATCTGCTCAAAACGTTTTATTGACATAACATTTTTGATGGGTGTAAATCCTATGTCAGTATTCCAGTATCTTCGAACAATAGGTATTTGTACAATAGATGTGAATAAGCAAATCCCTACATATTGTTTTAACTCCGTATTAGTGATGTTAAGTAAATTATTTAATCTGTTTTTTTGAGTATAATATTGATTGACATTTTATGTGGACATAAAGATCATCATTAAAAAAATAAGAAAAATAATCAATTGGTAATTTTAACTATGAAATTTCATTAGAAAGTAATGTAGGTTCAAATAATAAAAATTGTGGTTCAAGACAATAGCTTCTTTCCAATTTAATTTTGATAATTTATGTTTTAAAAGTTTTTGTTTATCTTTAGATCTACTTTGTATCGATACATTATTTGGTTGATTTTCATTAGTTAAATTAATAGTAGTATCTGTTGAATCTAGCTGGTTTGCACCAAAATCTACTGGTAAATTGAGAATATCAAAATCATTTGGAACTTCATTTTTATTATTGATTATTAAAGGAATGTCATCACTATCAAACAATTTAACAATATTATCTAAATAAATTAAATTAACATAAGATTAAAATTAAAGTTCAATTAGATCAATATAATATAAAATAAAACATTTACTTAGATCATCTAACTCATCTATATCAGACCCATCTTGGTCATCATCAATAATATTCCAATTTAACAGCTCAACTGATTCCTCATCAATTAAGCCTTTTTTTAATACTTTCATTTCTATATAAAATAATATTTTAAAATTAAATACTACAATTATAAAATATAAATATATATATATTTATATAAATACAAATATGTCATTACTGCACAGTGTATCATAGGTGATACATTTAAAAATATTCAAAAATAACTGTGGACTTACTACTAATTTAGGTTTTAACAACAAAAACGTTAACTAGAAATGTTATAGACTATTTATAAATATTTTTTAATTATAAAATAACAATATAAACCAAGAATATATGGTTTTTTAATATCACTATTTTTCCATTTTTATCATTGATTAATTTTACATGAATTCGTGTTATCATTCAATTTGGCGGTTAAAAAGTATAGATAATATAATCTCTAGAAATGTATAACCAAGGTAACAATACAACTGCCAAAACAGAAACATTTGATAAATAGCAGTAATCATCATATGTTTTAGTTGTATCACAGGTGATACAATGTGCATCGTAGGGTTATAATCAATGGTTTAACAGTGATAATTTAGTATTCCATTAAGGATATTCATTTTTATTACCTAAAAAATAATAGATTTTAAATTTTTTTATATGTTAAAAATTATAAAAAATAATTTCATAATGACGTGTTTATTAAAAACGAAAAGCATTTAATAATATCATGATTCTTGTCACATTGTATTAAGCCGTAAACGTAGATCGTACATACAAAAAATGTTGTTAATTTTTCTTTTCCAAAAGTGTAGGTTTTCGGGACTTTGTTCATATTATGCGCTCTGAAAAAATCTGCCCCAGAGGAGTATGCAAGCGCATAGCTGCTTATGTACCAACAAAAATTAAGACTGTAAATTCTATTGTGGAGCTGTGGGGGTATTAAAATGTACTCGATTTAACCTGAAGAACATATCAAAATTTATGTTTCACAACTCAAATAGTGTCAACCAGGGATGAACGCATACAAAAAGCCGGATGATGAGATTTGAAAAAATATCATAACCTTTGTATTGTTGTTTATCAATCTTTAATGATAAGTACATTATTGGTAATTATAGTATTTCGTGGGAAGATTCTTTTCGCAGCGATAGCCCGACAGTAAGTAGTCCGGCGGTGAAACAGTCGCGGCAAAATGTCCGAGTCCGCTTTAACCGACTGTATAGGATGTTATTGTATACCGTTCATCCATGCCGAAAAACGTGACAACATTGATCGTTACACATGGGCGTAGTTTGGTATAATTATCTATTGGGACTATGACTAAAAAAATGTATTCCACACTTTATGTTTAACTTGAATTAACCGGAAAGAGAACATTTTCTAGAAAAAACGATTTATATATGACTTGTTCTTAACTTGCATTTTATTTTACTATTCAAAAAAATAATAAAAATTAAATTATTAAATCAAACTTAGATGTCAGTATTTTTATGCATTAATATAAGAAATATTATAAAATTATAAAAACATTTAAAACTATAATTTCGGATAAAATGTTTTAAAATGTTTTTTCACACCGTGAGGGGGCTACAAGTTTTTCCATTGACTGTTGCCCCTATGACCCCGTGCATACTACGCCCATTTCGTTACACGACGATACGATTTAGTTGTAGATTATTAATATTATTATTAAACATTTTTTTCTCCGTCAACTGAAATGAGTAGTATTTATTTAAACATCATTAAAAAAATATGTATAAAGTACTAGTATTGCGTATTGAGGTGGGGGAAGCAGCTGAACTCGTTTCATAATATTATTACATACTTATTAATTCGACAAATCCTCAGTTGATTGGGAAGACATTATTTATAAACGGCTTTATGTGAACATAAACTTAAGATTATCAAACATTATATATATATATATATCAATGGTAACGAAATTGAAACGTTTCTCCCGACGTAAAAAGCTGTTTTTATTTAATGGTCGAATGAAGTAAAGAGAAAACAATGAAGTCCAATTATATAGGAACACGGAAGTTTTACTATCAAAAACGATCGTTTGTATTTTACGTTCTATACTACAACTATATACGCTCCATGTATTCAACATCACCCACCGCTATCCGTATAGTATTTACATTTTTATTATCCCCGGATAATGCATTGTTGTCGTCTTTGCTACCCAGAAGTCCAATATCCGTGCTTTTTTGTAAACACGACCAAACACATTCGTTTCGAACGTTCTGAGTTCCGGTGGTAATAAATAATAATATTATTAACATCTTCCAACCAGGGGCGTATTTAGACTTACTTCTAGGGAGAGGGGCGATTCAAATTTTTTCTTTAATTCAGGCTCGAAATTTACAAGAAAATTTTTTGGTAATATTTAAATCAGGTGAATCCTTAATATTTGTGGTTTTTTTTTTTTAATCTAATGCCGAATCCACTTAGAATGGTCTTTTTTGTAGTTCTTTTTTAACACTTATCTGTGTTTTGAAAGTTTCGCTCGTGTTTTATCTGATCTTTCACTAAGTATGGAACAGGGCTTAAATCAAAATAATAAACATTGTTTACCGTTATTGACAATTAAAACATTATGAACAATTTACCGTTTTGCGTTATTTAAATTAGTGTAAAATTTGAATCATTTTCAAATGTAGTATTTAGCAATTAATACTATGTAAAATAATATTACATACATAATATTATATATATATACTCGTATATTACCTTTAACCAGTGGTGTATTGGTAAATATATTTGTAGGTATACGTACTAAAAAAATATGGATATTAATCCTAAAATAAATTTTCTTGCTTTGCTCGACAAAAGTTTTCTCTCGATAAATTCGAAAAAAATTAATTAATCCTTTGTAACTACATGTTTATAACTTCTATTAAGACTATAAAATATAAAACCACAAGATATACATTTTCAGTGCGTTATAAATCGCATGATGCAGATTTAAGAACAATGAGCTGAATGTTCACAATCCATACTATTTTATTCAATGTTATTCACTACAGTTAACAAAATACATTAAAAACAGCGTACACTGTAATCTTCAACAGCTAAATATTTCAATCAATTTCATGGTTCATAACAATTTTTTCCAATGAACTACTAAATTATTATTTGTTTTTTTGTTTTCGAGTTATTTTAGAAGCGTATACCCGTAAAATAATAATTTACATTAGGTATACGCCGAAAATCGAAAATCTGCTGATGTATATACGTCGTATACCCACGTAAACATACCAATACACCCTTGCCTTTAAATATTTTATTTATTTTACAAAATTATTTTTTTATGCAGTTATTAATATATCCTAGGCTAATGGTTTATAATATGACAGAATAGTTTAAAAATCTAAGAATAGTTCTGAAATTGTAATGGAATTATATTGTAACTACATAAATAAGTGATTGAAACTTCGTTCATATTTTGATAGCTATAGTTCAAAGTATTTATTATAATTATTTCTATTAATTATAATTTATAATGTAGATTCAACTTTTACCCAGAAAACTATTGCTAATTTTGTTAACCATGAATTATAAATTTTTTAATGTATTTAAGATACCAACTAAATTCCTTAAGTCTGATCCTAAAGAATAGGAGAATATGCCGGATTATCAATTAGGATTGGGTATGGGTTAGAATTATTAAAGTTGTCAATGACTTTGCTGAAAGAGGAGTGGCTCTAATTCAAATTTATAATTCAATTCTTACGAAAAATTTAAATCCAAAATAATTAATTATTTTTCAAGTCGTGGAAAGTCATAGAAAAAGATTCCTTGATGCTCGAATATCCACTGTCATATAAAACGTCGTAGTACCTCCGCTGGGAGGCCTCTCACTCAGTCTAATCTGTCGTATTTATTTTTATTTTATTTTATTTTTATTTAATTCATCAATTGTTCTTATTGTTCTATTTTATTGTAACAGATTGAATAAAAATCTTATAATAACAAAAAAAATATATATATATAAAACGAAATTAAACTGAAATAATTTTAAATCATTCAAATTACTAAATATTTTCACGTAATTTTAATATCTTTAAAATCAAATTGAGTTTATTATAAATAGCCAATATCAAATGAAATTACTAATAAATTACGCCACAAATAATAATGATTATTTTTATTTTATGACTATTAATATTTTTTTCGCGTTTATATTATGTATAAATATATGTTATATAAGCCAATAAACCAATAGTAAACCTGCCTATAATAAAATATAATTAAGTGTTTATGTAATAGCAGCCAAATTTAATTGAACATATTTAAACAATTCCGTACAGCAGATGTATTCAACATTTTTATCTCTAGGTTCCTTTGTATCTTTTCAATATTTTAACGGTTTCAAAATAATTGATGATAAAAAAAAAGTAATTTATTTATATAGCATGTGCATAAAAAAAAATGTCAAGTTAAATAATGGAAAAAAATTGAATTGAATTGAAATGAAAAATTTAAAAATTGAATTGAAAATTAAATATTTTATACCTCCACACTCGCTATCCATATATAAATATAATACACATATAAATTACATTATAATACAGTAATGTCCAGCTTTTTGTTCCTTGGCAGTCCGTTTTGGTTAAAAATTATCTTCAATCGGGCCACCAAGTATAAAAGTACGAATAATGTCAATATTTATAAAAAATTAATGATTTTACTTATTGATTCGATAACCATAACTTACGAATCAGTTTTTCTCCATACATTATAATGATAGATATATACGTTACACGTACGATTAATGCAGTCCGTCTAACACAACTTTTTTAAAACTTTATTTTTCGTTATGATGTCACACAAATGATTAACGATTGTATTTTAATTAATTAAAAACATTAATTCGTTCAAAAGTATATTCAATTTGTCTATTATATAACAATAATTTTAATAATATAATATATATATTATAATATAAAGATGGACAAATAACAGTTTTACCATAAAATTATTACGATCTAATATTTAACGGAGTATTTTATTTAGAACAAGCCGCGTGAATAACTAACTAAGAGATCATTTTCGTGCCGTGCTTATTTCATACGTAATTGTA
The DNA here is from genome assembly GCF_003268045.1 of Sipha flava. Taxonomy (NCBI): domain Eukaryota; kingdom Metazoa; phylum Arthropoda; class Insecta; order Hemiptera; family Aphididae; genus Sipha; species Sipha flava. Next base: position 1,089,861 of record NW_020273622.1, on the reverse strand, counting down.
TTCATTTAAATAGGCATTAAGAACTAAAAAATAATAGTATAGAGCAGTGCCGACATTGCAATACGATATTTAAGTGAAAATCAATTTCAAAGGATAATGTTTGACCGAGTTCTATGGTTTCATCAGCTGGTGATATGAAGTCGTACTATACTCTTTTAGTCATTATCCATAACTTATCAAAAATAATAATGATATAAAAATATATTATAAGTAGCAAAGCGAGAAAATAATTTTTATTAACTAAGTGGTGAGTTGTTAAATTCTTCTGTTCGTGTGATTTGTTTAACGCTTAAAAAGAAAAACGTGAAAAATTAAAACGTACCCAGGTGGCCGTCGCATTCGAGGTAATCACAATGATTTAGATTTAATAGCCGGGACCGCGCAATTTCAAATTCTCCATGTAATAAACATAATTGGTTCGATCACATCAGAACCATATATAATACATTTTTTTTACGTTCGATCGATCTCATGCGATAATCGATCGAAAAATGATTTGTGTGCACGTTAGATGGCGGGCTAATTTTGGGCGTATGAAGACGAGTATACGAAAAAAATTCCATTAGATTTAGAATTGGATACTTTTTTTTTTTATTATGCACCTGCGACTTTTCGACGTTTAATCTCTGATAAACAAATCATTTTATGCAATATTATTGTGATTACAAAATGTTCAGATTTTCGAGTAGTAATATTGTACTCATAACCAATCTGTGAATAAATGCAATTTATAGAGCAACTTCGTTGTATAATTTATACCCAAAAAAAAAAAACATTTGTATTTACTTCTGTGCTATCTTTGCGTTCCTTACAAATCGTCTTGGCGCAGAAAAATAACGTCAACAGGGGTGTCTCGTTTGGATTATCACGTTATAAGCGTTAGTCTATTCGCCAGCGCTGTGTAACACGCATTCGCTATTTTCGCTTCATGGTTTTTTAAATGAAATTCCGAAACTTCCGACAAATATACGCGAGCGAATAACGAATTAATTTACTGTCTATTAACTGCGCACGAGGTATGATTATCCGATTAACTATTAATACATATAGAATTAATAAATTAACTTTCATTACAAGTAATTATCTGTCACATTTTCAAAATCAAAAGGCTCAAATTACTACTAATTTATAAAAAAATTTTCATTGGTTGTTCATACTCAAAAACCTTTTTTTATTAAGTCGTTAAATGCTTGTTTTAATTTTTCTGTTCTAGTTTCATTAAAAGTTTTAACGTTATCAAGCATTTCTAAAATACAACCAAATGGTTTTTATAATAACTTCGTTTTTTATATTTGTTTTTGAATATAATAAGAAATTGAAATAACATGTGTTTTGTACAGTTATGAAAGCTATCATATGAATGTTGTATATTTTACGAGAACTAACAATATTTTATACATGGGTTGTTTTAAAAATAAATGTCAATTTTTTTTTAAATTATATTATTATACATCATGCAAAACTAAGAAATCGTTAAACACCGATTATCGATTAGAGCGAAATAAAATCATACAATTTTGAATTTTAAGAATTTATAAATAAATAATAAAAACTATATAATATCATAATATTTAATTAGTAGATCACGCAATAAAAACAATTAAAAAAATAAAAATATTTTCTCATGATTAGATACATAGTTTAATATCTGATAAGATAATTTTGAAATCTTTGATAATAAAATAGTTTAATTAATTTAATAAATTACAGAATAAAAATCAGTATAAAAATATTTCAAGTTAGATCATTATAGTTTTTAGTACCTAGAGAAATATCTTTGTTAAAATCAATGTTAACAATGATATGACTTACCATATAAATGACGTATGTATATAAGATTTTTTTGATTTTATTGCTTTTAACTTAAGAATGAGTTTTTCTGTCCTGAAATATTGTTGTTAAGTTGTATAATATTTATTATGAACATTAATTTGTGCGGCTGTGCGACAAAATTAGAGTGATAACTCAATCCATCTAATAATATTAAGATTTAGACAAATAATATTATTAATATTTTTATTATTGTTATTCAATAAAAACGTAAGGAGATTGCAAGCCATTATTTTCTTTCTTTTTCTACCACACGCGCAATATAGGGATTTAGACGTTTTCTATTTCCAACATACCGATTGATCTATTGATGTGATAAGGATTTTGAAAACTGATTTAAATTCGTCGTAGTCTTTTTTAGATGGACTATCTCACATTTTTTAAATTTTGTACTTAACATACCCAAAAATTAATTTTTATGTTTTCAAATTGTTTAGTCCTATTTTGTAATTGCACGCGTGATAGAAAGAGAAGGAAAATCATGGATTAATACAATCCATAAACATATTTATAATTAGATAACAAAAAATTTTTGTATAGCATGAGTGTAATGCTGATGACATACGCTTGGTTCTTTGACTAACAAAATAATATCTCCAGAGGATATAATTCCATGACATTTTCCAAAGTTGAAAGCATAATAAAATTGTTCCTGTTGATCCAGAAGAACACAATCAGAGTCTGAAAAAGAAAATTCTAATAATATACATACAAATCATAAACGAGTTATTTTTAAATTTAGGTAAATTATATTATTTTAAATAGTCAATTATTTTTTTATTTAAAATATAAATAACTTTTTTTTTCTTTTAAGTCAATAGCTTTTAATATGTTTATGATTAGAACTGGTAATAAAAAAAAAATAAATAAAAAAAATAGAATAAAATTATATAACATTCTGATCTACATTTTTTATGTAATATTTATTTAATTAATGAACTGATTATTGTCATAATCATTAAGTAGAAATAAACTCACTTCTCGGTGTTTTTATTATGTTAAGAAAACGTATGAGTACCAAAATCATCTCTGTAATTTAAAAGTGTTTAATGGAATATCAAGGAAAAAAATCAATAACATAATTAGAGTCACGTGAGTATTTATTTATTAGTAATTTAAATTGATTGATGCCCAATACAAGTTAAATACATGCATATAATAATAATATACAATAGGTATAAATGCATGTAATGGAAACAATTATAATAATTTAGCTCATTGGTTTACTTGTTAATAAAAATATAATATAGCAAATTCATGTTGTTCATTTCTTTTCAGTTAGGAGACTTGATTAATTATATTTAATAAAAGCATTAAATCCATAATAAAAAAAAATTTTACATGATTTATAAAAATTAAATTAAAACCACACGGTAAAACTACTAAAGTTAATACAAGTTACAATACAGCATATATTATTGTGTTAATTGTTATCAGTACTTGTAGTTATAAACTTTTGGTCTCCTAAATACCGATGATGATAATAATAATAATTTAGATTAAACTAATGCTACTTATATATTATTAAATAAAAATATAATTTATCTACGCAGCTTAATCATTGTATCGTAATGTTAGTTTTAATAAAAGTTTTTTTTTAATTAAAAAAAAAAACAAAAAATGCTTATATTATTACTAGGACTCAGATTTCAATGCATTTGCATCTTCTGTTTGGAATTTTTTACACGATGCTTTCCAAGCTACAAATGTGTTTCAAGTACTTCATGTTGTAACTACATTTTTTTTTTTGTGGAATTTTTTGTATTTTTGGCAGATTTAATACTTTTTGGGGAATTTTTAATGTTTTTAATACATTTTTAATTTTTTAAGAAATTTTTAACCTATTTCTCGTATTATGACTAAAAAAATTAACTTCAATTAAATATAAACAAAGTAATAACATTAATTATTATTAACGGAGTCTATAAATGTTGTAGATACGATTTGTAAAATTTAATCTTTTACAAATATTTTTTTATATTTTACATATAATTTTGGACGCACCGTCGCTCCGCACGAATAAAATTATTTTATAAATCCGCAACTCAGCATGCATTGTAATTCTGCACACTCAAAAAAATTAACGTACCGTATAGCTCCGCATTCTAAAAATATTTTTAACACCGAAAGTCCGCATTGCATAAAACTATGTTTAAATTACTTTAAAAATGACCAATCCAAGGATTCACGAATTAAAAAAATGATCACTTACTTAAACAAAACATACATAAAAAACGATGCAACATTTCATGTTGAGATTCAAATAACTGTGAGTCTTTTCATACCAAATTTATTTACTTTAACACATCCAAATATTGCAGTTTTCATTAAAAACTTATTATCTATGCAGACGGATTCTTAGATACGAATAAATTCTGCTAATAATAATGAAAGTAGGATAGTTAGAACTAAACAAAAAACCAATATGGAATTTATAAATAAAAACATAGAATTATATAACGACGGCCAAATTGATAGATATAATTTAGTAAAAAGTTTGGTACCAATTAATAATATTTAGTTTTAATTTACATTATAATTGTATTATATTTAATTTTATATGAATGACGACGATGTTTGTTGTAAATTATCTTTATTATTATAAATTTTTTTAGTTTATTAGATTTTAGTGTTACAACAAATAAAAACATAGAATTATATAACGATGGCCAATTAATAGAATACTGATTGTTTTTTTTAAATTATGCACAAAAATGATTTGCGGAGTTAGGGTGTTAAAAAAAAAATTATGTGCGGAGTTAAGGTGTAAAAAAAAACCTTTTATGCGGAGTTTAGGTGATATATTACAAAATGGCCACGATGCATGCACAGTTACGATGCACCGATAATTTTATATACAATTTTATAATTTCACATGTTAAAAAAACATATTTTTTTCTGGATTTTTAAAATCATTAATACAGAAATAAAACGACTTAATGTAAATTGATGTTTAAATTAATTTTTTGAAAGGTAATTTTTTTAATATTTTTAGGGCATTTAAATCCGAACCCTAATTATTACTATTGGCTATATGTGAGATTGAAAATGTTATTGATGTATTATAAGGTATACTCTATAAAATAAATATGTATATATATATATATATATATATATATACTATCATTACATAAAAAATCATGATTAAAATTGAATTTTTTTCTTTTATTTCTATTTGTAAGTCGGTTAATGTAACACGATAACTTACTGAATGTTACCTTAATGAAATGTATACTTACCTACTCGAAACAATTAAACTACGTTAAAAATTATTCTAACAAGGCTTGACTACATCGTTAAAAAGATGAATGTGACACGAGAGAAACATAACATTAAAGTTTAATATCGTACTTGGTAACAAGACCGGAACAAGACCACGGTATAAATGACATTGGCGAGCCACTCTAGGGTCATTGGTCACGGTGAGAATAACATTCCTTGGTCTGTATTTGGTCATCACTCGTGCCATATGACCAGTAGGAGACATTACGATGATAGCAGCGGCAGAGTAATTATTAGATTTTTCCACTGCGGCTATTGCTATCTCATCAGAAATATCAAATGACTTATCTTGTTGCTATAAATGTCGGGCAAATTAAAATATCATTACAAATTTAGACACACACATAGGTTTCGGAATAGCTGTGAAAATGTAATATTAGTACAAATACTTTTTTAACTATATAAGTATAATTCTATACAATCTACGAATGGTGTATTAAATTTGATCAATAAATGAAAAAGTAAATATAAGCTTTAAGATATTTCACGTTAGAAATACCTGAATATAAGTAATTAATTTAAATTTAAAAAAATAAAAGAAAGATATAGATAATGATTTGAAAAATCTCTGGGCCATGCGTAATTTAAGTGTTGGAACGCAGTTTTTATATCGTTTGACTGAGCTCCTTCTACTTCATTTTTCTCATTTCGAACACTAATTGTAATTGATAAAATTCGTGTTCTCAATTGAACGTGTAAAACCGAAACAAATGTACGAGTGCAATAAGAGAAAAGAAATTGAAAATTTGTTTGATAACAGTCATCCACATCCTCAGCCCGATTCATTACATTCCCGGTAACAGGCGAAGTATATACTTACGGCACTTGAGACGATATCGCGGAAAAATTCCTTCCGCCACATAGCGGACTCAGCTTCCCGGCACAGTTTGTCCATGACACGTACGCATTCGATCGGATATTTACCTTTGGCAGTTTCTCCCGACAACATGACGCAATCGGCACCGTCCATAACGGCGTTGGCCACGTCAGAACACTCTGCCTTCGTCGCTCGCGGTTTGTTCGTCATCGATTCCATCATTTGCGTCGCGCAAATCCCCGGCTTACCATGCTGAACGAAGAACAATTAACATTTCAACGGGCTCAGGGCGATCGGTACCTTACAATGTTGCACTGGGCGAGGATCGATTTTTGTGCCAGAAACACTTTTTCCGGCGGTATTTCGATACCTAAGTCGCCTCTGGCCACCATAATGCCGTCGGATACATCAATTATAGACTGCAAGTTTTCCACGCCCTGGTGGTTCTCGATTTTCGGTACGATGAGTATGTGCTTACCCTGTTCACCTATATATACGTGCGATGTAAATTACTGGCGCGTGGAATTTCGAAACGCGGCGTAAGAATAAAAAATAAAATAAAAGAGAGACCGCAACACGTACCCAAGATTGTCCGTATTTCGCCTATGGCCGATGGTTCTCTGATAAACGATGCGAACACCATGTCCAAATCGTGTTCGACTGCGAACCTCAGATCTGACTTATCCTTCTCCGATACGGCTGGCAGGTCGACGTCTACCCCCGGCAAGTTCACTCCTTTGCGGCTGCCTAACATACCGCCGTCCTCGACGCGGCAGTCTATATATTTTTCGCCTGAAAAAACACGTTCATTTCCATCAATAAGCGATTCTCCAAAACAACTCGAAACAATAACGTGCCCACTTCCTCGGCAATCAGCAACAACAGACCATCGTCAATGTAAATGCGATCGTTTTTTTTCACCACTTTGACGATGTTCGCGTAGTTGACGTACACTTGTCTACTCGAACCGACGTTTTCGATCTCCTTGTCCGTGGTCAGACGGAAGATCTCACCTTTCTTCAATTCCACCTCTTTAGCCACGTCCCGATTTTCACCGTCCAACACGCCGGTTCGAATCTCCGGACCTTTGGTATCTAGAGCAATGGCTAACGGATAGGGCCTTTTGATCTTGTCGCTATAGCATTCCACTGCTCGCCTTAGATTCTGCACGGTGTTAAAGTGATACTCGTGCGTCCCGTGGGAAAAGTTCAACCGAGCTATGTTCATACCGGCTTCCATCAACATTTTCAACATCTTCACATCGGCCGTGGCGGGTCCTATGCAGTAATAATATTAACGCGTAAAACGAGCAATATAATCTCGATTTCAGAACGGTTTACAACGAACCTATAGTGCACACGATGTTTGTCAGCCTTAACGAATGAGTCTTGGCGTTGATGTTCAATGATCTCATATAATCGAGTCTTGTTTCCGAACCATTGCCGTACAGGTCGTTTTTGTTCACCCTAAATTCCTTAAAGATCGTAATATTTACATTAAATTGGTTTAATTCGTCTTGTGCGATGATCTTAATATACCACTTAATGTTATACGAACTTTATTAGCGTTACCGATATGTTGCGGCCAAGCAAAATGTACCTTGTAACTTGTATGTAAACATCTTTTGAACAAATATGTTTGGCACATGTTGATCGATTTAATAAACCAATCCGAAGACATTATTAAATAAGTTAAAATAAAAGAATAATTTTTAATATCTTTAAAAACTGAATAATTTATACAATACCCTATGGTCAATATTTAATCCCCACGACATAACATAATCATAAACATATAAAACTGAGAAGTGAGACTGTTTAATTTTTTACCTATGTATGCGAGATCCGAAATTAGTATGTGACGCTTAATGTCCAAAAACGGAAGTCATCATATGCGATAACCTTGTTAATACTTGTATGTGATATCCATAGAACTTCTCATTATTAATCCATAGATATCACATGGTATGATACAAAAGATAGCATAGATATATATAGGTAGGTACATTGCGAAGTATGTAAGAGGTTAAATAATATCAGCTACGATATATCGCATACGCAGGTGAGGTAACAGCTAGGAATAAGACACTATAAAGCATTATGCTACTACTCTCCCACTATACAAATAAAAAAAAAAACATTAAGAGTAGATCGATTAAAAATTTAGACTTAAATAATTAATTAATAAATATTAATAATAATAATAATAATAATAATAATAATAATAATTATAATATAATAATAATTTATTAATTTATATTAATTATATAATAATTAATTAATTAAATTAAGAGAGCTATAATGACTGTTTAATAAAATAATGTACACATAATGTTTTCATTTGGTGTCTATATCAAGACAAGTTTTATTAAATGTACACAAAGCAAAGGATTATTTAATATATAATTATTTAAGATACTAGTTCAACAAAAAAGTTAGTAACATATCATAAATAACAAATAATTTAGTTAGCCTGGTTAAATAATAATTCATAAATAAAATAGAAAAAGTATAATATTATTCTAATAAATCATATTAATAATAGTATAAAATAAACTTAAAATCTTCAATCAATATATAGCAATGCAATTGATATATATTTATTTTTTTCAATTGGCACTGTAAAACATTTATATTTTAATACATTTAAATTAATTATAAGTCGAGTTTCAGGAATAATTTCATCAACAGAAAACATTTTTATTATACCTGAAGATAGTGGCTTTACAAAAAAAGGTGAATATTTTAATTTAATATTATCACTCAAAAAAAAAAATGTATTATTTTAATTACTTTGACTAAATCACCATTTTCAAGCAAAAAATATGAAACTTTATCTTTTTTTTAACTCACAATAAATTGTTTTAAAATAATTTTTTCATATAATATTTAATTTATTGATTTATTTTCAATATTATCATAGGGCAACTAATTTCGAAGGATAGGGAAATTAGATGGAATGATATAAGTTTGAGCATTTACATGTTCGATTATGTGATTATAAATATCTTGAAGTGGGTTTTTAGAGTTCTTAGAATTCTTTTTAATAAACTGTAAATAATTTTTAAATTATATAAATCTACATAAATCTAAAGTACCATGCATCAAAACAAAATCACTAACATGAATCAACCCATGCACATTATAACTAATATATTATTCACCATATAAAGATGAATATTCACTAACAAATGTTTTCAACAAATCTTTGGTTAAGTAATTATAAGTATGACAAGTTTCAGATAAAATGAGGAGGCGAATAGCAGAACTCAAAAGCATAAAATGTTTGTATAGTGATTTTTTTAATTGGGCTTTTTAATACTATTGAGCCAGTATATAGTAAAGAAGTTCTGAATTCTGTGGCTTTCCAATATTCAACTTCTTCTAATTTTTTAGGCAAACGATTAATGTCTGATGCAGTGGAGGTTTTCCCGGGGAGGCAAGGGAGGCAGTGACTCCCTTGAAAGTACAAGAAACTACACGGTTAATGTTATTTAAATTATTAAATATGTTTTGCTTATAATTTCAAGCATAGACACGTTAATAAAAGGGAAATTAATAAAGATAAATATAAATATAAATTTAAATTAAATATTGAACGGACTATGGAGTATACCGTGCATGGTCTCAATCTTTCAAGTCCGTGGTACTCATCAACTCATGGGTAAGAGAATGCCTAAGTGCCTGTGCGGGTTAGAAAAAAAACAAACAGAGTTTAGGCGTTCTCCATGTTTTGTGTGTACAAGTTATATTATTATTCTTTAAATCATATTATGATTATTTAATACCTACTTTATTCCACGTTATCACTAAATGAGTTATTATCAAATATCAATAGCAATTGTAATATGTTTATTATTTTGTATTATAACGTTTTTTAATATAAAAGATTAGAATAATTATTCAATTGTTTTATTTTCTGTTGTATTTGTTTAGGTAGACGATTAGGTAGTTCGTACTGTGAGTTGTGACTTCTGAGAACAAAATAAAGCATTCTAATTTCAAATTAAAGTTATTAAAGTGATCAGTATTTTTTTGTTTCAAGTTGTTTTTTCATATCTTTTAAAAATGAATCCAATTTATGATCCGATTGTATTGCTTTTGGAACATCCTTACAGACGTTGGAGTACATGTGACAAAAACAATTTACTTAGGCAAGGTAAACCAACTCCTTTTCTGACGTATTTATCTGCAGACAAAATTGGCTCAAAAGTATTTTGTAGGTCTTTCAATTCCAACGTTTATACTAAACATCTTTGGATATGTGGAAGTTTTTATTTACAGAGGTTATTCTGTTGACCATGCATTTTATTGAGTCAGTCAAATTCTGTTTGGATTACATTAGGCTATGCTGATTTTTACTAGGAAGAAACTAGTCAATTTAGAAACTAAAAATTGTTATTATTTAGGTCAATAAATTTATTTGAAATTTTTCTTTTGCATCAATTTTGTAAATATTCAACTATTTGTAACTCAAAACTAAGGAGACACTTTATAGGGTTTGTGTCTCAGTTTTGTATAAATTATAGATGTATATAGTATTTTAATATTATAATTATAATTTATATACAATATACCTACCAGTAATGCCAAATTGTAACTTAGTAGTTAGCATTTAATTATGTGTTATAGTGAAAATGAAACCTTTTTCTGACAGATTTTTAAAGAAAAAAAATGTATTTAAACAAAATAAATGAGTTTTTAGGACTGTGCGATTCGCTTTAATAAGTCCAGATGGGTAGGAACAAAATTATTGCTTCCTCAAAATTTTAATGTCAGAACCGCCACTGATCTGATGGTAAAAAAGATTTGGTATTAACTAATTTTTGGGATATTTCATCAGGATTTATTAATTAGGTTTTTTACCTTTGATCCAAAAATCAATTAATTTTTTAACAACACCGAGACATATAGTATGCATGTATTCAAGTACAACTACCGATATTATATTTATAAGCAATTCTTCTAATGGACTTGTATCTTTATGATAGTATTCATCAAGTTTTTAAAATATATTATAATTATTTAGTCTAATAAAAATACTTTAGAATTTACTTAATTGTAACTACCTTTGATAATTTCAAATTTGCAATTGAAATAGTGTTGGGAAAGGAGTTGTTCTTTGTCGCTGTTGGATACGATAGTGGTGCGGTATCGCGGACGTGTAAAGTTTGGGATTTTACAGCGATAACGTCTAAAAATAGTAAGATTAACTATTAAAAATCCATTAGAAAACCATTGGATCACTCGGTTACACTGGGCTACTATACTACAGTAACTATAGTAAGAGTATACCTACTAGAGTAAAATCGTTTTGTGTGATTTTTCTCTAGCTGGCAAAATCGCTAGTGTACAAGCGAGTATTGACTGGTCTATAAACATCTTTTAAATTTTTCATTTTTGCCTTGAGTTCCTTTTCATCTATTTCCATTATCAACCCTTCATTCTCAAGGTCTGCATACAACATTTTAAACATTTAATTTTTAATTTTATGTTTAAATAGTGTTTAAATTGCTCAATGTAATCGGACAGGTCACACGCGCGATTTTGATTGCTGACACGCAGCGTGTAAATTCGTCCAGTGTATAGTTAAGCTAGTGCTGTATTTAGTCATTTTTCGCCCCGACGCAAAAAAAAAATTGGCACCCCTCTAAGAGGCCTATCCACGTAAAATATAGAAGATAGATCCTCATGAACCTTTTAGCATTGATTATAGAAATCCTATAAACTATATTAACAACTGTTATCGTTAACAATTTATTAAATACTTAATATTGTTCAATTAAGGTTATAAATTACAAGTAAACCATGGTGGAAAAATTGCATGAATATCAGGGACCAATTGGTATTTTCCATACATGGAGAGACGCATTACGAGATAAATGGGATGAATGGAAGGAGAATCGTCCTCGAACGCTTTTAGATGTCTTGCAATCACTAGGTTTGGCTGAACGTCCAGAAAATCGAAGCGAAGAAGAACATCCTCCAGAAGTGGATATGGAGCAGTATTCTGACATTTTCAGGTAAAAGTAATATGTTTAAGCCGAAGGTAACAATAGTGATTACTTATATTATGTTCTGTATAAAAATTAAAAAAAAAAACAATCCAAAAAAAGTAGTTTAAATTGTACACAATTATTTTAATCGTTTTTAGAAGGAAAACAAGAGGTGAACTCGTACGCATATCCGCGGCTGTCATGGGGATAGAATTTTCATATGCAGCAGAAACGACGTTTGTATCGCCAACGCTTTTGAATATAGGAGTCACCCATCAGCACATGACACTAGTATGGGCAGTGTCGCCTTGCATTGGATTTTTCGTCACGCCCATTTTGGGATCTTTAAGTGACAGATGCACGCTTCCGTTGGGCCGACGTAGGCCATTTCTCATATTGCTGGCTTGTGGAGTGTTCTTAGGTAAGTGTAAACAAATGAACTGTCTCACGGATATTTTATAAATTGGTAAATTGAGTGTAGGGCTGATATTGGTGCCAAACGGAAAACTATTCGGACATTGGGTGGAAGGCAATTCAGAGCCTGGAAACAATTTTTGGGCGTTATTTTTCACGATACTGGGCACGGTATTGTTGGACTTCGACGCGGACGCATGTCAAAGTCCAGCGAGGGCTTATCTTCTAGACATTTGCGTTCCAGGTAATTTTTGATCGAGAGATGAATTTATTTTATTGAAACATTTCAAAAATATATACAGAGGACCACGCCAAGGGACTGAGCACTTTCACGATAATGGCCGGCTTAGGAGGGTGTATCGGCTATCTCTTAGGTGGAATCGATTGGGATTCGTTAAAATTTGGTAAAACTAATTCACTTAAATCAGAGTTATTTATGAACCTATTTGCTATTATCAATTTACTCTTTAGGAGAACTGATGGGTGGCCACGTAAGAGCGGTGTTTACATTGGTCACATTTCTTTTCATCGGTTGTGTCACTTACACCGTCAGTAGTTTTAAAGAGATGCCGTTAAAGTTATTACGGTTGAACCAAACTAGGATATTGATCACGTCGACCGATGATGTCAGTTAAAAATAACATCGTCAAAACTGAAATTAACGATAATAATCGTGTTTTATAGGATTGTGATAAACTCACAGAACATGCAACGAAATCATATGGAACTCTAAAAGACGCTGCTAATGAGATCCAAATCGATAATGACGAACCCCCTCTGATACCGGTAAGCTGTGGATATTGATCACGCGGTCCATTAACATTATAGTAACCGTTTTCATATAGGAGCACGTGACATTCGGCCATTACTTGAAAACCATAGTGGTGATGCCCAAGTCAATAAAGTTGCTGTGCTTGACGAACTTGTTCTGTTGGATGGCCCACGTCAGCTATTCGCTTTATTTCACGGACTACGTTGGCGAAGCCGTGTTCGGTGGCGATCCCACGGTACGGAAACGTGATAACGATGATAATAAAAAAACAATAAAAAATGTTTAAAAAAAAAAATAAAACGCTCGTCGGACGATCTCGGCCGGCGACGTCCGAATTAGTTTTCGCTTTCGAACGCGGATAGCTGCGGTCGGTCGACGGACGTTTTGCGCGATCAATCGGACACGCGTTATTAAATTACAACATTACCGTGGTAGGCGTTGGCGGGAACCGAAAAGAAAATGCTGTACGACCAAGGCGTACGGTTCGGGTCGATTGGTATGGCGATGTACTCGCTGTCGTGCGCCTGCTACTCCAGCGTCATCGAGAGACTCATCAAACGTTTCGGGTGAGCACAAAAAACAACTATCGCGCAACGTGTCCGTTGCGCGATGGTTAGGCGCAAGAGGACGGTCTTCAGCACCCCTCAGTTCAAATTCAGCACCGCTGGGTTGATTTTTATACCGGCCAATCTATAATAATTACAGTGATATACCATCATCAGTTTTGTGTTCAGCGATTTCAGCGTCCCTAATGTTTGGGACACCGAGTTGATCTAAAAACGTCCGTTTGCACACAGGGCCAGACGCGTGTATGTCGGAGGTCTGCTTTTCTACTCCACCGGTATGTTTTTGATGGCCGTCACTCGACACAAGTTCAGCGTGATATTCTTCTCCTGGTCGGCCGGTGTGATGTACTCCACGATGTTCACGATGCCGTACCTGCTGATCGCCCACTACCATTCCACCAACACGGTTATACTTTGTAGTAGTCTTATGCCGTAATCGATTGTTCCTCGACGTCCTCCTCGCTCCCGTGCCGCATTGTAACGTACGATTAGTTCTATTTTATTTGTATTGTTGTTTTCAGTTCGTCGAAAACACCCGCGATCAAGAGTCAAACGACCAAGTTAGAGGACTGGGCACGGACGTCGCTGTGGTCAGCTCCATGGTGTTCGTGGCTCAATTCATTCTGTCCATGTGCATGGGCACGATTGTCAGCGTGTCCGGGACGACATCGGCTGTCGTTTACACGGCTTCGTTTTTGGCTTTCTGTGCTTCAATAGTCGCCACGCAAATTGTGTATTTAGACCTATGAAAACGTTATTGGAAATTAGAAAACCTACTATGCGTTAAACTTTTCATTTTAAATATAAGTTTCTCTCACTTGTTATATTTGCTTCGTTAAACTATGTTCGTACGACACACATAACTGCAATAATATATTCATTTTACATACATCAAATAGTTTTTACTTGTGAATAAATAACCATGTACTTGGAAATAACTAATATAAATAAAATACTGATTATTTAACAACTACATTAAACTTACCAAAGTCATATATACAACTTAATATGATGACAACCAAAACTTATGACAGATAAATCCGATACGTTAGTGCAAGACTGTAACTAAAAAAAGATCATTATCGAGGTCGTAATCTTTCCAAATTGTATGTTACATTTTAAATTAAAATTGTTTATAAAAATACGGTTTTTATTACGACCAATATTTATAATTAATTGTTTTATGATAAATAATTTTTATGTAGAGAAACTTATTTTATAATTAAAAATATCTTATTATATATTAAAATAAATAAACAATCTAAATTCTATTCGATATGTAGTATAATATTTTCACTTAATACATAATTAATATATCATGTACAAAATATTTAAAATTTTTCCACCCAACTACCAAAATTATGTCCATCATAATTATTATAAGTTCATAAAAGTTTTCATTTAAAGAAATTTATAATTTGAGTTATTTACTTGTTACTACATAATAATATTGAAATATTATATGTCTAATTTTTTATAATACTTTTTGTACAAATACTATTTGGAGTAAAAAAATGATAAATTTACTTATTTTCAGTTAGGCAGAAATAAAAGAATTTATTCAACAAGTTAAAAATTCGAAAACATACAAAAAATAATTAAATCTAAAATGTAATTAGTTAAAGCATTTTTAAAAATTGAAGAGAATATTTTTGCTGTAATGTGCGAACAAAGGCAAATTAAAAAAAAAAAAAAAAAAAAAATATTAAAAATTTTCAGAAATCTTGGTTGATTACAAATAATTTAGGTGGGTACATATAATTATACTATAAATGTATATACCATACTAAAACAATAACATACTTAACTAAAATAACATATCATATGTATGTAATATAAATTTTATAGGCATATATATGTGCAATGTATAATATAGTGTAAACTATGTTAAAATTGTTGTTTTGAAATTAATTTATAATAACATAATGGTAACTAATTATTTATATATTTTATAATACATAACTTTAAGAGTTATATTTATATATTAACCTTATAACAATTTTAGTCTTATATTGTAAATAATCATAGGTATTTAGATAACATTTGTATGGGAAAAATATTTTTCTTAAATAAATAATTTACCTACCTATTAACGTAAAATAGAAGATAATAAATAAATAATTTACTTTGTTGATCTGACTAGGAATAATCCCCGAAATGGCATCTGAAATCAAGAAAATAATTTTTGATGTTTCCGGTTTTCGAAACAACACTCGCATTTTCTTTTTGGACCTTTTATTTGGACATTTTCGGGTAATTAGCTCCTCTTGATTGGTCTTGATTCATATTTTCCAATAAATTTTCGATGACGTTTCAGATTCAACGATTTATGCAACGGTTAACGTAATATAAATCCGTTTATAATTGTTGGTCCATGTAGACGGCAACATTTTGTTCAACAAATGTGCCCAAGCACATGTAAATGCAAACGAGCATTGGTAAAAACCCGTTCGTGCTCGACGAACTGGTCGGGTTCACTACACTCATAATGAGGCCTATTTTCAAACATATCGAAACGGATAGTCAACAAAAACTGTTTGACATATTCAATCCACAAAATTCGATCAATCGTATTCTCAAAGAACCATCGGATACTGAATATCGAATGAAAATGCATTCAATACACTTATCGATCATCGAATAAAATCGAAGTTTTTTCCATGATATTTTCAATTGTTATCACGAACATGTATGCTTCGTAACCTGTTCCAGCATGGAATTTTCTACGACACTCGTTCGAAGCATTATTTTTTTATCCTGTCGAACATCCACGAACGGTTTAACACACCCCTTGCAAACGACAACCCTCGTAACCGTTCATACCCGTCCATTGCTATTTGTGTTACCGCCGTCTCTGCACGACAGCCCTTACGGTTTCCCAGGCACGGCAAGTCGCCAATATTTGTTTATATGCACCAGCGATTCCCAAATTTTTTCAGTCACGGAACCTTTTCTTAAACAGTATTTTCTCGTAAAGCCCTAAAGAATATTTAGTATCAAGTTTTATCCGCTTGTGTTCTACGAAGCATATTACACGTGATATGTATTTACATTGGAGGAAACTCAAAACGAGATATTGTACGTTTAATATTATATTTACATACAATATATCTGACCGAGAAATAACTGGAATGGGAAGCGTACTATCTAAAATTAAAAAATTATACTATCCTATGGGGATTTTAATATTGTTTGTATATGTATCGGTGAATTATATTTGAGTCGACGGAGACTTGTAAAAATATATACGCTCGTTGTTTTAAATAACGATCAATAATCGTTACGTTTTTACATTGTCTATAGTAAAACGAACGGATCACTTTAGAAACAATTACAGAGCAATAAGGGCTCCGCGGATTACAATTTTGGGAACCGCTGGTTTATACGAAAACGGTATACTCGAATTCTGGTTTGCTAGTAACTGTATGATATATTTTTCTATTTTACACGACTTATGTAAAACCATTTTCTCCTTATTAGGGACATTATTATTTATTATCGGAGCGTCAACAACATTATTGTTTATTAAATTATATTTATTATCCTAGTAATACTTCAACATAGACGTCAACAAAACATAATATTGAAGAAAGAGATTAAAACACCAAAGTTACAAATGCTCATACGATACAACATTTTAGGATTACAAATTATTAAATCCTATGAAAGACGTGGGGCCGTTTAAATCGCGGCGTCTTGGATAGCTGCTCCTTCTGCCCTGCCCTCTCGCCGGAGTTGTTTCTACACACGTAGGGATACCCTATGATCGCATATTCTTCGCACCGTGATCTTATTTGCAAACGTGCTCCGTGTGCCATCTGTACGTCTGTGCAACAAAATCTTGACGCGTTCGCTATTTATCATTTTTTTACAATCAATAAATCAGTACGGTCCAGCGATCGCAACGTTGATAGGGGTAACCTATCGTCAGTAACCATTCGAAAACGTCGCACGTTTCGACGTGTCGAATTACATCGAATACCGAACGTATCGTATGGAATATCTTGCTCGACACATCTTGGAAATATCTAACTAACCGGGACGGTACAATACACCGGATTATTATTGACACAATTTCGGAGACGCCACGTTTTTACGATTTTAAATATTCTTTATTAAATGACATAAAAAAATAGACTGACTTTTGTTTATGATCACGGTAAAAATTTTGCCACCCCTTTAAATGTGTCAAATATGACGATGGTCCCCCCCTCACCCCAAACCACCCAATAAATACAAACCTGTATACGTATGATATAAATACATAAGTATCAGCTATCATTTTAATTCTTATGCGTCTAAACAATTATGAAAAATGTTGACAAAGTAAAGTGTATTCTTTTTCTTCCGGTCGTTGAACATTCGTCGCGGTCGACTGTCAACATTGCTGCATCATTCAAACATTCAAATTCGCCCAGACAGTTCCAAAATGTTACTCATACTGTGTATTACATCGATCTCGCTCACATCTTGCCATGGAAAAGACATTTTTCCCGAAGCACTGGTATTTAAAGGACTAGGCTTACCAGACATGGTCAACAGTTCGGATACTAGTGAATACCATAACGGTACTATAATGGTTGCAGGAAATTTGAACGACGCTTTGACGACCATGAGTTTTCACAGGTATGGTTTTTATCTAATACATAATATTAAAATATTCATATATTGTTACAATGGTAGCAACCTTTTTTTTCTATCTTTTTTTATAAGAAAATGTAAAATTTATTTAATAAAGGATACAATAAAGAAGATAACAATTTGTAAAAAATTATACATAAACATGAAATTAAAACACGATAAAAGAGACCATTCATTAATAAAACCTTTTAGAACAAGAATTTTTTTATTAATTTGGAAGTTATGGCATTAGAGTCTTTTATTTGATGACGTGAGAGTGATTTTCGAGAGTGTAAGTGAGGATAAGTTAGATATGAATGGATTACGGTAGTGTTCTTAATTGCATAACTTCTGTAAATAACATTTAATTAGGCGCACTTGAACAAATTAAATTAGACATTACTAGTGAATTTCATATTAATAGTTTTAAACTCAACGATATAAAACTGATAACTTAAATTATGATTATTAAGCGACTAAACAAAAGTGTTCAATCACATATCTCTATTCTAAAATTTAAGATGAAAATACGGATGTTATTAAGTTCACAAAAAATAATATTATTAATATATTATTAAAAGTATTAAATATTTCAACGCTGTCGCTTGTTTGTTTTCGTCATTCAAAACTGCAAGTGAATAGTTCCTGATGATTTTTCAAAAATAAAAGAATTATCAATGCATTATTTAGTTCTACTTATGCTTGCGAATAAACATTTTCCTCTATGAATTACGCAACATTTTCAAAACGATCTCGTTTGACTCAATACTTCATTCTTTATTAAGAATTAGCATTACAAATTTTACTCAAAGTATTGAAAAATAGGTTAGAGAAAAACAACCCTCAAATTGTATACTTATTTATTTATATTTTTTTTCTAAAATATAATGGGAGATGGTAAACTGTGGCAAAATTCAATTTTTTCCGAAAGTCGATATGTACTCGTAATCTGCGGCAAGAAAAAATTTAATATTTTACAATCTGTAACAAAACCGATCAGATACATTATATAAGCTGTGACAATTAATTTTATGTACCTATGATATTATACACTAAATAGTATGTAATGTGTATCTATGCACGTATATCGTTTAATTAATTTTGATATATTGCGTCTTGTGTTCAAAATGGTAAGGTAAATCCAAATGTAGATATTTTAGTTTTAACGAAACCTACTAAATATCGGTTCTTTTATTTTTTATAATACTAATTAGTACCTACTTAATAGTGTTAGATGTCAGTATAAGTAGTTAAAAGTTTAATACTTAATTCTTGTGATGGAATTTACAACAATTTTTAGCTAGAATGGCAAACGATTAATAGTTTTAAACAATTTTAAATTCAAATTTAATAATTAAATTTGAATTTAAAATAATTATTATTATGAATCAAAAATAAGTTGTAATATAATATGGTAACACGCAAGACGCAAAATAATATAATTAATTAAGCGATATACGTGCATAGGTGTACATAGTTACAAATTGCAAACTATTTAGTATTACATATAATATCGTAGGTAAATGAAATAAATTTCCGCAGCTTACATAATGTATACTGATTAATTTTGCCACAGTTAACATACAGCCAATATAATATACATATATTTTTTAATAAAAATAAAAATTGTAAGAACTGATTTGATTTGTAATTTTTAAAAGTTTATTTAAATTTTTTTTGTAATTGTAATTGTAATTTTTATTTCTTTTTATAGGTACCTAAAGAAATTTGTAATTTCATAAGATAGTCACGGACCGGTTAGAATACTTCTGTGAATTGTGGTTTAGACACGTCTGACCAACTGTTTCCATACTTCAAATCTATAATCAATGAAGCCAATTTTATAGAAATCTATTAATATTTCGAACTACAAATATATGCAATCATGGTTTCCGTTATAATATAATAATAATTTGAATTAATATTTGATTACAATATTATCGTAGATAATAAATTAACAGAATATCGAGAAATTAAATTAAATTAAAATGTTTGTCAATCATTTATATCTCATAAGATCAAGTTGTATATGAATTAAATTACTAATTTAAACTGCAAGATCAATTCAATCACAAAAACAATGATTTATGAAGAACGTTTAAAAACACTAAGTAGTTTTTTTCAGAGAAAAAATAAGTGATTATCTCTGCAGACAATACATAGTGGAGGAAATATTACAAGATATTACCCGTAGTGCGTCATCTGAAAGCCGATCGTTACCCTTGGACAGTCACGGGATGGACATAATGCACATGGATCAAGGTTCATCTGCATACAATGCATGGCTGTCCAAGTATTCGCTACGAAATATTTAACTTTATAGTAAATAAAATGCATTTTTCGTCTGTTTTCAGAACAAAATTGTTGAAAAAAATTTACGACGAATTCGACCTAAACATTAAAATGCACGAAAAACCAGTTGGGTTTACACTAACAAATAAAAATAATCAAAGTAATTACGCGAGCCGTTTGTTTTATTGCCCCGGTTAATTTCTTAACGTTTTCTAGGTTCCGGAGCACATGACAATAACGGCACATACAACAATATAAATGTGTCAGACACCACGAATGATTCGAACAAACTTCAACATTTGCCTGAAGGTTCATGTAATAATAATATGTTATAATAAATTACCAAGATATTTTACACGATTATAATAGTCGTTATAGTTAGTTGAAACTAGCCCAAATACAGTAGAGCATTAACTGTTTGGTACTTACGCGTGAAACGTATCCCATGCACCAAATAACACACGTTAATTTACAATTAACTTGCGATCTCAATCGTAAAATATTTTATAAGAACAAAAAAAAAATTGTAAATTGTTTTTACATTTTATAAAATATTGATCGTATCTATTATTGTTCAAACAAAAAATGAAATTATTTGTTTATTATAAAATTGCAGAAAAATCCGAGTGTTAAATACATATTATACTGCACGGAAACAATAATTCTTATTAATATCACAGAACAACAGTACAGACGTATCTCTAAGTATATCTTAATAATGACCTATATCGATACAACTTTAATAATTGAAAAAAAATTTAAAAAATTTACCGATATTTTTATTCAACACCATTTAAAATGTAATATAATTTATGTCAAAGGTTTAAGTAACCCTACGCACCTAACTCGTGGTAAACGTAGGTTACCTTATTGAAATACGTGACAGTAAATTAATCCAATCTCTTTTGGTTTATAGGCTCATTTTTAAGTCCCAGTGAAACTAACAGTGTGGATTTTCAACAAAGTCAATCGACGCATTACGATATTGACAATTCAAATGAATACAAAAACTCACCGGATCTACCAATATACTACGGCTCTCCTGAATTTAGTTTCAAGCAATCTCCACAGCAACATTCATCATACAAACCTCCTCCATCATCATATCAAACACCACCATCATCAAACGAACCATCTTCTCCATCATACAAACAAACTCATTCATTGCTCGGATTACTACCATCATCATATGGAACACCTCCTTCATCATATAAACAAACTCCTTCAACGAATGAACCACCTCCTTCGTTTTATATACAACCACCGCCACAACCATCACCACCACCACCAACCTATGGTTATCCTTATAATATACTACCATTAAATCCAAATCCCGGTTTAGTTCCACCAACATCAAATTCAGGTAAATACTACCTCATCGCTGATGAGGTACTACCTCATCGCTGAACAGTTATATAACAAATTAGTAATTTCACCACAATCCCAAGTCATTCATGATTTTAAGTGAAAATAAAATAAAAATAAAATTGCATATCCATAAAAATAGCCTGTTATTTTTTTACTTCTGTATATCTTATTATTAATTTTTAATGTATATTTTATAATTCACTCTTTAAATTATTTAAAAATTTAAACAATTGTATTGTACAACATCGTATTATTTACTTTTAGATCCAGGACTAAGTACACAAGGTATTGGACAGTTTAATAAACCGGACGATGAAATTAATAATTCAAACACAGAAGCAATAAGATCAGGGCTTTCAACAATGGATTTATATGACCTAACTTTAACTGTCATTGCATTCCTAGGATTCGGTACATTTGTCATGAACTTGGTCATGGACGCAATTTCGGTAAGTAATTTCTACTCATAGTAGAATTAAATATTTCGACAAATTCAATTACACGGTCGTAATTGATTAATACAAATATCCAATTATATCATCAAATCAAAGTAAAAAAACTCACGAAAAGCAAAGAATAAAAGAATACAATTTTGTAAGAAAAAAAAAAAATGGGAAAATATTTAACAGTGCTATCAAAAATGTGATACGTCTAATTTAAATTGGTGCCTCCCCTTCTTTCCTATGACAAGTATCGAAATTATACATAGGATGTATCTATAACAGTTCACGTGTACTAACATCTCTATAGATTTAACTTTTTTTGAAACGAGTCAAACAATTTTCGAGTCCATCTCATGTATACAATAAAGTGCACGTTTTTATAAAATAAAAATTAATAAAATATAAATATAGATCAAGAGTTCACTCAGACCTTGTTTCATTTTTTACCGATCGTTTAAGGTACAACCGTCAGCGACTTTGGTAATGAACTCGTCGCCATTATTTGGGGCTTCCGTGTCGAGAACTAAAAGACAAGTCGATCCCGGAGTGCGGGAGATTAACGAGTTGTCATGGACAGCGGTGTCGATGATAGACCATATGATGGCAAATGTGGATGGAACCAAGATAAATTGCGAGGAAGTCAAACAGTCGTGTCAGAAATCCAAACGACTGGTTAAAAATGGTACAAACTTCAGTTCGAAACTATTGCCAGTTTGGAAGTAAGTCGAATAGTATTTAATTATTATAGATTTTAAAAACACATGCCTAATAATATAAAACATACAAGTTGAAAGACTTTCGCCATCAAAGAATATGATGTTATGTAAAAAATATTATTTCAACCATTACATATTCAACCATACATGTATTTTATTTTCATTTTATTTTATATTCACGTATGACATAAATGTTCTTATGGGGAGATACATATGATACATTATTTTCAATAATTCTGAAAAATTCGTATTATTAGACTTAAGATTTTTAAAAACAAATATAAATCATTTTATCTCGTAGCTTAGATCAAAATTATAACAATTATGACACGAATTAAGGATATTTGTAACATTGTAATATTACAGTTGTGTTAGGAAAACCGACAAAGCCCTAATATTATTATGAATTACCAAAAAAAAAAAAAAATTATGTGTATTCAAATCAAAAAATGTAAAAGAAATATTCTTTAAATATTTGAGTTTTACATCTTAATCATATATATTACATGTGTTAATTAATAACAATTATTTGTCTTTACAGTATTTCTTTAGATTGGCTTTCGAAGAAATTAGGAAAGGATACAGGCCAACCAGTGATATCTGCATTATTGGGACATTGTACTTTACCCGCACAATGCTTGTCAAAATCATAATTTAATTTATAGTTGAACTCTTAAAAAAAATATCTATTTACTTAATTTATTTATTTTTATTAAATTGACTTTAAAGAGTCCACGTGTTGGTGCCTCTATGAACTAATGAGAATTAAATAATATGAATGGGACATTCTATTATTAATATATATATATTTTAGTCCCCAAATTATATAAGCTGAGATTTTTTAAACCGTTCAAATAATTTTTTAATTTTTTAATTAAAATTTCATTAAAATACAATTATTTTTTTATTTACCTTGAAAACGTTTTAGAAAAACCATCTATAGTTAATAAAACTTCTATTCAAGACAAAACAAACGATTTTAAATCATTCTCAACAAATTTATTGGAATTAGGTTTTGGCTTTGTTGTAACTAAACCAATAAAATATGAAGGTAATTATTAAAAAATATGTACATATTTGTAAATAACGGTTGAAATCATTTAAAAATATGAAATATTAACAATAAAATATATCGACAGGAAAAAATTGTAAGTACAGGTTCTCACTTGAACGTGAAGAATTGCCAATTAAATTCATGAGCTGTCCATTTTTAATTAAAGAGCATGTTTATTATGAATGTCTAAATGGACCTCATCGTAAATCCAATGGTAATGATCAGGGTTGGAATTTTATAGCATTTGCATATTTCTTATGAGATGCTTAAAAAATAGCAGAGTAAGCTAAAAATGTGTTTCATGATACAGAGAACTCAAATAAAAAATTGTATTTTGTTTTTTTTTTGCATATTTTGAATTTTTTAGTTTTTAGTACTTTTTTCTGGATATTTTTAGACTTTTTTAAATTTTACCTGTGTTTTTAATCAAAATCGGGTATATTTTATGAAACTGTATTTTAGTAAACGTGTTTTTTGATTTTATCAATCGTATTTTCAAGTAAATTATAAATGTATAGATTAAGTAAATAGAGCGATTACGCTGATGCAACACGTACAATTACAGCGATAATATATAGGTAAGTATAATATAATATTATGATAATTTCGTTTTAGTTATTTGGTTCTAATTTTTGTTATCTGCTGATTTTGTTGGTTTTTTTTTTTTTTTTTTTTGTTGATTTCTACTAAATCTACTAATAACCGATTATCATCGAAAGTTTGTAGAATTCGTTTTATACAGTCCACATTCGTCTCGTGTGCTCGTACAAAATTATTAAATAATACATTTCCTTTTTTTGTTTTGCATATTTTGTTGTTTTTATTGCATATTTTAAGAGCTTATTTAGCGATTTTTAAGGTAATATTATAGCGTATATTTATGCAATTTTAAGTGCTATAAAATTCTAAACTTGGTAATGATATAAATGTAATAGCACTACTAATAAGTTTCTACAGTAAAATTATCGGTACTTAAAAACAATAAAAGATAATATTGCTATTTATTAAGTTATAATTTTAATATTACGTATTGACATTATCAATGTGTGTTATCATTACAACATTTGTAAACATTGCCAGCTTTGCATATAGCGGTCATGACTCATGTCCTCCCGTAATGTTCTGTAGGAAATCGGCGATCAGTTGTTTTATATATCTATGCTTATAACCAAGGTTTTTAGATTATAAATTTAAATGATACCTATAATATATAAGCCTTGGCTCTTAACCACCACCCATAGCCTTCGTGACGTGGGCACGCGTGATTTATATCCACTGTAGTGGTTCTCAAACGTTTACGACCACGGAACCTTTAGGAAATAGTTTGTGTTTCATGGAACCTAACGATTTCTCCAACTCCGACTTAACCCCGATTTTTCAATTATTTATTGATAAACCAACACTCCTAAAAAAAAAAAAAACATTTAACGATACTTCATAATTATTGTTTATTACAATTACTACTGTCAATATTCACGTTCATCTTACGGAACCCTTGAGATTTTCCCACGAAACCCTTTCGTTTCACGGAACACACCTTGAGAATCGCTGATCCACCTGAAAGACGATGTTATTGTTGTTTTACATAAAGTTGAGTCAAATTGAAACGTTTCACGTGGTATCCAATTCAATCAATTTGAACCATATAATTTGACAAATTATTCGTTAAAAAACTACTATTCAACTTAACACATACGAGACTATAAAATATAATTATATAACTATATGAACTATATAAAATTATATATAAAAAAATTTAAATTATATAAATATAAAATAACATAATAATAGATTATATAAAATAAATCGTATATAGGTACAAAGAATGTGATAACTGAAACTTGATTTATATTGATCGCGTTATTACTAGGTATTTTATATGGATATAAAATTTATTAAAATTCCAGTCAACGGGTTGCATATTTTATGTTACACAGCGTGCACAAAGATACCTCTGTCGTTATATGTGATAGTTGTGTACTATTAACGTAGTTTTTAGTCGGTATATATATATTATATATATATATGGTTTGCATCATTTAAAAACAAATCCAAGGGTTACTTGATCAAACTGTACTGTTATTATTACAAATATAATATACTACTAGGTACTGTTATACAATACGAAATAAATTTAATTTAAATTAAAATATAACGTTAACAACAATATCAACAATATTGTACAATTTATTTTATTTGTTTGTTATCGCATTATGTCGTCGAAAGTTATTGTGTTTCACTCTTTTATTTTTCAATCATGAGATATTATACAATCAATCATATAAGTATACCGTGTATATAGGCAGTGTGCACGTGAAGACAGGTGTTCTTGAAATCAATTGTAATTTGATTGATTTGTTTTATTTAAAATAAAGTGAGCCAGCGTTAGCATATTTATTGCTTTTATCGTTATTATTATGTGATCCTCATTCAGGCTTCGTGGTAAATAAAAATTGACGGTAAAATGTAGAGAATGTATAGTTTACGTATCTAATACACTTCACATATCGAATGGAATATTGCAGCCAACTGATTCACTGAAAATACGACACACTACGAACCTTCTGTAAGTCATTAACACGGATGAATAATGTTAATAAAATAAAATTGAAAGTCATTCAATACGGACGTTTTCGATGAGAATAGAAATTTTGAGTTAATGTAGTAAAATTTCATAAGGTGATGTACATTTATTTTTATTTTTATCGCCACTCAATGAATTATTAATTTTATTGTTTAATGCTCTAAATGCATTCGTAAAAAAATTTAGTTATGTTTATGATATTCATTCGGTTTACTATTACTGCTACTACGCCGTGTCGGCGACGCCCAACGATCAAATTTTAAAGTTATTAAATGTATACAGATTGTCCAACCATTTCGCCGCATTCTCCATGTTGAAGTGTTCATGATTTATCATCTACTTACAAAACAGTACAGAACACAAATATTATGAAAATGTATTATTAACATGTGAAATCTCTGATTAAATAACAGATTACGACAACGTAAGTACAAACTTACGTGTACTTTGTGGCTATTGTGGCTTTATATATCAGCATGCAGTGCGCGTTTATAACACGTTAGCAATAGGATAGCACACTTGGCAGTTGTTTCTGAAGAAATTTATGTCCTAACAATAATAATCATTAACATGTTTCATTATGTCATGATAGCAACGATATTTTCCGTGATTATTAGCCTAATAAGACTTTTAAACAAATCAATGTGTTAAGACTTCCTCAAATATTTTAACACTATAATATTAAATAAATTTACAAATTCTGACCAAGTATTCAGCGTCTTAATTGTCAGTCAAATAATAAATCGACTTTGTTAATAAATCTAACATGTATTGAAATATTTTAGAACAATATAATTACCATTGTTTAGATTCTATTGTTAGATTTTTTATTAATTCCAATAAATTAACTCCTCTAAACATAAACATGTAAGATATTTTTTTTTTATTTAATATGTTGTTAAACTTAGGTATTAATATAATTAAAGAATACATGTATATCTATACCTAGCCAAATACATAATTATTTATAATATTCATCTCAATAAACCTAATAAATTTTAAAATGTTGAATTTTGAGATTCAAAATATGCCTAAATTCAACGTGTTTACATTTTTTTTTTAATTTACGAATATGAATTATGAACTCCGATTAATACATTAATTAATATATTGAGTTTGAGTTATTTTAGTAAATAATATTTACTTATATTTTTCTTATCTTCTATTTAACTTGATGGTTTTTGATTACGCCATGTAATTTATAAAGTACACATACATTTCTGTTTCTTCTTCTTGTTTCACTTTACGGCTCTTTAAGAGCCTTTGTGGCTGTACAGTATTCTTCCAAGACTCGTTCTTGAATTTTTTCTTCCCAATATACGTAGTTGTTCCGTGCATTTTTTTCATTTTGTTCATCAAATGCCTCTTAGTCTCTTACCATCTGGAATCCAATTTATTATTACCTTTATTCTTTCTGTATTATTTCTACACATTGACCATATAATTTAACTTTTGGCTTTTTAAATAGTTTGCTATCTATGGAACCCCCAGTCTCCTCTCTCGGCTGTTTGTTATATCTTATTCTCAATTGATCTTTTTCTATCAAAAATAGGTCCACATATTTTCCTCAAAATCTTGTTCTGGAAAATAATTAATTTTTGTTCCATATTTTTTTTTTTTGTTATATGTCTAAATGTCGCATCCTTAAGTCAATGTTATTCTCATTACTGCTGTATATAATTAAATTTAAATATAATAAGGAACAGTAGGTATGTTCTTTCCTCTTTCTGTAAATAAATATCCTTTTTAATTTAAATTTACTCCTAGCTGTTTAAAAGTTTCTATTGTTTTAAAAGTATAATTGTTGATCTTAAGTGTCTTTGTATCACTTTCCAAAGTTTCCATAACTTTTGTTTTTTCGTTATTCATTTTCAGGTCCAGTATCATTCCTAATTAGACTTTCTGTCTTCCTTAATAGGCTTTTTATGTCTTTCCCTATAATTCTATAAAGTTTAGGTCATCCGCATAAGCCTAATACTTCAATATTAACCAAATCAATATAAATTTCTTCGTTCAACGATTCTCGTATTTTTCTAATTATTTTCTATAGTACAATACTGAAAATTTGGGGATATCCCATCACATTGCTTTAATCTTATAATAACTCCAAGGATTTCAGATAAAACATTTAATGTTCTTACTTGATAAAGTCTATTTTCCATAATATTTTTAATATTATTATTATCATATTACAAAGCAAATAATACTAAAATTTTTAAAGAACAACTTAATAGTCATAATTTAAATATAATTGTATCAATAAATTGTAAATAATAATATTTGTTAACTATTTTACTTCAAATATTCCTTCTTTAACAAATAAAAAAAACCTTAAAACAAATTTCATAGAACTAAAAAGAATTTACAGACTTTTTTAACATTGCAAGAGAACAGTTTTTTTGCACATTAGTTTGCAACCTATAAACTAATTAGTATATATTATAAATATACACTAAATTTGATACAACTTACAATAAAACATCTCGATAAGTTTATTTGGGTAACATATAAATCTTTAATACACCAGTTATTACATAATACTAATTAAAAATATAACAGATTTAATAAATAATCAAGAATCACACAAAAACTGAGAGTGGTGATGAAAATGTTGTTCTACAAAACTCGAAATGAAGTAATGTCCATGGTCATATCCTTCTGGGGTATTTACCGAAACAGAAACCCCTGCTTTTTCACAAGCGTTAATCAAGTTCTCCAATTTTAAGTCACTTTTGTATTGATCATTGGTTCCCTAAAAAAAACATACAAAAATGGACATTGCAAATATATTAATAATTCTAAAACCCAAATTGAAAATTGAAAACTAATTACGACAATACTTTTATACAACTATTATTACCTGGTGTATAAGGATGTTTAACTCAGGTCCTTTATATTTGGCTACTAAGCACGTAGCATCCCATTCTTCAATTGTTTTCATATCATCTCCAAAGTAAAATTTAAATACTTCTAGTATTTTAGGTGTTTGAGAAGGATTACAGACAGGAGCAAAAAGTGACACTGAACGATACTTGCCTGGATTTTTTAGTGCACTTATTAACGCACCATGACCTCCCATACTAAAAATAATATTCTGTTATAATTTTAGTTATTTAAATTGTATATAGTTATATGAAAAAAATACACAGTATTTTGATATTTATAGTACGAGATGGATTAATAATTGGTCAAATATTCTTATTAAATATTAATTTTAAAATATTAAGAAGGAAAAATTGAATATTAAAATATTGAGTTACAATTGTAACTCTATTAATTTGTTATTTTTTCCAAATTTAGTTTGAGATATTGCATATATACCTATGACCCATAATGGACTGTCGTTCTTTGTTAATATTAAAATGTTCTTGAATAATATTGGGTAACTCTTCGTTTATATATGAATACATTTGGTAATTCCTGTTCCATGGTTTTTTCACAGCATTTACGTAGAATGAGAGACCTTTAGCTTCAATTTCGTTTTTTTCAGCAGCAAAAGTAACTCCTAGAAACCCAATTACATTTTGAATACAATACTGTAGTTATAACATTGATTAAATTATTACTAGGACAGACATCTGGTGATACAACGATTATTCCGTAATGTGCTGCCCAACGTTGAAACCCTGATCTTTGTATAAAAGTTTGTTCGGAACAGGACATACCACTTAAATGGTATAAAACCGGAGCAGGTCCTTCCAAATTATCTGGTATGTACACACCAAACCGCATACGGAAATTTAATACGTTACTAAAAATAAAATAAAATGTTGAAAATGTAATAAGTTTCACTATTTATTTACAAATATCTATAATAATATTTTTTAAATAAATTATTGATTTAAAAACTGAAAGTAAAAACATTGGAAAAAACTCTGTTGCCTAAAACATTATTTTTATAAGTTAATTATTTGACTTTATAAATTGATTTTTTATAATATTCCTTATTCTGGTTATTACCAAGTCATGTTAAAAATAATAAATATAATAATATTTAAATAAAAATTACGTAATAAAAACTAAATTTTAATTCTTCATAGGTATTTACATTTATTATTATTTAAACTATATTCATTAATTATAGCATTTATATTAAATCCTTTAAATTTCGTGAAATACTTATTAATACCAAATGTCACTCTGACTTGGTCTACATTACACTTAATTTTAAGTCCAAAAAAAATCAGTAAAAATGTCAAAATATCTCAAACAAAAAAAAAAAAAAACCGGCTGTCGAATGGTATTTGACTTCATAGGGACCCAGATTATCAATTCAATGCCAACTTATTTAGCGAACTTACCATTGCCATTATTTAAGAAACATATCACACACTGGCTAATGTATGAATGTAACGTCACTAAATATGACTAAAAATATGCCACTCTGTTCACACACATATTATCATTCAAAATCTTATGTTACCTATTGCTTCCATGTATATATTTATAGTATTTATAATATTAGTATTATTTTCGTCATGAATTAATTTGTACCAATCTACCTATAACATACATTATCTGTTTTTGTTTTTACTTCTTTTGTACAATTAGATTATTAATTTCAAACACAAATTTTGTAGATGTCTGTTAATTATAATTTGTATGTAAATATGTAATGTATAGTAGATAACCTTGGGCCTCCACACGATTATGTCTCAGTGAGGCCCAGTAATCTAATAGATTTAAATTTAACTAAAAAAAAAAAAAAAAAAAAAATGCATGTTATTTACATTCTAAATATTAACATAAATAAAGTTATAATAAGTTATACTTCAATGAGTTAGCACGTGATACGTAAGTTTGAAATTCTATAAAATAAATATTTGGATTTTCTCCAATTTTATTTTTTTTTAATCACACCCTGATCCCTGTTTTTAACGTATTTTAATACCTAAACGAATCAATTATACGCCTGTATTTTTCTAAATAGTAATGTCATTGATAAATTTATACTGAAAAAAAGCCAAGAGATTTATATATATATATATATATAATTGTATAGATTTATATAAATCATTACACACATTATTAACCAGAATTACATCGCATATTAATATTACCCACTTTGGATAATATATAAAATATAGTAGATAAAATAAAAATAATAAATGTATAAATAAATAAGTTTAAGTTCGATTAATTTTGTAAAATTTTAAATTTGAAAAAATGCTACTTGCAACAATCTTTAAATATCTATTTTCAATAATTTTTTTTTTTTTTTTATTAAATCCATTAGGTAAATTACGTTCAACAAAATAAAAATAAGCGCATATATTTGGGAAAATTTTAAGATTTATAGGTATATGTTTTAAAACACTCAGCTTTATATCTGTGTGCATGCCTGCAATAATTCATTAAACAAAAAATTTCATACTAAGAATTTCTTTCAATATTCAGAGTGCAATCCTTATATATATATATATATATATATATATATATATATATAAGAACAGGCCTTTATTATGTTCTAATTTTGTAACAACACTATCTAACATTTTTCCATTTTTTTTTTCACAGAATTATTTCAAATACTATACTGAGTGTCACCACATTACCCGATTTTTCATTTTTTTTTTTTATCTGAGGGGTGCTCGAGAGGAAGATTTTATTTAAAGGTACGGTTTTTTAGTGTATCATTTAAATAATTTAACGTTTTCTTTCACAAGGATAGTCACAAAATGTGTGTTGATTTAAAAAAAATAAAGTAATAAAGTATATAATTATTAGGAAAATACAAAGTATAAACTGATTTTTAATTTGAAACCGACCACACATAACAAATACAATACTACTCGAGGCTGAACATTTATTCGTTGGAGTGTTACATGCAAGGCCGTAACTTGGGGGGTCCAGGTGTCCGAACCCCTCCCCGGAAATTTTCAAAAGTAGAAACATTTAAGCGATGAATATAGTTTATTAACTATAAATTGTATTAAATAATAATGTTAGACCCCCCTCCCTCCCGACATTTTTTTCCAGTTACGGCCTTGGTTACGTGCAAGTCAATACTGAATAATTTAAATCAAATAAAATCATGGTTATGAAATAATAATATTATTTATTGTGTATGAAATTGTATAACACTGCCAATGTTATCTGTTGAAATTTCGATTTCATAAAATAATAATGAAATATAGTAATTATAAATTCTGACACAAATTTCAGTTGTTTAATTAATTTGTAAGCTTGTAAGCTTAAAACTGCTGTTAAATGACATAAAAATGTGATAAATAATACAAATTAATAATTTTTGGTATATACGAGTAAATAGCAATAATACTATGATATTTAAAGTTTATCACAATTAAAAAAATAAAAATTTAATTACTATGTTACCCTATTTAGGTTTTGTATTAGGTAGAGTATATCCACAGTAATCTTGATTGAAATATAAATGGATGTACATCTAAAATTAATCGCATAAATACATTATTCGTAGAAAGTACTTAAAAATCTTAATTGATACTAAATGTATACTGAAATATTTACAAAGCAATTCAGAATAGAACACAGATAATTACATCATGAAAAAGTAATGAAATGCTAATATACAATAGGTGTATGGAGTAGTGTATATATAATATATACTTTCTAAATTTAGCATCTGCTGAATCTAATCGCTATCGGTAAACATTTTTACACATAACCATACATGATATAACGCTTAGCTATGAATTGTATTAGACATTCACTTTCAGTATACCATCAAACTATATAATACTTTGAATTACATATTTATTACCGTGTTAACGTAAATAATGAACATCGCATTTATTTTGCATTTTTATTTTAGTATAACTTATACTTTTAAATATCGAATTTTTAAAACTATGATTGAAAATATATTGAAAAAAAAAATCTTAATAAATCAGAAATCAACAATAGACCTTTTGATCATCTCGAGGCTAATCAGTGTTCTAGTATTCATTTTTAATTATTTATTATTTAAAACCGAATTCAATGACAATTGTACGTATTAATTTAAAAAAAAAAAAAAAAAAAACGATTCCATTCATAAAACGTAAAGGTTTTAAAACCGGTAAAAAATATATATATATATATATAAGTATACACAACTCTAAAAGAAACGTCAACAAATAACATTTTCAAATGTAACGTTAAAATTGCTTTAAGAAGATATTAAGGAAAAATTAATTAATTTCTTTTTTTTATAAAAATTATCATAGAATTTCAAGTTTTAAATTTTAACTCTCAACATCACAACCAATATTTGCCAGATATTATTCTCCCAATCTGTTACTGCCATTATCGCCACTACCTCGTTATTTTTTAACTATGGACTACTTAAATAACCATATATAACATGTCCACATAACTGTCGAGATTAATTGTATACTAACAAAATGTCAATAAAAAAAAAAAATAACTATGAATCATAAATATGATAAGACTAAAATTATTTGATGTTTAAAATTTTTTGATGTTGCAATAAACTTATTAATATTAAAAATAAAAAAAGCAACATGCAACCTCAATATCGATAAGTCCTTGAAAAATAAGACTTAATTAGGACTAACTACTGTATGAAAAAAAAAAATTTAAATATGAATTTGAATACTACATAGAAAAATACTTCTTCATAATATAATTAATCTTAAATTAAAAATGAATTAACAATAACAAGAACAAAAAAATTATGAAAATATATTCAGATAGGAAGCCAGTAAAAATAATTATATTTAATATTATAATTTACTAATATAAGGGGAGAACACAATAACTATGTATATCAAAGCAATTTAACATCGATAAGTGCTATACAATATAATATGTGAATCATAGAAATATATTATTTAAAGAACACTAATAGTTAGAATTATTAGAATTTTAAATATTAAGTATAAATATAAATTATAGTTTTCTGCACATCCACCAGATCTTTCTATTGGTAAACAATTATTTTTGGTAAAAAATATAATGAATAAAACGTTCAAATTGAAAACGGAGATTTCTAATTGCCAATTAGTATTTACTTATCTATTGATAATTAAGTATGTAATATCAATGATCAGTGTTGAGACTTATCTAGATAAAAATTTAATTATCTATTATTTTATAATGATAGAAATATAAAAATTATCTATTTATCTATCTTAGAAGAACACTTTGGTCGTGTAGATATTTTTTTATGTATATTTAACTGATATTTTATGTGCTTCGGAGACTTGGAGATTTCGATTGCGTAACGCCTGGGTAGTTGCAAAAATTAATATGATTGAAAAGGACCAGTACGTTTTCCTTAATTTCAACGAACGTTTATATCCTAATGAATATTGACAAAATGTAGCTATTATTTAGCGCAGATACACATATTACATATTTGTGGGCTTCAAGAATAATCGTGTATAATAATGACGGTTATAGCTTTTTGAGTAATGAATAATAATTAACAATAAATTATTGTTTAAATAACTGTCAATAATCGTCGTCGATATCTACTGTTTCTTGGTGTAAACTAATGAATCCTTCTAGAAAACAAAGTCTTCGATCCACGCAAAGCAGTTTTCTTTTCGTCAGTTGTTAATATATTTAAAAATATCGTGAGGCTTTATTAGAGTCAAATGGGTAAACCTATTGCCCACCCACCACCAATTACCGTTTGGCAATGTTTTTTCAGTACAGTTGGTCTTACCACGGAGAACTTCAACGCTTAAATAAGATTCCGAAATAAGTATATATTATTAAATGTATATCTACATTTATTATTTTGAACACATAAAACACTTTAAAATTGAAACATATTTCAAATGCCTGATATTTTTTTTTTGTTTTTTTTTTATTGACAATTTCAGACCTGAACTTACAATATCTGAAAAAAAAAACGTAACTTTTTTTTTAAACTCCTAATACATTTACTAAAACACCTTTATTTTTTTTCACATCGTTTTAGCTGAGATTTAAGTATATACACTATAGTGGACATTGGGACTCAATGGATATATTATACTAAAAATACTTTCAACAGAATTTAACTACAACTAACTTGAAAATATTTTATATATAATATAAATATTTATTATCTTCAACAATGAATATGTTATCATCGAATTAAACGAGCATAGCCTCGAGCTGTTCGTGCTGAAAATTATCATAATTATGTTCGTATTCGCCTCCGTCATCAGAAAGATGAACATCTGAAACTGTACCATCATCTA
This sequence comes from Sipha flava, assembly GCF_003268045.1. Lineage (NCBI taxonomy): Eukaryota > Metazoa > Arthropoda > Insecta > Hemiptera > Aphididae > Sipha > Sipha flava. Next base: position 1,053,932 of record NW_020273622.1, on the reverse strand, counting down.
AGAAATTTAAAATATATCTTCTTCACGAAGATGATGTGACGTATTTTTTTTTTTACGAAAATTCAACAAAAAACGTATAATCACAGTTATTTATGGATCATAGTATACTTGTCGTTATACACTTTATCAACAATAAAATAAAACTATGTATGTATTATTAAATTATACGACAGTTATTATTAGTAAAAACCAATTCAATGATTTTGATGATGAATTCCAACTATAAATGCCAAGAAATACCTAACAATTAACCATGCTTACATTCCATACGAGGTGCATGCATGGCTCAAGATCATGACGTCTAGCCCCAATGTACACAATATAATCTTGTGTATAACGTTAGAACTAATAAATGTATATAAATAATTGTGATGTCACTATTTTCCCCGTGAGAATATCCTTCCTCTACATATTTTTTGATATGGTGCCATCTAGTGTTGATTTTATACAAAAAAAAAAGATAACAGCGAAACTCAATTTTCTTATCAATCGAAAATATTTTCACAGAAAGTGAAATTTTTAGTTGAAGACTAAGTTTAGAGTTTAGTTAATATTTTTTTCGTATTATACAGATGTTAGAAACATAATTACCATTTAAACTAATATTGATAGCAAAATATATAATTATAAGCACCTTGTACACTGTAGTCTGAAAGGTTCTACACATTTTTTTTTTTTTTTGTAAAATCGTTGTTTTTGTTTTTAAAAAATTTTATCTGCTTTTTAAATAGATGAATTACGGTTATCTTTTATATTTCATAAAGATTGATACAGTTGAACTCATTATTAATCTTTATCTAAATAAACATCAATCTTAATCTTTATCTAGATAAAAAAATATTTATCAGGGGTCAGCACTAATATAATAGGTACGCGCGTTATCACGGATTGACGGTGATAATACGGCACGCGCACGAGAACAAAATGATTTTGTTAATTAGTTATTAATCGTTAAAAATCGAATCAGATCCTCGGTGGTGTGCGACGACAAAAGTGCGTGAATCGCGTGCAGACATTGTGTTATCATCGAAATGATAAAAATAATAAAAAATAAATAAAATAGAAATTAGCGCACGGCGGGGTGAGCGTTACGGAATCGATGGGTGTTGCGTAAAAAAAAAAAATCCCGGAAACGGTAGGCGATTACCTATCGCCATGGTGTTACGGAACACGAACGGTATTTACAGATTTACGTGAATTGTAGACCGTTCGGGCCGGGATGCAAAACTGCAGCAATGGTCCGTGGGTCGACGGACGATGTTCGTAGCACCAGCGGGTCGCGGGTCGGGCACAACGTCGTTCCACGATTATAACAATATTATTACGATAAATACGGCGGAGGACTTGTAACATTTGCATATTCGTTTTGCGCGGTCACAGAAATGGCAGTGTACGAAACAAATGTTTCGTGCTTTGAAAAGACTAGTATTGAAATTTTATTTCTCGTATAAATGTACCATATTTCGAGTTTTTTTTTTTCTTTTTCTGCGACATATTTGATTTGAATCAATTTTTTCCGCGCCACCGTTTCTGTTCCAAACAACAGACGAAAAATGTTTGTAAAAAAAAAAAAACGTATTCGTTTTTTAATTTTTCTCGTACAACGTGGTTGACGACTGTTCGGGGCACACGTTTTTCCTAGAAGTGCTTGCGGATCGCCGATAAGACAACGATATCAATTAGCTGCATTTAATTTTATTAGTAGATGGGTAACCGTCCACGATACCACATCGTCGCCGCAGTAAGCCGAATGCGTTCGATTAAGAAAATTAAGAAAAATATTTTCCACCGGCAACGGTAGGTACAAAGTATATATTGACATTAGGTAATTGCTTTAACGTATTTTAAACGCTATTAATTTTATGAACACTTCGAAATCAAACCGCTGGAAAGAAACGTTAAGCGCATGTTTTTAGGTTTTTAAATGCTCATAAGTGCTCGCATATTTTTTTGATTTTTTTTTTTTTACAGCTACAAGTCCTCTGCCCCCAATGATAAATACGAAACACGTGTCGTTCACACCGCTCACCTGTCGTGCTCGTAGACCTTCTGTCGGCCGGCGAAACACCGGCAGTCCAAAACCGTGTCCAACTGCTGCTTCATGTTGCGGTGTCCGATACTCGCGTGGTGACGGCGTGAACGCGAGACCGACTAAGTGTGCCGCGCCGCAGCAACTGAACTGCGGACGACGGGCGGCCGAAGCGGCGACCGGAAAACCACGGCGGAGGCGGCGGCGGCGGCGCAGTAAGTCACACAGAAACGATGATGACGTCGCATCGACAATGGTTATAAAGGTAACTACAGTCGGATTACCACCCGGCTTTGCCCGCGTGTATTCATTTTTTTCTTCGTGCCTACAATATTACGGGTAACATTGTTGAGCGCAAAATAGTTTTTTACGCTCAGTCAATATATTAAGGGGTTTTTTTTTTTTTTTAAACACCCTTTGTATACGATATTTTTACGTACAGTTACGGTCGATTCCAAAGAAACCGTCATTCCTTAAATCAACCATCACCACTTTCAAAAACTGCCCTTGCACTTCATTAATTTTCATGGAAAACGGACCTTGACGGAAAACCAAAGCCGTTTGAATTAAAAACAATGGTCAACGTGGAATCAAATATATTTTTGGTAGAAAATTCATTTCTAACTCCTCAGAGCTGTATTTTAAGAATCTGTCGCCCGGTGACAACAAGATGTGATTATTTCCTGTATTATGTGAAAATATACCCAAAAAAAAGTTCCATAATATTAAAATATTAAAAAATAATAAATTAAAAAAAATTAATAAAAAAATATTAAAAATATAAATATTAAAATTAGCGAAATAGCAATAAAACCCGTAAATATGCAAATAAAAAATAGCAAAATTAACATTTGTGCATGATATCCGAGTAGTTTGAAACATATTTGTATTTTACTTTGGATGTTCAAGGATGGACCAAGAAAAATATGCATTTGCTAGAACTTCCGAGCCCTGGTTCTGAACAATACTGCATGTCCACACGAATCGAGTTGGTTTTCCTCCATCAAATTAATATAAATGTAAGAATAATATTATAATTAAATGCGCAAGTATCTATTCCACATCATATCTATCTTATCGCCCGGCGTAATGTAAGAAAACCGCTGTGGTTAATCTTATTTGATTATTTGAAAATAAAACAGAATCTGAACATATAATATTAAATTCGTTAACTCAATAGCGGTGGGTTGCGATAACGAAAAAAAAGCGCGCCAAAGCAGTCCAAAACAGTGCAGTGGTGGGGCGGTGTGTACGTTTTATCATGTTCTAATCATGAACTAATTTTAATGTGGTACCACGGCACCGCCGCTGCGCTACAACGCTACCGCGCTGCTATGGTGTGTGCACCGGGCCTAACACCAAATCTGACAACGCCGCACGAAAAATGGCAAGCAAAAACGTTCGCAATCGTGCCATTCGCAGTCATATATTACTCCTATCCTTCGGCCTGAATATCCCATCCACATACAAATCAAGATTAAACCAACACCTATATCTAAATAAAATACCATGTAAAATGAAAATGTACTCTTAAACAGACAAACATTTTATACGTTACTGAATAACTAATAATTTTTCAATAATAGATTTATTTTTCATATAATTTTGTTTATTTATCGTTTATAAATAACTTTCAATTGAGGATGCGAAAAAATCGACTTGTTTTTATTTAGAATCACCGTTAAAAATTTTGCCGCCCCCTTAAATATTTTAGAAGGGCTATTTGCTCCCCTAACCATCCTCTCAAATACGACCCTTTTCCCCGTAATACAGCCCGTAAGAATAGTTGTTATAATACGAATACTCAATATGGTGTTACGGATATATAAACTAACTAGATAGCCGACTCTGTTTTATCAATGATGTCTGTTCACTATTTGCTAAATGTGCTACCAATATTAACAATAATAGATGAAATTCCTATTAGATTTGTTAAAATTATGACATTGCAAAAAATAAAAATGTACAAATATCCTTAATTTCTTTTATTAAACAAATATAAAAGTAGTTTCAATAACAGTACTTATTTACATAAGATTGTGTAACACAAAACTGTATAGTTTACATTTTTAAGATTAAATATGTCAAGCTTTTTATTTATTTTTAGTAATTTTAGAAACAAAACTCTGTATTCAAGGTATGCAACTGCATACAGGGTATGTACTCCTTGTACACTTCTACGATACTAATGTCCAATATTCAATTTACTTTGAAGATGAACTTAACCTGGTTAACAATAATTATCAATTTATCATATTTTTTATCGCAGCATTTGAGTATTTGCTTTTACTTTTGGCGTATGATGACCAGTCTTCATATATTTTGTTCATTACTTACAATAATCGGGTACCTTGTTAGTTTATATATCTGTGGTATGGTCATCGTTTCCACCAAAAAAGTGAAAATCGATTTAATCTGTATCATGATACATTTTTAAAAACAAAACAAAATATAAATTCAAATTAACAATTGTAACTGTGAATGCAAAAAATTATAAGATGAAATTTATAAAAACCGATTGAGTAATACAACAAACACAGTAGACGAACACAAACTTAAAACAATTTCAAAAATGACATTTTTAAAAAAAAGTATGCAATAATTAATCTATATGATTGTCGGGAATATTTGTCTATGTTTATATATAGTGATAGCTCCTGAACAATTCTAAATGGTTCTCAAACTCTAATTTAGACCAATAGAAAGAAATAAATTAGGCGGAAACGAAAATCAATTTTTTAGGCAGAAACAACTGACGCCTATCTGTGTGGTATGGGTAAAATAATTTTTATGGAATTAATTTCGCGGAAAAATTAATATTTACAAACGTCGACTGATAAAAAGTATGGTAGGAAACGCACAACAATACGTGTCGACGGTGAATTATTGTTGTTAATTAATCTACCTATGCGTGATATTTTTTATTTGAAATCCTTTCTAATTGCATGTTTAGTGTTGGACGAACCAATATTCCAAATGTTTCTAAGTTCATGCGTTCAGCAGTTTTTGAGAAATAACGATCAGTGAGTCGGTAGTATTTTTTTCACGCCGTCGCTGAAAACTATTCACCGACTAGCAACGACGGTCAATGGAAAAAGGGCACGATCGAAAAACCGAACGATGGCTACTGACCGGCGGCAACGATCCGTCGGCCCCCTAAAAATATTTTTACTGACGTACGCAATGATTATGTCATGCAAAACGACTACGTGCCGACGTGTCGTAGTAGTGCCCTTGACCCGGAACGTTGGCCCTTTCACCCTCCACACATTACGCGAACTTCTATAAAGTTTTACCGGGTCGCATACTTGTGTTCTATACGATTGCACATGACCTATTGCACTATTTATCGTGTTCGTCTATGTACGTACGATCAGCTGGTCGGTCCGAAGACTTAAACTGCCGATGCCGATCTTGAAATGGCCAAACGATGTAAATTCTGCGTTTGAAAAACATAATAGATTGCTGTTCATTGGGTCTCCTCGATGGACACAACTACGTCGCACGTAGAACGAAATATGAATTCTTATTTTGGTATTTTGTTTTTTTCATCGACGGAAATAAAATTACAATGCATACGTGTGACGGTGCAGTATGTCTAACAACATGTTACGTGTATTACAATGCGCAGATAATAATTAAAAATGCATTTACGGTACGGTTTACGACGTTAGTTTATAATGTCTTCGGGAAGCCTAATGTCTGCATGATTTAACTGATTATATTACAACAATATTACACGTATAGACAACAGATATATGTGCTTACGTATTAACACCTACTTATATTGATAGAACAATCCACGCTAATATTTACATAAGTACGTATTTATTGGGATCATTTTGGACGTAATTAAACGCACTGGTATTACATATTCTTGGTTCTTACCACTGTCTATGAATATTTTCATAGCATGACGACGGCACAGTAAAATTTGTTCTTACCCCAACAGTATACCTATCCATGGATCGATAAGTTATGACGTAATACTCGTATTTTTCCTTTTCTGTACTGTGTATATTTATAAAATCGAAACTCGTAAATATTGTAAATAATTAATTGTTCATTTTCATTCACTTTTTATTTAGAAGATTAATGTGTTAATTTTTAACGAAATAATAGCACTGACATTTTTTTCTCTGATTTTGATGATTGGATGATTATCATTATACCAAATTCTAATCTATCTTCAAATGTTGTTTTTACAATTTTATTTAAATTAATTAGCCTATTTTATTTTCTATAAGACAATTTAAATATAAATTATATATAAGTCTATATATAAATATAAATAAATATAAGTCAATCATAAGACCAGTCTGGTCTTATGGAATAGCAATCTGGGGTCCAGCAAAGCCCTTGAACATCAGGCCAATTCAGGCTTTTCAATCAATTACGCTAAGGTTAGTAACCAAATCCCCCGGGTATGATTCAAACTTTATCTTGCACAACGACTTAAAAATAATAACTACTATTGAACTAGACAAAACAATGTATAAACGTTTCCACCAAAATTTAAACGCGCATAGCAATACATTAATATCAAAACATGTCTTCCCTTACCCTCAAAAAAAACCCACCACGCTGACTAAAACGTAAATGGTGTAAAGACCTATTAAATTAGTAAAAGAGGTATTACCATTGGGTTTCTTCCTCAACACGGTATTCATATTACTTTGTTCTTTTTATTTTATCAAATTTGCTTATTGAAATTATTGTGTACAGATTGTAAATTGTCTTTCTTAATAAAAAAAATAAATAAATAAAAAATATTAGTTAAATACTGAATTTATTAAATTTGAGTCTCTTTTATGTCCTTGATCTTGAAATTTCCATTTTAATGCTGAAATAACCTAAGAAAATATTAATGGACGTGGTCCAAGAAGACCAAAGAACTACTAGTAGTTGAGTATTGGAGAGTGGCAGTCCGAGATAGAGACAAATGATGACTGCTATAATATTATGTATAAATAGCAAATATAGTGGTAAGTAGTACTATGTGTACTTAAAATTTAAAATTTAAATAAAAATGTAATTTTAGTACAACTATTTTTAAGTACTTGTTCAGTGATACAAATTTGCATAACCATTTATTGACAAATCTAAAATTACCATTTTACACATTGCTATCGTATAATTTACACAAACCTACAAGTAAAAATGTGTTTGAAAGTGAATGATTAATAATTATATATATGGTAAATACATAGAGTTAAACAAGTTGAGCTGATTTTGTCGTACAGAAATCTACAGAGATCATACCAGTCATTCCTTGGCTGTTATTTACGGAACACCACGTTCGCACATAGAGGTACCGATATACATTATACTTTGTTAAATGTTTTGAACGTGTACATTTCTCATGAAAAATTAGGCTTAGTTGAATTATTACTGGTATTAAATCATAGAAAATATACTAAAAATGCATTTTGTAAACACTATTGATTTGTTTTTGTCTACTAAGGACGAGGAGTAGATTGCAGAAACCCACTATTGGCCGAACCATATAAAATACCATCATATATCTTTAAAATCATAATATTATATTTTTCCAAACGACATAGTATTATATTGAAAATTTTGGAAAAGATTTTATAGTGACAAATGAATATCGAAGAATCTGGAAGCTATAGTCTGTTCAGATTAAGAGTGCCCAAACGGGCATGTACCTTTTCCGCTAAAAATCCGGTTCCTTGATTTACGCACAGCCCTATATCATCAGAAACAAAAAAGGTATGATTACCGTTTCCATCAAAATTTATTTTTGTGATAAGACGTTTGGGAACCATGTACGATTGCTACATATTCTTTCATTATAAACTTTAATATAAGTAGATAATAATAATATATTAGTCGAATATAGGTACAGTTATATTAGAGTTTTTAAAGTATTACATAATTTCATATTATAATATGTCCATTCTATTTAACTATTTAATTTGTGAATTTAATAAGGACAAATATTGTCTTGATAGAGTTTTGAAAAAACACATATCGTCATTTTTAAATTTTTAAAAATGTCACAAAAAATATAAATTATAATACGAGTATATTTCAAGTTTTAAAAAATTTTAAAAAACATCTCCACCGAGTTACATTTATTTGTGACGTATAATCAAAAACATATTTAAACCCATCAAAAATCAACATTGTTTTACCTCTTTTACTTACAACAAATTCCATTTTAAGAACGGTAAGTAAATAAGAACGTTTAAGTGTTCTGGTGACAAAAAGAACAGAAACTGAATGGAAATATAAGAATTTAACATTTGTCAAATAATTATTATGTGCGAATTATTTATTTATTTATTTATTAAAAAACGGGACGTGCCCAATTACATAGAATAGTAAACATATAACTAAAATAATGTTACATAAATTAAAAAAAAAAAAAAAAATACAAATATAAAATATTAAGATAGCGAACAGACAATAATCTAATGCCAAGCACTCAGGAATAATGGGTCCTCATTGGCTAGTTTCGTCATACGGAAAATAGGACGATATTTTAGAAAGTTACAGCGGCTAAAAGGAATTTGGAAAGGGAAGGAATATCTGGAGTAAAAACTTGGAACTCTGAAATTAAGTTTTATATAGGAGGGCAGTGGATTCGACTTTACCATTTATAAGTTTAGTAAGGAACGCAAGATTAGCCTGTTTTCTCCTGTCACATAGGGTAGACAAATGGAGGCACTGTAACACAGGTTGGTACTCGTGAGGTTGACATTCAATGCGTAATGCGAAAGCAGCAAATTTCAAAAATTTACATTGAACTCTTTCTAGTTGACTACTACCATCAAGTGTGTACGTATCCCAAATAATTACTCTATACTCCAACACAGATCGAACAAAAGAACAATATAACGTCTTAAGAGAGCTTGACAGTTTAAATTCAGCCGAAATTATTTTTACAAATCCGAGAAGTTTTCTTCTCCGAATAACTTTCTCAATATGAGTACGAAAAGTAAGCGATCAATCAAAAGTAATGCCAAGGTCGATAACAAAGTCACGTGGCTGCTTTAGCGTAATGTCATTGATGGTAAAGGTAAATATGACATGATCATTGGAACGAGTGTAGGTCATGGTATGACATTTAGGGATACTAAGCCTAGTCCCCAGGCCCAATGAGCAATAGCATCAAGATCATGTTGTAAGAGTTTACAATCATCAGTGGTGTCAATACGAAGAAAGAGTTTTATATCATCAGCAAACAACAGAAGATCGCTGTGCTGTATCACATCTTTGATGCCATTAACAAAGAGTGCAAAAAGAACGGGAGATAGATGTCCACCTTGGGGTACACCAGAAGTAACACTAGTTGGGTTGGAACAGAAGCCATTTATCTTGACAACCTGTCTCCTCTTAGACAAATAGGAACTGAACCAAGATTATAAATAAACTATGATACAGTATATCGAACAGTCTACCGTTATTATTAACCATTATTATCAGCGATTATCAGTGTATACATTACAAATGTCTTTTACACATATCATAACATATATTTAATATTGCTTAAAAATTAAAACCAATGGTTTCCAAACTTTTTTTTGGTGGAAATGGCTTTTGACGGAAACGGGAATCGTACATTTTTCGTTTTTGGTGGAAACTGTAAACACCCGCTCAAACTGGCGCATATCTACCGAGAAGCCGATAACGGTCGGACACCCGTCGATAACTAGACAATCTATGATTCGTTGCTATAGTTCGACCGCCGTCGTTATTTATCAAAATCAGTAGCTGCCGCCTTGTATACAGATTATTATTAAAAAAAAACCTTGTTATCCAAAATAGAACTATAGCGCAGTGGTTCTCAACCGGGGTGACATGGACACAGTGTAGGGGTGACACGAAATCTCCACAGGAAAAGGAAAAAAATTAGAAAAAAATTAATTTTAATAAAACCATATTACTACCACAACAGTCATGTAAATAGCATACCTTTAAGTTTACATCTTTATATTATTTAGATCCAATGAATATGTGCAGTATTGTTATTAACGCAAAATCGATGTATTATCGATTTTTTTATCGACTTAACCGGGGTCGTTAGTTATTTTACAGTCGTTAGATATGTAGTATTATTATATACAAATAAAACAAATAAGTATAAAAATCTTTAAAAAATTTTCTCTTTTTTTTTTTAATTTTAAGTATAAACTTTATAATATCAATGTTTATTGAACAATGCATCTCAATAAATTGAAGGTGTTCTACTGTTTTCTTCTGTTTTTATTGTTTTTGTTATTTCAAGAATTATTCTAAAATACACAGTTAAGATTATTTATTATTTTGATGTTAGGGTGACGCGGTGTTTAATTCTAGTGGCTAAAGATGACATGAATGAAAAAAGGATAAGAATCACTGCTATAGCGTGTCGTTACGAAAATAGTGTGGTAATACAGTTCATTACGTATAACAGTGTCGTAACGCGTCGGCATATTACAATGTTCCTGGTGGAAGAGACACATGCACAATAAAAACTAGTTTTCGTTCAAGTGACTGGGCTTAGTTAGTGACTTATTCTATATTCAGAACGAGTACCTTCAGTACGAGGCTTGTCCATTGATTGTTTTGCTATTCATTTGACATTTCCAGTGTTGTACAAATCTTTGTATGTATAAATATATAAGTTATCTAACTTATAAACTATCTAGATAAGATGATGGATAATTGATTTCTAATTTATCAAGATGAGATAAATAGATAACACTTAAATATGTATCTAAATAATAGATAAAAGATAATCATTTTTATCAAGATAAAAAAAAAAATTATTAATTAAAACTAATGTTGTATTTCAAGCTTACTATAGCCGCTAGGTTAGAGTCTAGCGGGTTCCGTTTTCTTTGTAATTTTATGTAAATAAAATGTATCATCAATATAAACATTAAGGGCATGTTTTACAATAGTAGTTTAAACTCTTATCGAAGTTTAAACTTGGTTTAACCCTTTCTAGACCAAACCTAGAAAAACGAAAAAAATTAAAACTTTTTTTTGGCCAATTCCTTATGTTTTTCTATGTTAAAAATGGAAAAATTTTGAAAATACATAAAAATGTAGTTCTTCATCCTTTTTTCGTCCTGAGACTTATGAGTCCCGTTAGTCATTTACGATCTGGACTTAAAAGTCCAAACAGGTATTTAGGGCAATTTTTCTTCTCATATAAGCAATATATTTTTTATTCTAAATTATATTTTTATAAATTTAAAAACAGTTAAAAATTCAAACAAGTTTTTAAAAATATTTGGAGTTTATGGAAAAATCTATAACTCAAAATCATAATTTTATAGTTTTTTATTCTCCTTCATGAATATAATTATCTTACAATGTTCTTTATTACTATTGTGCTCATCTGTAATATGAATACATATTATACTTGTATAAATAAAAAATTTAACCTGATAAACTTAATTCACAACATTTTCTGAAAAAAAACTTTGTTTACAAAATAATATTTATAAATAATTATATTTCCTCGAAAGTAGTATAATGTCGTTTATTAACAATATTTGAAGTTTTTGCATTAGCAACATGATGTAATTGTATTTATAAATATTTTTACAGATTACTATTACCTATTACTAAACAATCTAAGATTTTGTAAAAAAAAATTATTGGAACACATCATATTTTGTAGAATATTGAAATTATAACAATTATTTTTGGCTGAGATTATTATTTTTACAGATAAACCAGATAGAAATAAAATAGCAGGTCAGTTTGATTAACAAATTCCCAATGTATTTATATAATTTAAAAACACTATTAGAACTCTTTAATAATCCTCCTTTATTTTTTTACATCAATTAATGAGGAATAAAAATATTTATGACTATAGTTTAGTTCACTTTATGTAATAAAAAATATTATCTTTCAGTAGCGTAGCCAGGATTTTAAAATGAAGGGGGTCAAACCCAAAATACTAAAAAAACATAATCAACAATTGACAATAAGTTTGTTAATATAGTAATTTTTATATTAAATTTATCGTATTTAATATATTTTATTTCATTATAATTACATTTCAATTTATTAGTTTAATTATTTTGACTAAACTAACAATAAAAGACGTTGATGAGATTTTGAAAAAAAAAATGTTTTTATTATTTATTTCTACCAAAAATCAAAACAAACAATTGGTCGTAGTTAACGCAAGCTTTTGTGTAAACATTCTTTTTGATTGACCATTAAAGTGCCATGATATTTTTCTTTGATTTCTACATGTTCTTCGATGACATTATCAATATCGGTTATCATAACTTCAAATTTTGCTTTTGCTTTATTAACATTCTCTTTTTTACCAACAATAGTTATATTTTCATTAGTGGAATCAGTTTCAGGCGGGAAAATTATTCTTGTATTCGTTAAATATCTGATCTGAAATCCAAGTATAAAATCATAAATTAACACATTGTACGTTTATACTAAATAATTTTAACAATATACCTTTTTAACATTGACTCCATTTGTTCCAATTAAATATTTGTGAAACTTCGGATTTACTTTTAAATCATACACATAATTATGAACTTTATCAACCATTGTCTGAATTTGTGTAATAACATTTTTAACATCATCTTCAGGTCCTTTGATAACTATAGTCTATGAATTAAATTTTAGATTTAAAATAACTATTTATTATTTTTTTTATAAATTTTAGCATTTGGAAAATTTTCTTGAAAATTTACTTATTGTTGTATTAGGGAGGGAAAGCAGTTTCTTTTCTTGAGACAATCGTCTCCTGCTCAAAGAGAAAAACTGCCAGAGGCCAGGGTCGAATCGATGTCTGAGAGTATATTACGCATATAATAACTTATACAATTGGTTAAATTGTCATTTTAATTTATAAGTTTAATAAATAAGTATATTCTTACATTATCTCCTTTAACAGTTGGTAAATTCAATGTCACATTACCACCACAATCTTCTTTTATAGATTGAATGAATTTATTCCCAAGATTTACAATGGCATTTCTAACTTTAACATTTCCCAACACCATTTCCTTTGTTATTATGTCTCCCTAAAAATACATGATTGATAAATTAAAAATAAAATTGAAAAATAAATAATTTTTATAAAAAACCAACAATTTCATTTTGTATTTCTTTAATCATATCATAAGCGATTAAAACTTTTCTTTTATTTCCCATGACTTTAATAACATCCTTATTGTCTCCTTCGCGTGGTAAAAAAATTCTCGTATCAGTCTCTTCTCTAATCTAGAATATTAAATTATGTAAATAACAATATTTCTAAAGGTCGAATCACAAAAGTTAATAAATAATAATTACCTTTTTAATAAATATTGCTCTTTTTCCAGCACTAAGTTTGTGAAATTGTTTAAAAATAGGAATTTCCAACACATAGTTGATTTCATCCAATACTTCGGCCAATTCAGCTAATGATTTAAATGCTTTATTTACATCATCGTTCAAACCTTGTATTTTAACTAAATTATTTCTAGCCACAACTAAAATATCGAACCAAATATTATTTATTAACTCTCAAAATACAAAAAATACAAACATATTAATACTATTAATACTATTAATTACCTGGACTGGGGAATATAATTTTAACATTAAATATTTTCTGAAGTTCTCGAACTTTTTCACCATTGAATCCAATAATCGCTCCGTGGTGACGTTGATCAATTTTTATTTCTTTTTCAGTTTTACTTTTCAACTTAATTATAATTTCCTCCAATTCCTAAAAAAAATTTTAATTATTAAAACATTACGAAAGAAACTATTTGATAGAAATTTATTAAAATACCCGATTTCGTTAATACATAATACTTGTAAATTTTTTTCTAAAAAAAAACGTATCAGAAATCTTTTAAAAACTTTTAAGCCTATAAGTAATATTAAAATTAAAAGTTCATTGTATTTGTATAGAGTTATATCAAAATTCAATATTAAAATCCTCATTAATTTATTTTTACTATAAAAGTATAATAAAAATTATCGGCATTTTAATTTAGAAATCGTGAAATTTTTAAATATTTATTAAAAGATTTAATTTTAATTTAATTAATAAAATAAATAAACTAGTACGGTCACAATTAACCACTTTAAAAATAGGCATTATCTATTTTGTCAATTTTTCTCCAACCTATTCATTCTAGTCATTCTATTCGAAAATTAATTTATTTTAATGTGTTAAACTTTAATTCCGATTCATTAAAACATATTTTTGGTACATACTTGAACTACTTTTTTCGTGGAATCCTTTGTTCCAGTTATATAAATTATGTCAGCCGAATTTTTCATACACGGTATTTGAAGACGTGCTCCTGTACGTTTTTCAATATTCTTAAGATTAAGTCCTTGTTTACCCAATAACGTACTTCGATGTTCTTTTGGAAACGGTGTAGTAGTAGTTTTAATCTAAAATTTAATGTTTTAGTTAAAATTGCTAAAAAAATATTTTTTTATTTATTAAACCATAATAAAACTATAAAATAACAAATGATTCATTAAACATTTTAAATTATTATGCACATTTATATATTATAATATTAAACAATAATAATAATAATAATAAATTATTCATAATTTGTACACAACAATATAATATATATATAATACATATTATTTTTATCAGTTTATCTTATTAATTCCAACTTAATTAAAACTTATTTACTTGAGTTTGTTCGAATGTGTTAATTTTTTGTTTTGCTCGTTCAACATTTACTCTATTGCCGCTGATTTGTAAAGTCAGATCCATGGTTTTTGAAACACAAATCTCTATTCCTACATTACACTCTTTCCCAATTTTCATATATGCTTCCTTACATTTTTTATTCTCTAATTGACTATTACTGTCCCAATGTCTGTCTTGGGCAAGTATAGTAATTATCTACAAATTTTACAAAATAAAAATTAAGATATTTTTTTATTTATATTTTAGATATAAATCAACTAAACTAAAAACTATATATAAACTATATATAAATTTTCTAAACTATTACTATTCATACAGAAAAATGTTATTTAAAATCATAATAATGATGTTCTTTAATATGTAAATTATCGTTCTATAATTTTTATGTTATTTTTTATTATTTATTTAACTTTTGACACAAAGTTATTATAGCTCAACAATTAAATCATGTAAGATAACTAAATATGTATTTTAACATTAATATACAATAATCATTATCATAAAATAATATTAGTAAAATATAATAATTTGAGATAATTATGAAATAAGAGTTAATTTTGATTGACCAATTAAAATTTAAAAGTAACGGATAACATATCAACTGGTTAAAGACGTGATCATTTAAATGAATAAAGTAGAAAAGAATTTGGGCTTAAGAGTAAGGTGATTGCGTAGAAGAGCTGTAATTATAAAAGAAGGGTAAATATAAGATATATTAATGCCAGAAGATCTGAGATAAATTGGAAAACGGTATATCGTCCATAGGACTATTTGGTAATTGGATATTATTGGAACCAGTGATGGAGGCGCAAGAAGCTTTGGAAAAATGTTTGATAAGAGGAGACGTGAGTACAATATTTTTATTTTGATGATTACAAGTAGGTTGTTTTGCGACGTTTAAGAAGTAATTCATGTTTAGAACAACCTTTATAGTTGGAAGTATGATCACCCGCGCAAAAGCCGCAAAGCCTTTCTCTTTAATGTAACTGTTTCAAGAGTGATTTCCCCTGCGTTTAACACAGCGTGAAGGATGAAGGATCATCATCATTTCCGGTATGGTGATGTTAATAGTTAGCGTAGAGTGACCGTAGCTATGTCAATTTAGACACTGAGGTGAATCACTATAAGTCTTATTGGGTAATTCGACTTAAATTTTAGTGTGCAACATTGATGATTCATTAAAAATTGTATTTGGATTAATTGCAACAATGAACAGCGGAAGCGTATGGCCATTTTGAATAACATTCGTAATTCTTTTGCGGGAATCTAATTCCAATAGAGCATCTGATATATATATAGTGACCTGATGTTTTTATATTGATGGTAAACAATAGATTCTTTGGTTATATTATGTACGTCATAGGAGGTGTCGAGTTTGATTTTTTTGTCCACTTCGCTCGAAAAGACAGCGAAACGATTAGGCGAGACTAATGGTTTAGTGTTTTTCCCTGTATGGATTGGAGAATTATGCTATGATAGCAGCGACCGTTTGGGTTTGGTAGTAAGCGGAGAGGGTATGTTGTCCATCTTGAAAGTGAAGTCGCATAAATACGATATATAATACCGTGGATACTCGTATAATACCGTAAACTGAACTAACTAACTTAACTTAAATAAACTAATAAAATAACTTAAATAAAATTGCGGTAACGGAACGGGCAAATTATAATCGCACTGACATGCGACCGTGTTACAAATCAATATCAGACTGATCGATCTAATACTTATTAGTTACTATTAAAATGGCATGATAAATTACTTCGTTCACCGTTGAAGATTTAAAATTACTCCGTTTTTTAAATTGTGCAGTCCCAATTGTCTTCGAAGTCTTCAAAACTGGCAAAGCTGGAAATGAAAGATTGTAGTTGTTGCCACTACTTATAGCATCTCCTGCACTCGGTTGGCCAGACACCATTGATACATTGTTCATCATTGTAATTGATGTTCTAGACAGATACTTTCTTAAAACAAAATCTGAAAACTAAAATCAGAATGCGAATGAATAAATAAATTTAATTCGTTCGAATTCGATATCAATGTTCAACCAGTATAATATTTCAGAAAGTGATGTGATACGTCGTATAAATCAACTAAATGTTCTTCTATAACTGTAAACAACTAACAAACTAAATCACCAATAGTTACAAATATGCAAAATATAATTTTATATCGATTAATAACGACTAATAATACAATTTTTTAAGTCTGTATTATCAAACGATAATCGATCAAAAAAATAAAAAGTTCATATAAAAATCAAAAATGTATTTAAATATTAAAAAGTGCATGTTCACATATAGAGCTCTTAATACACGTGAATTTACGTGTCACGTGTCACGTGTATAATCCAAAATAAGAACGTATAACCTTCACTTAATACTGTACTAATAATATTTTATTAAAACTTCAAGTGCATAACATAAAATTATTAATTTTCATCATTATAAAAATAGATATATATTTGGATTAACATGTATTTCACGTGTACACGTGAATTCCGTGACACGTGTTTTAAGAGCTTTATTCACATATATGGTCGTATATTTTTAGTCTTGTATGTATTTAAATATTGTTTAGTTTCGTGAGTAGAAGTGCTGTTTTTTTAAATTTATAATGAGACTGGATCAAACAAAATAGGAGTACTTATTGTTTGCGATATGCTTCGTAAAGAAATCTTAGAAAAGAAGCAAGAAGCTTTTAAAAAAAAGGTTATGAATTCGACAATGAATTAATAAAAGAAATAGTGTTGACGCATCAGTTTGTTTTGAATTAAGAAATCACATTTATCACGTGGTTCACTATTCGTGTTCGGGAATAAACTGGCCTAAAATTACCTAATTGCATTCAACTTCTGTCCGACGTGTTGGACTTCATGCAAGTTTGTGCAAGCAAGAGCTTGCATTACGTATTATCAGTGGCGGCGCCAGGATTTTTTGTTAGGTAGGGCCAACGGGAAGCCAACAATTATAAAGTAGGGCCACCAAAAATGAGATTTCAACAAAAGATAAATACCATTATTTAATATTTTCTGCTTATGAAAAATGACTATATTATTATGTCAAGGTCAGGTTAGTGGCAGGGCCAGTTATTTTCATTAACCATGGCCCTACCTGGCCCGTCCCTGACGCCACCAATGCGTATTATAAACGTTCACATTTGTTCAATTTTGTTCTTGCGTGAGTAAAAATAAGCATGCGAGTAAAATTATACAAGAAATTTCAATAGTGTGAACCCGGTATAATGCATTATTTTTAACTTTTAAAATTCACATACGTACTGTGTAAATCAGGGATCATCAAACTTTTATAATCACTGTACCCTTTTTTATCAATTAACTTTTTTGGGTACCCCTTCTTAGTTAGAAAAACTAAAATAAATATAAAAAAAATTAAAAACTTATAAAATTAAATTTTTATTTCATTAAAACATAATACACAAAAAATGTTAAAAACAAAAATAGCTTACTTTCAAAAAAAATTAGTGAGAAGGGTTAACTTGTATTTGTTGGCACAATTGATCAATATAGGGTTCTAAATTAGTTTAGTACAATCTTAAATCATCTTCAACATTTAACTTGTTTCTATATTTACTTTTAAACTTAAATAACCTTTTCCACACAAATAATTTAAATTTAAAGGTTTGCTGGCTAGACTCGTATCCTTTAAAAAATCTTAAGTACCCCCAAGGGATATGCGTATCACAGTTTAAGAACCACTGGTGTAAATAAAGCTAAAATACACTATCGGCGGACGACGATTATTGTATAGATAAGCAATAAATGTACTTATGCATGGCTGTCGTTTGACGTTTATTAAATATTATACAATGAACAATTCTGCAAAAGTATGTTGAGTAGTTTTTGAGATACAGCAATTCAGTGTTATTTGGATTTTATATGTATGGATTTAGTAACATCTAGTGGTTTATGTCCATAACATGAATCATAATAAAATGTTTTTCACAAAGACCCTGTAAAAGCGTCTAGACCGCGGTCGTTGATATTCTAGGGACAGCCACGAGAATAAATGATTATGATTATTCTTTATATTTGTGGAGACAGCTACACAAGAACAAATGTCTCATTAGCACTATCATGATAATGTCATTATAAATCAAAACAAGAGGTCGAATTTTTATGATTTTACATCTTTGTTTCTAGTCTATGCAGTTAAATAGGAGTGAGATATCTTTACGATTCAGGAAACACAGAATTCACAGAAAAAAATTAATTTAACATGAAAAAGCATATTTTAAAAGTTAGTATGGTAGAGAATATTTGTGAATACTCGAAGAATGCGTTCGTCCAACTCTAATTTATACAATACATATGTATTATGTACATAGTAATACTGTATTATTATAAAAAATGTGTTAAGTTATATGTTAAGTCAACAAACATTAGAATTAAAATATGTCACGTATGGTAAAATGATTTAATGTTATTTTTTCTAGTTATCTATGCAGTTGCACTATCAACACGTACACTAATCGTAATGAATAATTGAACTAAACCGACTTACCGATACAGAATTTGTTATAGGTTAACAGAATATCATTAAACAAATAATACATTTTATTATAATGATAATAATAATTATAAAAATAATATTGTCGTATTTTGCGTAAGAGTGGTCAACATTTGAGTGAACGTAGAGATTTTCATTTTCTTTTGAATATTATTTGACATTTTATCTCTAATGTAGATTTATTTAGTTTTATTTCTTCTATTGCTTTTACCATTTGTTTTTTTTTGTGGTATAAAATCGCTATTGATTGTCTATATTTATTTTTATTAACAGGTTCTTTTTTCTTTTTTTTTTTTCTGTGGCGTGGAGTGGCGTGCCTACTACACAAAAATAACATTGATTTTAGAATATCTAAAAGATTCATGAGGATCTATCTCCTATATTTGCTGTGTTTAGGCCCCTTAGAAAGGCGCCAATTTTTTTTTTTTTTTTTTTTGCGGTGGGGCGCAAAATGTCTAGATACGGCATTGACTGGCCAAATTAAGGCCACTAGACACTATATATTGTAAACACTGATTTTATAGATTTATTATTTTATTAGATTTTTTATAATATTTTTTATATATTAAATATTAAAAATGACTAAATATTGTACAAACTATGCCTATGTTATTATATATACTTAGTATTAAATAAATAGCTCGCAAATAAAATGTTATTAAATACATTTTATTTAAGAGAAGAACATAATGACCACAAAAAACTGTTACTAATGTTATTTAAAATTATTATTAGTTACAATAAAACAATACTTGTCAAAGTTGTCAAAAAGTAATTGATTCCAAAAAAATGTACATTTTCTTTATTACATACATTTATAAATTAATTTAATTTATACAGCAAAATTCATGATTTGGTAAAAGTCCGACATTTTTCATCATCTTTTTTTCTCTTGCTTTATAATCGTTTAGGCCGATTATTTAACCGGTTAACTTACCGGAGCTATTTTCCTCCAAAAATGAGATGCCGTTTTCCTACACAGATTATTTTGTTCCACTTCCATTTTCCTCATATTTGAATAATGATTTTAAAATTTCCGACCATTAATGGTTTTCTAAATATATTAAAAGTAATATAAAAAGTATATTATTCAATAATGTGTTTGTTTTATTCCGGTTTCGTCTTGTAAATTTATGTTAACCCTACACGACATAAACGTTTTTATCAAATAAGATTATAATTAAAACATACAGTACATATCACATATTATTAAATAAAACCAATTTGGTTAATTTATGTTGTTTACTAATAATATTTGAAGTTTTTGTTTTAGCAACGTAATGTAGTCGTATTTACAGTTTAGTGGTACTAAATCTAATCTATGATTATACACAATGAATTATTGGAACACGTCAACATTTGTAAAATGTTGAAGTTATAATCATCATTTTTGGCTGAGATTATTATTTTTACAGATAAACTAGATATAATAAAAGTAAAATAACAGGTTAGTTTCATTAACAAAATTTCAATGTATTTAACTAATTTCAAACACTATTCGAATAATTTAATAATTCTCCTCTATATTTTAGATCGGTTAATATGGATTAAAAATGTGGTGCATACTACTTGTGTCCGAGATTATTATTAGTAGGTAATTTGCGTCCCACCAAAAAAGGTCATAACCTATTTGCGTCCAAAAGTACCTTTTGAGACAGTCAAGTTGCGTCCCAGCACAAGTCAGTCATAAACATAGTATAAAATAAGTATTACAAATAATTACATTTAAATAAATAAAATTATACAAAATATTTACAGATTGTGTAAAAACATATTTATTATTATTAATAAAAACAGATCAAACTGTCAACTGTCAAAAAAATAGAAAATTAGATAAATTATAAAACTATTAATTACTTATTTAAAATAATTTTGGCTGAAATTTGAGTGAAATGTTTTTTTAAATATTTAAAAGCAGAATTTTTTTTTATTTGAATTTTTTTATTTCATTGTTTAAATAGTCAATTTTTTGGTATTTTTTTCCCCTATAATCTTTTTTTGGGCGTATTTACGCCATTCCTTAACATTAATTTAAATTATTAATTTAAAATGATTTTAAAACATTTATAAATTAATGTATATATATTTGGATGGCTTGAGTAAAAAGATGAATTTAATTTGGAATGAAATGAATCACATGCGTTTGTTCTTCGTTGTACACTAAACGAACATAATGCCAACATAATTGGATGAAACTGAGCATTTTCAGATATATAATAGTGTAATATGTAGTCAGTCAATTTTAAACATTTTTCTGGAATGATTGGAATGATTTTATAGACAAATACGTCACTTAACATTTCTGGAGGTAAAAATGTCAGACAAAAACAAATTCTAAGAAATAAACCTATTTCAGATTTATTTTTATATTCATTTGCCAATCAAATATTTTGTATTTTTTTTTTTTTTTTACCTACTTCATTTTCAAGCATTTTATGGTAACTGAACTTATTTTCTTCAATTATATAGAATTCTTTTTTTGCGCAAAATTTGAAGCTAAATATTTTCTCCATTTTAAATCGTTTAAATTAAAATATAATAATATTTTAATTCGACACCACGAACACTGTAGAACGGAAAGTGAACATGTACTGAGAAATATATAGTGCAAAATAACCTCTGTGTTATTCTGATCGATTATAATATACGATATACCTATCTATCAAATGAGCCTTCTGTTCTCTTGGTTTCTCAAAGCATTCAGTTTTATAAAAATAGCTCGGAAATGTTTTAGGCCTGTTTTAAATTTGGTCGAAAAGTGAATCAGCCGAAAAGGGAAGGGTACATTTTTGGTCGAAAACGGACTCTTCCGTCATGACTATTATAGCAGATAAGAAAAATAATATGGTCGAGTTGCGCCCCCAAGACGGGACGCAAGTTACCTATTGAATTTACTATCTAAAAAGTATATCTTTTCGGGGGACGCAAGTAGTATGCAGCCTAAAAATGTTTGACTATAGTTAAGTTTATTTGATTATTTCGTAAGATTTTTTACGCATGTTGTACAATTAATTTAAGTAATTTTCTTACAATAAAACCAGTAATATAATAAAGAATATTATCCTTAATAATACTGAATTGGTCAATCTCGCCAATAAAAAATAATATTGGAACCTCCATAATCTATACAAGACACTGAAACTGTTTAATAGTTGTAAAATTCAATATTCCAATTACAAAAATATTTGTTAAAATTTGTTTTAAATACTTAATTAATTTACCAAATTATACTTATAAACTGAAAATATATCAAACAAAATGTGGCGAAAAATAATTTTTTGTGCCAACCGAGAATATGGAGTCACCGTTTTTAAAGCTACACGTGATAACAGAAGTATCTTTATCCAGGGCCGAACTGAATCAGACATTTTTACTGGGAAAATAAAAGAAATTCCACCTTTAGATTTACCAAAGGTATAAAAATAACACTAAAAAAAAACGTATATTTTCATATAAAATGATTGTATGTTATTTTAAGAATTTGAACACTTAATATTATTATTAAACATCAAAAGACTGTTTATTTAATTTTACACTGTTTTTAATGCAATCGCATGAAGGAGAATGATATTTGACACATTTGTGTTGGTGTGAACAATCAGTGATATATGGTAGTTAACAAATCTTCGTTGGTTAAAAATATCACGATGAATGTAAATAGATAATTATCTATTATTATTTTTGCGTTATCAGTTTTTGTGAAGATGACATGTATAAATTATGCTAGTCAATTTTCATTTGATGATATTTATTTAATTTTAAATAAAAAATGTACCTGAATGTTTGAACCAGGTACAGAATATGGCGTATTGAAACATAAATATACAAGAGAACAAATTTCCTGATGTAAAGAAAAATTACTGACCTAGATGAAGCCATAAAAAAAATTAAAGATAGAACAATAACAATACGTGAAGTCGCTGGACAAAGAATAGCTAATAATAATAACCTAAGATAATCAGGGCTTCAATCGATGGAACTGCAAAACTGGTTGTGACACTAAAAAACGTGCTTGCAGTGTAGCAGAAATTTTGTGGAATTCAAAATATCTTGGTAACCAAAACTGTACAAATAAATAATTTATAATTTACACCTATTTTATTAATCTCAATTAACCTAAAATTTCATTCATCTAAGTAGGTACCTAAAATACAAAATGAAACACCCACCAACAATAAATCATTTTTAAATACTACCTATAGTAAAACAACCAATGTAATGTTTGAAATTTATCATCATTAAGTTATAATACATTTCTATATAGAGAAGTTTTTGAGTTATTGGCATTTTCTTAAATATTTAATAAGATTCCATGAAATTACATCCAATCAGTTTTGGTCATTTCATCTATGAACATATTCATTTTTACAGCTTGTTTATGCTTGCACGTATCATTTTTAATTACATAATCATGACGTGAACAAAAAAGAAATATGCATAAAATTAACACGCAATGCAAATAGTTTTACACAAACATAGTTCACGGTTTTTAATAAAGTATTCTTGTTGCACATTTTCATATGATGCATTCCAAGTTAATTGTGACATTTGTTTCGTTCTAGAACTGTTTATCTGAACAGTATAACTATGACGGCTATTAATATAATTTTTCTTAATGATTAAATTTTCCACCGTCACTTGGTTTTATTAGACCGAGTCCATACCAAACGCGTACCCGCGCGTAACATTACTGTAAAGTACACACTTGTGTAACACGCAACTGCAATACATAACTTGCAACTCGTTTTTGTAACATATTTTTGTAACAATACAGGGAACTTGTGACATATTTGTGTAACGAACCGGCGATCGGCGGACAGTCGGCAATTTGGCTGTATACTACTTGCGTCCCCCCAAAAGGTATATTTTACAGGTAGTAAATTCAACAAGTAACTTGCGTCCCGTCCATATTATTTTTCTTGCCTGCTATAAAAGTCATGACCGAGATGCGTCCATAAATATTATGTGTTACAATAATCATCCATGTGTAAATTGTGTATATGGTATAATATCTGCGACTATCAATAAATTATCAATAATATTATCAGCTATTATAGAGCTTCAGTGTAATAAAACGACGTACCATGACAATGTCTGGTTGTCGCCAATTTCCGAGCCGTATTTATAAAACTGAATGCTTTGAAAAACCAAGAGACCAGAGATTTCATTTGATAGATAGGTAAATCGTATACTATAATCGATCAGAATCACACAAAGTATTTTGCACAGTGCTATACTGTTTATATATAATTTATAAATAGTTTGAATAGTTTTACTTATTTAAATGTGAATAATTACTCATAATACTTATTTTATGCTATGCTTATGACTTATTTGTGCTGGGTAGCAACTTGGCTGTCTCAAAAGATACTCTTGGACGCAAATAGGCTATGACCTTTTTTTGAACCTTTTTTAGTGGGACGCAAATTACCTACTGATAATAATCTCGGACGCAAGTAGTATGCACCGGGCAATTTAGTGAAACATCAAAGGATGTTACACGAACATGTTGCAGCCAGTATGGACAGGTTTGCGAACCTATTACTAATAACTAACCAATTATTAATAATTTTTGTTATTCCAACTGGCAGTTGACGTTTGACACAGAAACAAGCTTGCATTTATTGTTTATTAAAATATTTTATTTCGAATATACAATGTTCGAGTGGTCAAACGAAATTATTTTAAAATGTATAGAAATGTACCTCGATAAAGAAATATTACGGAATCCTTCGCATTAAAATCATTTTAATAGTATATTAAAAAATGATGTTTGGATTTCCATTGCTGATCAATTATCAACGGGTACATCGATAACGGTGTCCCTGACGAATGTCGTAAAAAAATCTACTTCCACCACAATGCAATCTGTGAGCGAATACTCGAATTTGCCATCACTTACGCTTCCTTGGACTTTTCTTTAAAGCTAGGCAAATAAAGATATATACAGCTACCCGAGTAAATATGTTGACTATACTCTCAATTTCAAGGTACTAATTTTTTTTACATGGATACATATTTATTTTGTATGGAAACCACTATATTATGACTTGTAACATGTTGCAAGCTAATGGTGCAACATGCGAATGCAACAATGCAAACGAACACCGAACACCGTTACAGTAACATGTTACGCATGTTGCGTCTAATGTGGACGTACCTCAACAACGTAGCTGCAACAATTTTACCCTCTGCAATATTCTCGTTAGCACTGACGTACGTACCGCGCCTAGAAATATATGTTGTAACTCGATCATACGTTTTCCAATGTACGTCAGTGCAGTGGCGTAACCAGAACTTTTAATGCCCGTGGCAAAATAATCCAATCGGGCCCTTAGTTTTATAAATTTTGAAGAACGAGATATGAGGAATATCCTTCAAAAACTAACCACCTATACAATTCTACCCTTTAAGGTTACAAACAATAAAAAACATGTTTAGTGTAATATTATTTTTATAGTAAAATTTTACTAAACATTTTTTGGTTTAAAAAATATATACAAAGCAATACAAAATTTAAATATTCAAAATTTCTTGCTTTTGCTTCGGCAAACATATCGATTAAATCTTCAAAGTCAACTTCTCGGGCTGTTTCTTATTCGATTGAAATTAATGCCAGGCCACTTAAACGATCTTGTATCATTTTACTCTTTAAATATCTTTTAATAATTTTTAGTTTCCAAAATGACCGTTCCGCGCTTGCACATGTAACAGGAATTGTCAAAAATAATAAAAGAGTAGTACATACTTCTAGGAAACTGGCTGTTAAAGAATGATTTTTCACCATTAAAAGTTGAGCAAGATCTCTAGTTGAATTAAGTTGATTTATTTGATTTTTAAGAGTTGATCTTACAGCTAAAATTTCACTTGTAAATGTTTTTGATATGCCTTTATCATATTTGTTTACCAACTTTGTAGCTTCATTTAAAAGCTCTAAAGCTGTTGCTGATGTGAGAAAAGATGGTTGTAAACATGTGAAATTTAGCATTAATTCATGAAAACTTGAAAAACGTTTACTTATTTGATTTATTAATATATCCAACGTTCTATTAAAAATAGTTACACGAAATAAGCTTTCTGAACAAGTTAAACGCATATCAGTACATAGTTCATCGAAATATCTTTTTACTACTTTACGACGTTTGTTTTGAAACTCTGTAGAGATAGACAAACTTTTAGCAACTATACTTGCTTCTTCCAAGAGATCATTAAAATTACATCTATATTCTTTTAATTGATCATAACAGTTTTTTAATAAATTAGATGCATTATCTAAATCAAATGACTTTGACTGGAGAATTTTAGAAGTTAGGTTTATAATTTGTAAAATTTTACATTGAAAAACTAAAGTGCAAATAAAATTATGATTTTCAATTTGTTTTTTAATCCCATCTACTTCATTTCGCTCATCTAACTTAGAGTTACAAAGTATAACTTTTGTTAAAGCTTTTTGAATTTCAACAAATCTAATTTTAAGCGCAAAAACTGATTCATAACGACCAGCCCAAACGACACGTCATTGACTAATAACAAAATAAAATATAAATTAAAAGAACATCAAGTAACAACGACTAAACGACGGTCACTTTTTCCTAGAATAGTTCTAATCTGATCTAGTATCTAAATATAAATGTTACGTTCGGTTTCAAATACTACGTTTACATGCATCCATTAATTCGTATTAATTTGATTCGTATTGAATCAATTCGAATTAGGTCATAAGTATACATACTATAGTAATACCGTATTAGGATAATACACTTCCACCAAACCAGTTTACGTGGCAACGTTTACATGCACAGTTTAAACCGATTTACCTTAATATTCGAATTAATAATTTCATTTTTTCCCTCCAATTTATTCAGTGATATTCTATTGATAACAATTATGTGATAATATTATTATAATTTAATATTTATTATTAATAGTTATTAGTTAAAGACGTTAAAGTAAAAAATTTTTAGAACTTTGTTTTATTGTTTAATGTGTAGAATTTTGTAAAATTCTATGAAGTATGTCTTCTTCTAACTATTTACAATTGTTACAAATGATGGAATTACTACGAATGAATTTAAAACAACAAAATAAAAGACGTAACAAACTGAGACGCTTAGTTATAAAAAAGCGAAGGGACTTTTCAACTGTTTTAAATATGTCAGAGTTCCTATATTTTGAATGATCCAAATGACATAAAATATGTTTTTCTTTAAATATATCCAGCATACATAAAACGGTTGATTCGGGCCAGTTAGTGCGAGTTTTCTTAATTATTTGATTCATGATGTATACTGTATAGTAATAATATATTATAATAAGTACAGTACCTATATTAAGTAGTTTATAATTTAGTACTTACGAGTTCTTTAATTTGACTTGAATTTAAATTGACTGCCTACTTAATCCCTCACTAATTAATAAATATTATCACAGATACAGAATAATCAATAAATTAATGAAAATTATCATTTATTATAACCACGAAGATTATAACCAAGGTGGATCTATATATATAATCTATATATAGATCCACCTTGATTATAAATTTAATAATTGATAACGTGTATTATACCTTATCACAACAAATTACCGCAATCCTGATTCGGTTGTTGTAGTATCATCCGTTTATATGCATTTTGAACTCCCGTAGTTATTTCCAATGCGCATTTCAAATGTGAATTAACTAAACCGTTTTAGGTAAACCGAATTGGTATAAAACTGAATTAACAGTCGTTTACATGCATTTAACTCCAGGAGTTAACTAATTCGAATTGAGTTAAATCGGTTTTAACTGTGCATGTAACCGCGGTAAAAGACAAGCGATTGCGATACGTTTCATTGTTATTTCCATTTTACAAATAACAATATCATTAAATGTATAATAATATTAATATCGACAATGTCGACGGACTGGTAAATAAAATAATTTATAAACATAATCGTGATCAGTTATTAAATTTATTTTATTTTACAAAAATATACATATATTTTTAAACAGAATCGTATTTATAAATTTCACTATTATGATGATTTGTTTTTGAATGTACTATTTTTTTCTTGAAGGGCCCTCTAGAGTCGTGGGCCCGTGACCCATTGCCCGTCATGCCACCCTATCGTTACGCCACTGCGTCAGTGTGTTTGTGTTCAGAAAATGCAATTGTCTGTATTATTCATCAGTAATTTGTATTATGTCCGATCAAATCATCAAATCATGAAAAGAAGACGATAAATAGTTCATCTTCCCTTTTATTGTGTCTGTACTACTCGAAAATAAATTTAATAATTCAATCCATTCATATATTATTATTTTTTTTTTTTTTTTTTATTTCCTTTAAGAGCTGTTTGTCTTTTGGGTCCCGTAAAACTGGTTTTTCACGATAAATTTTTTTTTTATTATTTAAGAAAATAGAATACATTACATTATACATAAAAAAAAGTAACAAATTAAAAAATAGATTTGTAACAATTTATTATTATTTTTAATCCAACTCATTAAGCTGTGCTTGTGGCGATGTAGATAAGTTAAGGATAATTAGCTTGATTAAATTTAATTCATTCAATAACTCAATTAGTTAAAAAATTCTGTCTTGATCCCACTCATATTGTAAATTACAGCTCATATTTTCTCTTTATTTTATATAATTATTATAATAATAGACTAATAACAATTATATTCAAACACGATTATAATAATAATGTAAAGGAAAGAATACTATTATTGAATTTATTATTTATTAGTATCAGTTACATCAAAGTAATTGACATAAAATTCTTATAATGTCAACGTTTTTGTAAATACTATTCCTAAATATTTTTGATAATATTTAAGATGTAACCATTAGATTTACATAGTCAATACCATTATAAGTTGTATTATATTATATTTTATTGTCTTGTCGTACACTTAATATGTTTTTATTATTTTATATATCGAATTAAATTAAATTGTATCTTATTGATCATTAAAACATTATTATTTAGATAAACATAAATATTATAAATATTGTTTGGTTGATTACTCTGAATTTAAATCACAATATAAAAAAAAAAAATTAGGTATCGATTATTAAATGTATTATTTGTGAAACAGTCGCCGTCTACAAGTAGTCCTAAGCAGTTTATAATTGAAGCATCAAATAATATATCACAATATTTAATGTAGTAATAAATGTCTGTTCATCTACATTGCATTTTTTCAAAGATAAATATATTTTTTAAAGTTGTACTCAATTTGTCGAATCTAGAATAGTTGTCTACATCAAAAAGTCACTATAAGGTATTTAAATTAATTTAAAATTCAATAAATAATGAAAGTATACAATTTAAATGCGTTTTGCTCCTCACAGATTAATATTTTTTAATTTCTCAATTTATGGTACTAATGATATTGATGCCAAAAAAACATATTTCGTATATTTGACAATTATTAATTATCTATATAGGTACTTACAATCAGGTACGTACACAACAATATATTTTGAGGAGGTTATAAGTTGTATATTTTCATACTTATATGTATAATATAATCTACCAATCAATTTTACTCTATAAAATATATTTTATAATTTTCCTGAATTCGTGGAGGGTTTTGCACCCTTAACCCTTCCCCTTTTATACGAGTCTGTTTAAAATTATAAAATTAAAAAAATCGATTAATTTTTGTTGCTCGACCACGTTCTTTTTTAGTTAATTATGAAAAAATTACGAATAACCCTTTCACACTGTAGTTTTTTATGAGTAAAAACGCTTTGAAGAGAATAAATGAAATTTGGAGGTTGGCTAGTCTACGGCTCTAATTGTACTAACGGTGGTGATGGTGGTAAGATTCGTGCTCCCCAAAATGGCCTAAATTAATAGTAAATCCTAAATAAATAAATATACATAATTTGATGTTTTTCCCCGCAGCGTGGAAAATATCAAGTATCTACTCGTATGTCCAAGGAATTTTCCTAACAGATAACTAATAATTCTCGTATTTTTATCCAATTTAGAGCTGTTTACAGATCGGAGACAGTATGGAATCACTCAGAAGACCAAAACAATGTGAACATTTCTGGTACTATTTCTTCATCAACGGACTTTTACTCATCGTACCAGTAGTGAGTAAAACGACGCTGTGTTTTCCGTAACGATCACGATCGAATTGTACTTTACCCAGGATTATCCTTATGATTTTTAGGGCCTGGGGCAAATTAATTCGGGAAGCCCTCGATTATCACAATGATATACGAGTATTATAAAAAAATAAAAAAATAAATACATTCCAAGTTTACAAAATGTTGGTAAATATAGTTTTCTAAACCTCAACCAATCAAGGTCATATAAATGCATACGAACAATGAATTAAATTTTTAATAACTTTCCAAAAATGCATGATCACGTTTAATTAAAATTAAATTTATTCCTAGATAATTTATAAACAGGCATAGAAAATAAGAACTTGGATTTTGTGGCATCGATACTTGCGATAACGAATTTCTACATAAATTTGGATACAATTATGTCATTATTCACGTTCCGGTAGTTACCACGATGAATTGCAGTTATAACTATTTATAAATTACAATAATTGAAAATGTAGTTTATATCATTGCGCTTAATAAATAATTTTGAGCTATTTTTATTTAATTTATTTTATTAATACTTCGTAAAGAAAAACAGTTTAGAAATAATATCAATGGGTAACTCTAACGGGTACCGGCGAGTATATCTGATCAATCTTCCTTTTAACGGGGTCCCCTTTAAATTTTCCCGGACCGGAGCCCAGAGCGAAACGGTCCCGTTGCCCTTCCCCGGCCCCGACGACAACACCCGTTTTATTACTTTAGCACGTTTTCACCGCAAACGTGTGTCGATTTTTCACGCAGACGATCGTGTGCTTACTGATATCGCACGGCAACTGGTTACGAACCGTGTCCCCGGACCCGAGTCTCCGAAAAGGCGAACCGACGGTGGTCGATCCGTACGCGGAGGTGCTATACTTCGAGCCCGCGAGCGGTCCGTTCGCGGGTAGAACGAATATGACGATCGTTCTGAGCTACCATCCGATGATGCGGCTGGCGCATGCGACCGTGACCGTGGCCGGACGCGGATGCTCGCAACAAGCGGTGTCCAAGCGCAGAGGCCTCGTCAGTGGTGTGACGACGATAACGTGCACCGTGGCGCCGTGGACGCGTGGCGACGGGGACGATCAACCGGTGGGCCCGGTCCGGGTCACGTTCGACACTCCGGTCGGGACGAAGCTCACGGTCACGTCGTCGGCGAAAACGTTCCAGTTCGTCGAAGACGCCGCCGCCGCGACGGACCGCAACCGCACCGCCGCGGAGCACGTGCCCACGTTGCGCTACGGCTCGACGCAACGGTTCCAGGGCATCGCGTCCGGCGGCAACGCGATTCCGGTGCGCGGCCAACACCTGTCGCGCTTGACGAACGTCACGGTGCACGTGAACCAAAGCGACGGGACCCCGCGACGCGCCGGTTGCGTGGTGCTGGACGACGCGCACATGGTCTGCCGATCGCCCGCGGTCCACGGCCCCGGGCCCACGTTGAGCTTCGATGTCCTGGCCGTGGACTCCGAGACCGGATGCGCTCTAAACTTGTCACCGACGCCCGACGCTCGCATCTACTTCCTGTACCCGGACCCGGTGCTCGTGGACTTCGAGACGTTCGGCGACCGTCCCGCGGTGGCCATCAACGGTCGCGACCTGTACCGCGGCTACGGGATCGACGACGTCCACGTGCGGTTCCGGGACCACGGGGGCCACTGCAACGTGACGTCCTTGGCTACCGACCGGATCGTGTGCCGTTCCACGTGGCTCGGTGGTCTGGCCGGGCTGCGCGACATCGTGGTGTCCGTGGGCGTGACGTTCGAGCGCGACGTGACCAGGAGGAGTGTGCCACCGCCGCGTTCCTTGTTCAACCTCGAGGTCGTCATCGTCGCCGTTACCGGGTCGTTTGTGTTCTTGTGCACCGTGTCCCTCCTGATCATCGCTTGTCGTTCCAGGACCAACGAACAATTCGAGTACAGCCGCATGGACCGCTCCGCGACAAGCGCACCCTGAGTCTTTTTTTTGGATAATTGTGATTTCATACGTTATAGCATTGTATTTCACGTACGTATGTTGTTAAAAATGTGTCACTGATAATACATACGTAATTGAACGTTTGATACTTACATACTCAAATTAAAAAGTTTTGAAATCATTGGAGTAAAATTAGTAATTTTATTATACAAATAACAGATAAGAGTGTTGACCTATATTATTTGTATATTGACAAATAAAACTTATAAAAAAATTAAACCAATAATGTGTATGTATTAATAACCAACATTTTTTTACAATCATTTTCGTAATGCGTCAATAAAGTATGATTATTATTATTATTTATTAATATTATTTACTGAATAAAAATCGCAATAAGTTTGTCAGAAGTGGGATTCGAACCCACGCCCTCAGATGAGGACCAGAAAGCTCTTTTGATCAGTCTACATAGTAGACCAAGGTTCACCTTGAGTCTGGCGCCTTAGACCGCTCGGCCATCCTGACTTATGAATATTTTAACTTAATTTGTAGTGTCATATTATCTGCCATCATTTTTATTAGATTTTTATACTTAAATTTTTGGCACTCATTAATAGTTTTAATTTTTTATTTTACTCGATCATTCTGGTTATTTGTACAGATAATATAAAACAATTTAGAACAATTTGTGATTCATAATTTTTTCATTTTTATTTAAATAGAATAGTATTAGAATTATATAATATAACTATATAATAGAATTACTTATGAGAATTCTAAGACTTTTAGTATATCATTTTTTATTTTATCAAACAATTAATAATGTCAATAAAATATTTGTCATAATATTTAGTTATAATATACCCAATAGTTGTAGTTTATAATTTAAATTAAATGGATATAAAACTATAGGTTCTAGGTTACTTTGTACGGTTGAACATTAAAAATGCGAAACGCGGACTCTTTGTACGGCTGGATAAAAAATTACGTTTCAGAACGCGGACACTCTGTACGGTAGTACCCTACCGTACAAAGTGTCCGCGTTTTGAAATGTTCTTTTTTACCCTACCGTACAAAGTGACCGTTTACCAAAACTACTAACTCTTTAGGTATATTTAATGATTGTGATGGTAATCTTACAATCTTGATTAGAGAATATCTAAATATTTTACATATTGAAAAACAGATATTATTAAACTGTAATTTTATTAGTATTAAAACTAATATAAATTATTTGACGTTTTGCTAGTTTATATATATATAGATCATCAGATTAGAACCTAGATTTATTTATAAAAGTTTGAGACCAATTCTTGTCTCAAAAAAAAAAAAAAAATGTTTAAATGTAATCATTATTGACGGTAATATTAATATAGATATAATGAAAAATTCAATTATGAGCCATACCTATCTAAATATTTTGGCTCATAATGAATATTTACCATGTATTAATAATTTTACCAGAATTATAAAACAGTCTAAAACTTGCATTGATTATATATTTATTAAAAAGTTTGATCCAAATTAAGTAAATTCTAATATATCAAGATGTGATATTAACGATCATTATGCAACAATTAGGACTCCATCGAATATAAATATTAAAATGTAAACGCCTTTAAATAATACTAAAATAAATAAGATTAATATTAATCATTTAGATCTATTAATTAAAACAGAAAACTGGTATCAATGTTTAGACTTTGAGGACGTCTATACTATGGTTAACGTTTTTTAATTCTTAATTAAAAGAACTTATTAACTATTCATTTATATCTAATTGGAAGTATAATCCAAAAAAAAAAAAAAAAATAATGTTAAAACCAAAAAATGGATAAAATATGGAATTACAACTTCAATTAGAAATAGGGAAAAATTATTCTCAAAACTAAGACCTAGACTAGTGGTCTTCAACCGGTGGGTCACAATAAGTCTTTGTTTAATATTTAAAAAATCCATATGCATATATATATATATACTATATTATGTATGTCATATGATATCGGATAAATATGTTTTCGAATAAACCCGAAACCCTATTATTTTTATTTTTCTATCCCCTCGTATTTTACTCGTATATTGTCCTAATATTTTTATAAAATAAATTTTCATAAATTATAAATTATTACGTACACAATATCTTAAATATACCATTATGTTACTCCATCACATTATGTGCTTATAATAGTAGCTGTAATAAAGTATTTTATTTTTTGAAATTGTAAATTACGAATGTTATTTTTACAGCTTGCAATAATAAAGTAGTGCCATTGAATCGAAACGTCGATGCGCCGTATTTATGATGAATACGTATCGTAATAGTCGTATGCGTCAATAATGTTACATAAACGAAAATCGCACGGCTCGAGTAGCAAAATAGATTGAACAGTAGTACCATTGATTATATAATAGATCAATTCTATAATCAATGGTAGTACCTTTTTATACTCCAGAGAAAAGCATTTTATCTCGAATTCGTACTATGGAATTGGTATAAGTAAAAATCAAAACGCACATGCACCATCGCCTGGTGCAACATTGTTTTTCATTTATTTTTTGAGTTTCATTGCAATGAATTTGTTGTTGTTTACCCTATATTTTCGACGCTTTTATGTGGCCAAAACACAACCGATGAGTTTGTTGTGTTCCATACGACGTGTGAAAATAACCATTACGAATTTTCATCTCGATTATATATTTATAAAAAACTATATTAATACCCGAAGAATTGCTTGTCCCTCAAATGTTTGGTTAGCGCGTCATCTCGCCGGGTATAAATCCAGTCCCGCGTACGACTATACCACTTGAGAGATAACACGGTCTTTAGGAAATATTTGGTACCGAGTTTTAACCCCGACTTCCTGTATTTAAATATACGATAAATGATTTTGTAGTTCACTTTAGGTAATTATTGGACGGACGTCCAATATTACGTTGCTTTCAACAAATAATTTCCTAATTGTTTGGAGTCGCGCTGCGTATGCCTTATGTATACGGTTATACAATATGAATAATTAATAATTATTTAAATAATTTCAGAATTAGACCCACCAACTTTTTTTTTTTTGTGATGACACATTGTGTTCGTTGTTATATTGGTCGTGGTATTAATAGAATAATAGTAAAATTATTCTATTCAGATTCGTGGGTTTATCATTAATTGCATTAATTTTATTAAATGTCAGACTTTCATCACTATAAAATACATAGATAGCACTTAAATAAATGCGTTGACTCTAGTTTTTTAAGTTTTTTTTTTTTTTTAATGTGGTTGACATACTTTGGAAAATAATGCTATTCATTTATATTAATCCATTTTATTTTTAGTTGCTATTCAATCGTTTAGCACTTATTTGATGACCGTAGAAAATCTATAAACATTTCTATATGACTAAATATATGGATAAGAAACTATTAATATTAATTTAACTGTTAAAAAATAAAAATAAATTAAACGATTAGAATAATCTTATAAAAAATATTTACTATATAAAACAAGCAAGTATAAATCATTTTTATCTGAGTTATCGTTCGCAATTATTAAGAGACAACTCTTAAGTTGTTTAATAATCAAAACGATTATATCATATACGTCATTACGTTTATAGCTGACGAAACAATAGTTTCGAGTAAAAAAGAACAACAATAATTTCCTTTGTCTAGACATGCCGTATTTGCTACGGAAAAGTGTTTTTTGTGGAAGCGGGTTAATTTTTATATGAAAAATAATACAAGTTTCATAACTTGCCGAAGAATAATAAATCAATATCATACTCGTACGTTCACATTTTAACAAATCACGTATTATTCCAACGCGATTACAATAAAAAAAAAAAAAAAAATACTTTTGATTGTTTAACATTTATGTAATTAAAAAAAAAGTTTTAACACAATTATAATACAATAATATACAAAACATTCAAGGATCAATAGTCATTTTTAAACCCCGTAATCTGGTATCCGTATGAATCATATCTTTAGACTTCCAACATGCATTTTCGGCGTAAAGAATTCAAAAAATAGAGCTAATAATAAGCCCAACGCATAAATAGAAATTAAGAAATTGTCGACTTTTACAGCATTGAAAACACCATCTCGTACGTACAAGATGAAATACACCGACATCCAGTGGGCAGCAGTGGTTATACTCATCCCGTATGGTCTGACCTTAACAAAGTACATACAGATTCGTTGTAGTAATATAATTATTGTTTTTAGAGCGATCGATTAAAATATACACGTGAACGCATCAATGGAACATTATTATGTAAATACTACCTAAATAGTATTTTACATCAGTCGTCGCATATACATACTTGAATCGAGAATATCTCGCTCGTTACAACCCAAGCCATAGGGCTTAATCCTATTGAATAAGCACAAATGTAAATGCCGATCAAACACAAGGGTAACCAATCGAGGGAATCAGGAATGTCGATTTTCAGTTTCATTAAAACGAAACAAACAACCAAACCACCGGAACTAACGCTCATCAGCATTACCGAAAATATTAATAACAATTTGCGACCCACTTTATCAATGATGGTCATCGCAATAATCGCCATAATGACCTATAAAATAAAATAAAATTTTAATTGAACAAATGTGTAAACATTGCATAATATTAAACAATAAAAAGTAATGTAGTACTTATGTGACAGTAGCAAAACAAAAAGAAAAATAAATAAAATAAAAAAATTGTATCAATTACGAGCAGTGAGATTAGATTAAGACATTAATAACGAGCAAAAATGTTTTATTTAAAAAATTTTTCGAATTGAACTCGTTTCAAATTTTGATTAAATGAATAAATTTTAAAAATTAGTAGGTAACGTTTATTATTAATAATCGAAAAACAGTTTAATGAATTTGATTGAGACGATAAGTCTTTTATTTGTATAGGGATCAGGAGTAGGAGATGGAAAATATATTGAAATCGTCTTCACGGCTGTTAACCGTAAGATTAAAAATGTTCGGAAAAAATAAAAATTAAACGGAATACCTGAATAACATCGATTGACAGTGACGACCGTAGCGTCTGTAAACGTACACAACTACCCGTCATCTCGAGTACACGGCTCATGAAAGGTACCGAAATGTTAATGCCGCAGACTTGATTGACGAACATGTACCCGATGCCAGTCAACAGAGCTTTGCGATTTTTGCCGTCGGAAAGAATTCCTGGTGCGCAGAACGGGTTCCACGGAAGTCGTATCTGCTGTTAATTTACACAAACCGTAACACAACTATATAATATATTATGTAGTATTGTTATCGTGAGCATAAAACGTTTCCGTTAAAACCATGACTTTTCCTTTACCGCCAACCCAAGTAAGTTTCCCGCAAATCAATTTCTATACCACTAACGAGACATAAATCCATAATTTATGGGCCATTAGTCGGTGTGTCCTAGGTGAACCCGATTTTGCGAGCGGGCGGGCAGTTGACGCGAGTGAGCGATTTATAGGCGTGCGCTACGTGTCCAGAAAATAACGCTAGTCACCCGCGTCTGAAACAAAAATATTTGATAATATTGTTATCGCCCGCCCGCCTGTTCATCATCTAAATAGGACATTCCAAGTATAAAATCTATTTTGAATTTTATCGCGTCGCCCACCCGCACGTCCGCTCGTAAAATCGCGTTCACCTAGGACACACCGTAAGTCCTGTTGTAAGATACCGCTGGTAAATATAATAACATAAATATATAACGACAGTTTTCAACTGTCGATCATCGATCAACCAACTGTTGGACCTACTACGGCGCGAATGACAACGAATTTCAAAAACAACGTGCGATCGTACGCGGAGACGAGCGCGACGGCCAATCGATCGAAAACGCAACCGTCGACGAGTAATGATTCGGGAACGGACGGTTTATCGGAACAGTGTAGCGGAAACCGAATCGTAAGTGGATTCGGTACCACGTGAAAACGGGACCGGTAAACTTTTGGTGGCAACGGTCGTCGTACGTGTCGACATCTTCTGTTCGCGACCGAAGGCGTTTCGACATCTCCGAGCCCGGGGGTTAACTTTATTCTCTAACAGGCCGACCTTATTCTCTTAGACCCGCAGCGGAAATCGAAACAGTCGACGAAACCGCCACCCGCAGTATCCGCACTGTCCAGTGCGCCCAGTCTTTCCCCCGCGGGTTATTACGCGCGCGCTCGCGCGATAAAAAATATTGTTTTTGAACACCTGTTCGGACACCGACGACCGTTTCGTAGGGCCGCCGTCGAATCGCTCTCGTCTCAGCATGGTGTAGGACACGCGGCCGTCGTCCGGGTCGTCCCAGCAAGTGCCGCCCAACAGGTAGTGCGGCGACTCCGGTATCAGGCACGAGGCGAACGCGTGCGCCGTGGCCCAGCAGCCGCAGAAGCACGCGAACAACGGCACGTACTGCGCGACGTTGCCGAACACGTGGGACCGTAACGGCGCTTCGTATTCCGCCGACCCGATCGCTCGCCCGCACGACGCGCCGACCGCGACGAACACCGGCAACAACAGCATCAGCTTATCTGCGAAAACCGTGTATCCGTTCAGCGCGCGGCACACCGGCGCGAGAATTGCGCCGTACCATAACATAACATAACACCATAACGTACCATAACGTAACATAACATAACTACCGTACCACGATGAACGAATAAACCGTGGAATAGAAAATAAACCACGATCACGCGGTCGTAGGCGCGACTACGGCGAGGAGGGGGGGAGCGAAAGAGGGCCTTTAGCACATACGAGTTCCAGTTTAGCACCCATGGGGGTTTGTTTTTTTCCGATCCATAATCATCAGGTACAGTGAAACGCTATCGATTTTATTCGTAGCGATTCCAGCACATCCCTCCCCCGGTGTTCGAGCTCTATGTTGTGCCCATGGTCGCCGCTCGGTGCACTCGCGCTTACTCGTTCGCCTGCGCTCTGGACTCGAAACGGACTGATTCGCGAGTGCACCGCACCGACGGTGGAGAAAAAATTCGTCCACTGTAGTACCGGTACACCGGT
Source organism: Sipha flava (assembly GCF_003268045.1). NCBI lineage: Eukaryota > Metazoa > Arthropoda > Insecta > Hemiptera > Aphididae > Sipha > Sipha flava. The sequence goes on along the minus strand of NW_020273622.1, from coordinate 1,014,683 downwards.
CAACCCGCGGTCGTTTCGTCAACAGTCGGTTAACATCGAGATGGATTCGTGACAACGACTAATCAGGTGTTACGGCCACGTCGTTTTAGCGCCCGTTCGCGCGTCAAATGCTCAGCGAAGAAAAATTACTCTCTTCGTCGGCGGTGAACACTAATTTTCGTATTTTTCCATTCGACCTATTGTTTCATCGTTTCCATTTTAACCCGAACGTCATGTTATCATGATACGTACACGTACACGCAGATTTATCATACGAGCATAAAAACTTTTTTTTTTTTAAACGAAAATCTGAAAACAATGAATTCTTTTTCTCGGGTCTTTCGTCTTGATGACCCGTTAAGTTAATGGACTCGAATTCGGGTCTGATCCCAAAGCTAATCGGATAAGCGACGACTGCTCTTGTCTTAAGGTTATTAGACAAAAAAGTCACTGTAGGATTCCGCGACGATTGATATATTCGTCTCGTGTTGAAAAAAGAACCTTTTCCCATCCCCTTCGGCCCGTAAAACACACCACTACGTTACATACAGGGAAAGGGTCGTCGTGTGCATAGTTTGTTCGTCATTTGAACGTGATACGATAAATCCTCCTGAAACTGCGTTACATACTTTTCAGTTTATGGTGCGACATCTCGCAGACGTAGATCGGTATAATCGCACTCAAGGCGCCCACGGCAATGCCCATAAACATTCTGTTCCACATCGCCAGCCGCGACGCTTGACCGGGCCAAACGTGAATCGCCAAAGTGTACGTAAGAAGTACATCGTAAAGCGCCATGCTGGAGCGTCGGCCGATCAGTTGCAATGATACGCCGGCGATTAAAGCCCCGTAAACAACTCCGAGGCCGAAGAAGTCCTGGAGGTGCAAGGTGACTTCGATTCCCGTAAACGGCAATGTGAACGTTGTCGTCGACTTTTCGGGCAGCTTTTCGCCACCCGGCGACAACCACATTTCAGCAGGTAACAGGCCGACGGTAACTGCTCCCATTGTCGCTGGAAACACAGCGCACAAAGTATGTAAATACTCCTGTAGTACATTGCCAACATAATAAAGATATTCTACTCGGATGCACAGTATAATTAAATTATGCGATCTACCGACTTTCAATTATAGGTATTCAATAGGTATTTTATCCACAGAAATATCAAAAAATAACTAAATTTAAAAACTAGAACACTGAGAGAAGTCAAAAAATTGGCAGCAGCAATTGAAATAGCTTACGTTCCGATTTAATGTTGCGTAAAATGGTTCGTAAAAAAAACCAATCTAATTTTCACTTTGTTCAGTGATTCAAATCTATAATAATATATAAAATAAAGTGTACCAACCTATTAAAGACGGAAATATTTTTCTGATCAGATTCATAGTGATTGTGTTTATGTAGAACTGCAATACATTGAATTTCAATTTATCATGAAAATATAATAATAACTGAAAAATATTACTATGTTTGTTATTTTCTAAGATACAATGTAAATATGTAACACATGTAATATATATATATATGTTTATATTGCAATCAATCAATACATAAAATAATATACAAAGTGTTTTTGAAATAAATGAGGTCAGTAGAGTATGTGTACTCCATGTGATGGCCCAATGAAGAATTTTTTGAAATTATTTTTCTATCTTTTAAATTTTGGTTTATTCAAATTATTTGAAAATTGTAGTGAATGAAAAATAAACATTAAAAAAAAAAAAAAAAATTATCTTATGTCCATCACAGTGATTTCATATACACTAGTGAACTTATCCATTTCCGAAACACATTGTATAATTAATTATAAATCTGAAATATTCTATTTGAGTTCTAATACATAAGATTCGCAAGCTCTTTTGAAATGTTAATTGTAAGCACGGTATTTATTTTATCATTCTTAATTAATTAAATTAATTATTAATTATTTTAATTATTTAATTGTGGTTGTAATTATTTTAATTGTTCTATATTTTTTTATTAATAACGTTTATAATATTTTACTACTAAGTAACATAAATATTAACTTCGAGCTGCTGTAATCTTTAACTTATCTTAAAGTGTTGTTTAACGGAGGGGTTGGCAACTTTCATTTTTTTAGGAAAGAGCCATTTTATAAAAAAAAAAATACTAAACTATGATGTTCAAAGAGCCACTGAAGAGCTTATGTTTAAACACCTTTTTTTTTTTGTTATACATAAATTACACAGATTACAAGCCAAAGAGCTGCAGGTTCACAACGACGAGCTTAACGGATAAAAGAATATCAAAATATTGAATATTTTGTGTTTTAAATATAATAATAAACAATATTATTGAGAATTATTATAATAAAAACAAATTTAACAGTCGAAAAATTAAAAATATTTCAAACATGAGTACAGTACCATACTTTTTTATGTGCATTGTCATTGTTTATAAATACTAATATTTATAAATGTACAATCAATACAGTATTAATTATATATAATATTATGCATAATTGGTAAAATAATGCATTATGTTGCGTAGTAATTTACTATTTCAAAATGGTAAGATGAAGAAATTCAATTTTATCGTCCATTTTATTTAATATTAATAAATCTTTATAAAAGCACGGATCCAGTTAAAATAATAAATATAAAAATTATTTTATAAATGGTGTGATTTCGAATAATTTAACAAAACGTTATTGAAAAAGCCGGTAAAATAATTTTCATAGAAGTTCATACTATCCCTTCGGTCCTCGGATTAGATAATGGTTGTGGGTGTATTGAGTTGAGTAGATAATAAGTTATAATAATAATTTTTTTAAGGTTATGATAACTCATTTTTTTTATAAAACGATTGCGAGTAAATTAGTATAAAATAGTAAATTAGTATAAAACTATATCGTTTATATATTTTGCCATTTTTAGTCTAATTGTCGGTAGGTTCTTTTTTTAACCCGTTTAAAATGTTATTGTTTTATGAAGAAGACATCTTTTTAACCAAATATTCAATACGTGTTGTTCTATTTATACTTAAGTTGTATTTTGATTGAATGGACCAATTTCTTTTAAAAGAAATTTCAAGTTGAAAATGTATGTAAAAACAGTAAATTCCGTAAAAATCGTATATTAATTTAGTTTAACCCTTATTAAATTAAATCTTGGCTTATGATTTTTAATATTTTTTTATTATCGTTAGGTGACTATTTTATGTAAGGTGATATCAAATTTTCAGGTTATAATATCCAAAAATAAAAATTTTATTACAAAAAAACTTTCAAAAATGAGGTATATTAAAAGTTAAGCTAAAAGTGTTTAACTATTTGGAAATGCCAAATATGAAAAAAATGTCTTTTATATATGGTAAGAATTTTTAATTTCTAATCACAATACTTTTGGACTTATTAATAAATAACTAAATAATAAAAAGTGAAAGTCTTGTTTACAGTGCATTTTTAATAGTTTTTCCTCATGCCTGGAAAAAATATTGAGATTTTGGGAAAATTACCTTTAAAATACCACCGCAGGCCTATTTCAAATCTAAAAAATTTCAAGTTGAAACTTTTTGACTAATATTTATATCCAAAAAAGTGTTTACAGAAAAAAGTAAAAAAAAAAATTTAAAAATTAAAAAATATATAAATAATTTTAAAACCATTGATCCTTTGCTTCACTCAGTCTAAAACATGTTCTTAAAAGTATAATATATTTTTTAATAACGCTCACATAAATTAGACATGTTCCTATCGAAGGCGCAATAATTTGCTTCTTATTAAAATGTATTATTAAGCATCATAATTTTAGTTTCAATTATATATTATTACCATCACACATTATGATCTATAAATAATTTAAATTATTATACCAATAGTTTCTATGCATCACTATAGATCATTGGAATCGACGAATACCTTATATAAATTAAAAACAGCAAATAAAATGTAATAATTACATTTTAAAAATTAAAAAAAAAAAAATCGTTAAAAAAATAAATGTAGCGATGTGGTTAACGACTAAAAATAAAAAAAAAAAAAGAATTTAAATTGCAAATTTTAGTCACTGGGAAAATTTTCAACATAATTGATATGGTCATTATAATACGATACCTGCATGTATGCCACGTGTTATGCACAACAACAACAACGTGGCCTGTATTATATTTTTATGCTTATGAACTATGATTATCGATGAGAAAATCACGTATCGATCAATTATACATCATGCAACCCTGATCCTGACCGAGTGGGGAACACTTAAAAATTACACTTGATATTATACTACAGTGTCCAACGTAGAAACGGTGACAATAATTACCATATTATCAGCCATACACTTTTGATTAGACTTATAATTCGTTCACCTAATCATATTACAGCGGTTGTGATCAGTTTACATCGCTTCGGCGTTGGAATGAAATTGGAATGAATCAAAAATTATCGCTGCTGAACCGTCATCGAACTTAGGTAAAATATTGTTCTAATAATTTTTCACGACAATAATTGTTCAAATAAACGTGGATGTAGTCGTAGAACTAAGAATAAACCACAACCACGAATCAAATCTATGGTCGTCTGATCTTCATCGTAGTCGTTTTATATTAATGATTAAGTATTCGTATTTAAAAATGCAATCCTTTTAAGTGCATATTCCCAAAACGTTATTCAGTGACTTATTTTGGAATACGTTTTAAAAATGGGTTTTGACGTGTTTGTTCAAAACTACACCACTGTTTGCGTGCCACAACTTTTGAAAATCCAAATGAGAAAATCAAATTTTTAATTTATAGTACATACATATACGATTGAATACTTACACAATTAATTTTGTCTTAAATGTAATTGAATTTAAATTTAAATATGTTCTATATTAATTTATATTATAATGTAAATATATGTACAGTTAATATAAAAAACACATTATTTTATTTTTAGCAAAACATACAAGGCTTTTATTAATATGTTTGTCTCCAGAAGTTTTACGAAACATGAAAATCATTTGAATCAGTTCTCAATTCATCTACTCGTATTTTCAGTCATAATAGTATGTTATATTTATAGTATTTTAATTAGTAATTATTTACTTTGTATGTATACATATATATATATATATGCATGTATGTATTTATTTTTTATATCTTAACTGTATGTAATGAAACAAACCAAAAATTATTTATTTTCTTATTTTAACTTTCAGACTACAATAATCAAATAAAATTGTCTTAAATGTATTTTAATATAGAACTAACACTGAGCAACTTCATTTTTCTCGTTATTATTTGTACTGCACATAAATTACTAATTTAAGTGATCTTTATCGTGATCTTAAAAACTATTCATATACATAACGTTAAATGAACTTAAATTGTATTGATATGAATTTCTAAGAATTGCTTGTACTAAAAAACATAAAGAGTAAATTCTTATTAATATATTTAATTGATTTTAATATTATTATATTTATTCTAGTCGCTCGCGAGCATTGCAACTGCACATCATAACAATTTAATGGAAAATATAATAGATTTTGAACCGAATTGCAATACTTATAGAACTTGTGCGCAGTGCAAAACCAATGAACCTGCTTGCAACTGGTCAGTTGAAAAACAAGTATGCGTCAAGTCAAATCCAGCAGCTAATACAAGCGTAGTAGTATCATGTCCACGTTTTAAAGTGTCATTAATCTACGACTCAATAAAAGTTTCTATTTTGGATAAGGTGAAAAGTTTTGACAATTTTATAAAAAAATCAAACACAATACATTGCCAACTAGAAGACAAACACCTAAACATAACACACGTATCATCTAACCACACTGAGTTTGTCTGTATTCATGATCGAAAACTATACCAAAATTATAGATGGCCGATCAAATATTGGTCACTTGTCGTTAACAACAATACCTCCCTGAAATTTAACAACCCCGAAGACCATTATATCACCTCTTTTGATCGAGATTGTCACAACATAACTTGTGCAACCGGTTATTGGGAAACGGAATCGTACGCGTACTACTGCAAATGGTGTTTAAAAAAACAAAATTGTACATTGACCGAGAATAACCATATGTGGCCGTGTCATGTGCGAAAATTACAGAAAAACACAGCCCATGATAAGCACCTGTCTTCGATTGCGATTCAAAGTCCCAACTTTAAGATTGTATCTTTCGATCCGCTAGTTGGGTTGTCTACTGGCCCGGTGACGATCAACATAGTTGTTAAAAATAATTTGTATTTATCCGAAGATAGGTCGATGAAAATTACCGTGGCTGGACGGCCGTGCATTATGGACCAGAGTACGTCAAGACACGATGAAACAATAAGTTGTATCATACCTGCAATCGACGGACCCATTTATAAGGAAAAGGGTCCAGTTGAGATCACGTACTCGTCTGCCTCGCAGAATTATCATCTCAAGTCAACAAAAATATTTAGTTTCGTCACTCCGCTTGTCGATGCCTCTTCAAGTCAGAACTGTGGACCAATGGTAGGCGGGGTCCTGTTGGACATCAAAGGAAAGTACTTAAACGTGACCAACGACGTTCAAGTACTTATCGATGAAAACATTACATGCACTGTGGTCAAGTTGAATAGTGAACAACTTTCTTGCGTGGTCGGCTCTAGCGATGTCCTTATGATCGCCAACGTGCAACTGTTTTTCAATGGTCGAATACTCGATGCAACTAATTCTAATCTGTCCTTCAAGTACATGGCCAATCCGACTATCGACGAGGAGCAACGATTCGAGAGTATTGCGTCTGGAGGTGTGCAATTGATGGTACATGGTAATTTTTCATGTTTAAAAACCTGGGCAATGTACGTGGCGTACGATGGAAAATTAAACGTTAGTTTTTGTAGATATAAAGACAATAGGGTCTTGATTTGCAAAACTCCCTATATCGACATCCCCGAATCGTTTACGTCGATGGAACTGAAGCACGGTTTTCTAGGAATTACTGATGAAAAAATCGTGAACTTGACTTCGACGAATACTAGTTATACGGTCTTTCCTAACCCGGTTTTCACGAATTTCGAAGTAAATGAAAATTCTCTCCTAATACACGGCGAGTTTTTGAACAAAGGTTATCGGAAAAAAGATTTGGCGGTACGTATTCAAGGTTGGTCTGAGAGTCTGATGGTATGCAATTTGGTTCAGGAGAACATCGAGTGTTGGATACCAGAGGCTATCGATGTACAAACAATTGTTGTTAACGTGGGCTATTATAAAGAACAAATATTGAAACTAAAGTTCAACCCCGGTAGATTTATTTTATTAACTATGACTGAATTATTGCAAGGTATTATAATTTTAGGTGGAGTAGTCATTTTCATATATGTACTGTTATTTATAATAAGATCAATGAACTCGGCTAACTCTATAGAACTGACTGAAAAAAGTAAAATATACTATATTTATTAATATTCTAAAATAATAAAAGTACGTGATTATATTAATATTTATTTTAGATATATGTATTAATAATAATATTTATATGTGTAATATTATAATAAAATCTCGGGACTGATTCATATTATGATTACTGTATTATAATTACAGAGTATTATGTATCCTATGTATTGTATTGTAACGAAATATATACGCGTAACAATTATTAAATATGAACTAGATTGATATTGATTTTTGGGACAAAACATTGGGCGACAACCATTGAGCAGACCGACTACTTTGCCGACAGTCGACGTGCTGAATAATTTATAATTTTATGCTATAATCTATACTTTTTAAAATTTCACCAACCATTAATTTTGTGTTAATAATATTTTTTTTTATTTGTCGGGCTATAAGCTTCTGTTGTGAATTGGATAAGCACAGATATAAGAATATAAATAATAAAACATTTTTATGTCGGTCCCATGGTTGCCGGCGCATCAACCCTTTCCCATTACTAATATACTCGTATTATAACTATAACTTGTACTCTGATATTAATTTTCAATGATAATATATCAGCCCAAAAATACAAAGATAAAATATAAAGGGGAGGGAGGTGGCATATATGTAAATGGTGATGAAATATGAATATATTAAAGGGTTTTTACTTTCCTCCTTATTTAAGGAAGGGGTCTCAGGGTTGTGAAGGTTCAAGAGCCGATCAGCGCAATTATAGTCTGCTAAGCTAAATAAGGCAATACTTACTTGTTTTACCGTAAACCTTCAGATATCGATGCAAGGTTGAAAAAAAGGACAAATGCAGAATTTAATTGCACTGGAGCCGGATACTCTTCAACACTCGTACGAAGAACACAAGTCGAACGGATTAAAACCACAAGTCAAAATAACTCTCTCGTTAATCTTATGATCGGTGCACGCACTGACGACCTAAAATCAAGAGCTCTGGGAAGGGTAGTATGTGTCTCTGGGACGTATGTCGGCATGGATCTTGGGTGGTTCTTTGAAGATTAGTCTTTATTGTTCGATTTATATTGTCCGTGCGGGTATTGAAGGAACTGTTATTTATTTATTTAAAATGGTATACATTTGAGCATTTGAGTATAAAATTTTGATGAAATTCGACAAAAATAAAAAATAAATCACGAAAATTCGCAACATTTTTAGAATTAAAATTTAATATACTTTCAATTTTAATATTTCGTGTTTAAAAATAGGATAAAAGAATTTTCATCAGATTTTAGATTTTGAATGCCACTTTTTTTGTAAAAGTTAGAACATAAGTTTAATTTAACTTATTAAGAAATTTGATTTAACTACTTTATCAACCATATTTTGAAGTACTAACTAAACGACCTCTTTCACTCCGAATCGTTTTATTTAGGTACATTTTTATCAAGTTTAAAAGACCCATAAAGCAATATCATTCACTAGATTATGTATCTCACCTGACATAGAAGTTTTGTCCTATTTATGCGAGTATTTGTGTGTTAGAAATAAATATATACTTACATCATTTTGTTTTAACAAAATTCTTGGTTAAAAACAATTAATAAATAATATTCTTGACATAATTTTTTAAGTACCTTATTATATTTTATTTATAAATTATTCAATATTTTTTGATGAGTCAAGAGAAAAAAATTATAACGTTCCACACATTATAGTTAATCATTTTTAAGGAAAACGTTTTATAGTCTTTAAATTATGAAGCAATTGATTTGTTCTAAAAAGCTATCTTTATTCATAAGAATTTTTAACTAATATTGGTCTCGTAGCCTTAAATTTGGTACTGTTGATTGTATAAATGAAAAATATAAAATCATTGAACGAACTAAATTAATCAAATTTGAGAATTATTTTTTATATGTAAGACAATAGATACAATTATTATCATTACAAAGTTATAAATTAATATAGATATTTGATTTAAAACAGAAAACTAATTCAAATGTGCTAAAAGTAAATAACATAAAAATAAGTATTTAGAAATAAATTATTAACTGTGGTTTTTAAATCGAATTATGTCATGATTGATGAATCATTATGATTAATGATAAATGTAATTACGAGTAAGTATATACATTAATTTATTATTCGTAAATTTGCATATATTTTTATTTTATGAATACGATTAATAAAATGTAATGAAATATTAAAAGCGTTCATTCATTATTTCATTAACGCGTTTTGTGTTTATCTATGTTATTTGCTAAATATATATAAGAATGCAGAGAATATGACCGCATTAAGCCTAGTTCAAACGAGAGCAGTACATCCCGCGTAGACCATTTTTGTGTGCTGCTTATCATTATTTAAATAAAAAATTAAAATTTTTAACTATATATAAATAAAGTATATTATTTCTTACTTAATCATATAATTATTAACTAATTTTATATTGTATAATTAAAAGTATATAAATGGAAAATAAAGAAAATATATAAAAAAATAAATCAGATACAGAATAAGACAAGCAAACGCTATATTCATAAAACAAATTACTAACAGTAAACTAACATAACCACCGAAAAAAAGACTAATAAAATCATATTCTTGAAGTATGACATTACATGGAAGCGAGACATAGACAATACAAAAGAAAAAGAAAGCTATGTTAGAAGCTTTAGAAATGTGGTGTTAGAGAAATATGCATAGAATACCGATCATTGATAAACATCCTTAAGAGAGATTAAGAGAGAGATTGTTTAGAAGGAGATGGTAGATGATAGATACATTGAAACATGGAGATGAAATGCATACTATAATAATTGAAGGAATGATAGAAGAAACACGAACAAAATGAAGATCTAGAACAAGAACATCAGCAAAATAATAAAATGTACAGAAATCACTTACTACACGGAACTTAAAGATAAGGTGAATGACAGAGAAAAATGTTGAAGACAACAGTAGTAAATTGATTTGTTAAAAATCAATCTTTGGGTTGAATAAATAAAATAAATAAAAACCGGTATATTAATAATTATTATATTTGAAAAATTAATTATTCCTAACATCTAATAAAACTAATATATTATATGGAAGTTAAAATTTTTAAAATTTTAATAATTAATTTTGGAATTAACTGATGATAATTTTATAAACCGAGGAAATATTTTATGTTTGGTCGACAAATTCTACGGGACGTATTTACATGTATTTTATACACTCTTTGCAGTACATTTTGCATCCGTCTTGTTCTGGCTTAAATCTGAGTTGACTCTTTAATCTATGGTGTCTTTCTACCTTTTCAGAATACGGGGTTTTTTTTTATCATTACCAAAAATATTTATGTGTTAATTTAAAAAAAAATAATCTCCTTTTATAATTATAATCAATGATTATTGATTATATACATACATTTTTATGTAAGAAAAATTAACTACTTAATCATTATTAATCATTATAATATATGAACCGATTGCGGTCATCTTGAATTTAATTTATCTTATCTGAAAATATCAGCATACAATAGTGTCGTTTGAATTAATTATTTTGATATCAGGTCATGATTCAAGAGCATTATTTTATGTTTGACTGTTGTAACGTGTGTTGCGATTTTAATCCTTAGATTGTAATTTTTTCATATATGAACGATTTGCTTCAGGTCACTAACAAATATTCATCAAGTATCGTGTAAGTATGAATAATAGTAAAATATTTATGATTTTTATATTATATTTATTTGCAAATTGTAATTATTTTTTGTTAAAGTATATTTAATAAAAAAAAAACTATTATAATTATAACTTTATCATATCTATTAATTTTATATTTTTATGAATTCGAAAACTATATGTGAATTCAATAATACTAGGTAGGTATAGGTTAAATCAAAGAAATGGTTACCAATATTGTAAACAATTATTATTATGATTTTGTTGAATTTAACGTAACTGTTCTATAGACTTACATTTATGAGTATTTAATTATTCAATAGAATAAAAAAAAATATATTTATATATTAATACAATACACTTAAGACAGGATATATTTTTTAGTTCCACTCTTTTCACTACAGGTTCTATGTTTAATAAACAAAAACATTTGGCAAAATATCTAAAAACCTACTAGGACAAGTAACAATCATACGCTGTGACCGGATAACCATGCATATTTTACTACTCTTATGAACTCATTGTTGCCATTTCTTTAAATCGATGATGACACTGAAACAATTTCCTACTATTTTACAATTTTTCTTTTTTTATCGATGTCATGCTGAAAGGAAACTGGTCATCACGCAATTAAGCAAACGATACAAAGGGGTTAAAATACGATAAAGAAGTCTCATTAAAGATGTTTGTCAAATACCGTCCTTTCTTCGTTAATAAAACCATACATCCAATTCCCACTTGAATGAAGTACATCGTTTTTTTTGGTTTTTATTTATTATTCAATAATGACAATAATGACACGTCCGCGTGGTTTTCTGTGAGAAAAAATAGCCGATAGCTTGTACCGCAGATATTTGGAGTAGATCAGTATTTCTAGTAAATATTATGCAACCGTGATAACGTCATGCCCTCAGAGGTCACCGATTTAGTTTTACTAAGTTTAAAATAGAGATGGGGAGGGGCAGTCCCCGTGAATCGACGTTCTCTATCGATTGTGCGAGGAACACGAACACGTCATACTGTCTCATAACATGTAAATATATTATCGGTAAAAAGGAAAAAAAAATATAAAAAAAAAACTCGTTCGTTTCCGTCCGGGATAGAATTTAGTCGGTCTGCGGGCACACAACAGTCGAAGAAAATCGCAACCACATCACGTTCGCGTTCGGTCTTCCGAAAAATTTTCGACGGGATTACTGTGCACGCCCGTTAACGTGTCGCACACATCGTCTTGATCGTTTCGCACGAGGTTTAGTTCGGAGTATCGCAAAATTCGCAGCACCGTGTCGCCACATCAATGTACCGTAGATATTTGGAAAATCATCGTCGCGTGCTCGTCTACCTGCCCCGGTTGCTACCGTAGCCCTATAGAGTCCCGTCGCCGAGCCCCGGCCACCATGCGTAGCTCGTGACGTTAGCTCAGCGGCTTATTGCGCTCTCGGACTCCAACCGTCGTCCGGGTCCTTCGTACCCCGTACCTGTACACACCGCTACGTAAGTCGACCGTTACGTACTTCTTAATCAAGATTTTATAACGAGGTGTTCAAGTGAATTCAGTTATCGAACACAGTGATCGGACAGCGATGAATTCGAAAAGTTAAAAAAAAATAATTAACTAAAATAGAAATTTTGAAATGTTTAAACGTCAAAAACAGTAATGGCGAAAAGTAAGAAATCTAGTAATTTTGATGTAGCTATTTTAAAAGAGCATAGGTATTCTTTATCTTAGTCCCTTAAATTTGGTCATTATTTTTTCCTTTTTTTTTTTTAATTTCTTCTTCAAATTTACCTTAAGCCCTATTTTATTAATCATAGGAATTTCGTAAATATTTTTCTCAAGGTATTCTGATAAATCTAAATTAGGTTTTATATTTTGATAATGATCAACAATTTTTGTTACCATTATAAAAGAATCGCTATAAAACAATCTAGTATTATCTATTATTCTGTGTACATTTCATTATATACCAGTACAATGGGCCTATGTCAAAATCACGAAAAATAAACAGCGAAAATATCACATCAATCATTTCATATGTAATAAACGATATTCACTTCTCTAAAATGGAATTTGACAGATACCATAGTAGGTTGAAGTGAAACTGTTGATTTTATTAGCGTGCACATTTTTCTTTTCACTTCATTATTTTAAAAATGTTTTATGCATACAGTAAATTAACTGTAATATTTAAATATTTAAAAATTTAAATCTAATATATATATATATATATATAGAATCTGAAAAAATATAAAATGTAAAAGACACATATTGTTTAGTTATAGTATTTTTATTTTGAAGACAAAACGACAATTTACCTAAAATATCATATAATTATTTTATATAAGTAGTTACATTTTGTATTAGAATTTTTAAGTTTTTAATAATTTAAGTATATAATTTAATTAAGTATATATTTTAAATAGTTATTTATCACTTTATCGTATTTAATATCTTCCAGTTTAATTATGATTTATAACTGAACCTACATGAAAATAATAATTATATTATAAATAACTAGTTAATTAAAAGTTTAAATATGAATATATTTGAAGCTGTATAAAATATTGAGTTGTTAAGCATACAATATAACGGTTATATTTTACTAGTAAATTAAATTTTGAAATTTGAATTTAATTGATGGAAAATCTTCTTATTATGAACTGTGGGTTGGTATTCATGACCGAGATACGATAGTACATATTAAAAGGCCACTATATCATGTCTTTAATATTGATATCTTGGTCATTTCAAATCCCCCGTGCTTACATACTTGTAATCTGAATATTTTATACTTTATTTTCATATACAATATAGTTATTGATATAAATTTGTATATACTATTATTCTTTAATGATCACTAACTATATCTTATCAGTTCGTCCATTCATAAAAAAAAACCATTTATACTATTTTAATAATAAATAGGTTACATAAATGTATAGACATATGAGTTAAATTAATTTTATTTTACCAAAAGATCTAATATCAACAACCGTGTGATCATAATAATCAAACAAATAAAATAGTAACGTCTATAAAACAATGTATATTTTTAAAATAAAAATCCTTATGCTAAAAAATAATATAAACAAAAACATCTAAAATTAGATCACGTCTAATAATTATCCGATAAACTATTTTGTTTTTATACAAAAATACTAACATTTTGTAATTCGTACTCAAAATAAATCAGTAAAAAACATCAAAGCATATACATTTATTCTTTTTTTTCATAAATAATATCATTAAATTAAATTATAAATAAATACAGTCAAACATACGTGGTTATTGGCTATATGAATTCAAGTTGAAGTATTCGAACAATAAAATTGAACTCTAAAACTAATTTCTATTATTTTATTAAAACCACGGATCACTAAAAAATTAACATCACGGAAGTAAATTCATCAAACAAACTGTTAAGTAAGAAATAGTGATTTAATTGGTTTAATAATTATTATATATAAATAATAAAATACATTTTTATATTAAATAATTAATTTACAGTAGTATAATAAATTTGCTCTCTCTTTATTAGCTATACATCAATTAAAACTAGTTTTTTATTAAATGGATTTACATTTTATTTAAAATCGATATCTTTGATAAGGATTAATATCCTAAATAAGATAATACAGAAATTCAAGTAGCTGAAGTCGTAAACAAACAAGTATCTTTCGTAAATGATAAATCGAAATATTTATAACTTTAAATATAAAATATTACTATAGGAAGATTATTTCACAATATATAATTAAAGTCTATTTACAACATAGGGTGTCAGATGATACAAGATGCAGGAAAAGTATGAATTGATTGTCGAAAATAAAACTGAATCATATTTAATAAAATAATAAAAAATAAAATAAAAATTAGTAAATGGTTAATACTCGTAAATCAATGTATAAATAAATAGTTTATATATATAGAAATAAATTAATAAATTTGATGTTATAAGTAAATAGGTTATAGTAGTTATATTTTTACAAATACATATATATATATATATAATAATACTTTAGGCTAAACATTTATTTATTTATATTTGAATAATTTTATATAAGCATACTGTACGTTTTTCACAAAAACAAGCTAATAAATAAAAATTGTAACTCGAGTAAACTCGATAATATAATGATGTAAGTATATTATTATAATGTTTTAGATTGTTACATAAGTGCATTAGTACCTATATTATTCGATTACTACTGGTAGGTAATTGTGTATCATTGCTAAAATTCCAATTTTCCTTCATAATTAACCGTATGAAAGCGTAGAGATTAAAATGTAGTATGTGACTAAAAAGTTATTATGTATCTAGTATGTGACTAAAAATATGTAAATGTCTTTAGACATTTATTTGTAATTTATCTTTTATAGAAAATTAAGGAAAAAATATACTATATTGAACGAAAAACAAGTAATAATTAATGTTACATTATTTATTTTTAGGAAATCACAAGATATTTGAATTGCATGATGGTTTGCAGATATAAAAGAAATGAAAATCACTGGAACCATTTTAATCGATTTTTATGTATCATTATCATAGTAAGTAAAATAATTAGTTATATTGGGATTTTTAACTGTACAAAAAAATTATCAATTAGATATTATGTTATAATATTTATTATAATGTTATAATATTAATAACAATAAAATAATTTATATCACATAAAAAATTAATCCTACCAATACGATTTGATATCACAAATACATGTTTTGTTTTTTGAAACAATAATCCATTCGAATAAACCCAAAGCTATTACACTACCATAAATGTCTGAACAGTAAAATAAAAAGTTGCTAAATATTTTAAATAAATTGAAAGGATTTGCGAAATACTAATCGAAACGTTTCATATTCTTTGCGGCTTAAATCATGTTGGATTTTGTTAAAAATCCGAATACATAATAGTCGGCATAAATTTGCGCATGGAAGAAACCATAGAAAATCGAAACTATATTATATTACATCATATGGTATAATAAGCTAATAAAATAATAAACTAATAACAATATATTATAAATTCTAACGTGATATGAACAAAACACATGCTATAAAAAAAGTTTAATAATGAAATAATATTGAAAATTAAACCACAGTTGTTTTGTGATTAATCCCCCATCGACACTCGTTCTCATGGTATTTACTATTATCACAGAATATTCTTAGGATTTTCATGGGCTTATAGTGTTTATACAATAACAATGTTATAAGAATATGATGATAAAATATAGCCTATATAATGACTATTAAAGTTATTTTTCGTATTATTTTCGTCTAGAGGAAATTCATATTAAAATAGTAAATTATAAATATACTAAAAACCTCATTTAACCTTTCACTGGTTAAGCGGGGTAAATAATTTCCCAGTCTATTAATAAATATGTGTATCCACTTCATTATCTGCAAAACGGATTTGTAATTCTGAGTAGCTCATTAAAATGACCCATTATTCGATAATGACATTTATTTTATTGAAAACTAGTTTGGTTCGTTGTACACACCCGTGTAAAGAAAAACTTTTCTGTTTGGAGAATATTTACCCCGCGCGACTGAACGTTTATTTCAAATGACCAAATGTAGAAAAAAAATCACGCGACCAGCGACGGATTAGTAATTTGCATTATTATTCTTTGCACTAAAATTAACTTAATTTAGATACTTTTAAATAAAATTAACTTAAAGTTAACACGTTAATCTTAAAAAAAAGTAACTTATTAAGTTAAAAGTTAATTTGTAAAAAAAGTAACGAGTTGATTAACTTAATTAAAATTAACGTAATGTTTTAACTTAATTTTAACTTTTAACTTGTTAATTCCCAGCCTTGCTATGATTATTATTACAAATTAATGGAACAACTTTTATTCTTGTGTAAAATGTTATGTACATAATATATATTGTAATTGAAAAATGTATCAATTTGTGTACACACCTTATGTAGGTACCTGTATATTTTATTTTTCGGGACATAATTCGTGCAACTCAAAAAAATCCACTGGAGACAACTCGTGTAACCCCAAAAAGTACACCGGACACAACTCCGTATTTGGGACATGACTTGTTTGTAGCCATTAAAATACTCATCACAATACATAATATAAAAAAAAAAAACGCCATAATGTTTCATCAAACATCCGTAACAACTGCTATAGTTTTCAAAACATTTCCATTCATCTTCAACACCGCGAGATTTTTTTAGGACTAATATGAAATAAATGTTTTTACCGACGCGTTGAAATTAAAAAAAAAAAAAAAAAAACTCGAATAATAATAACGTGTAATAAAATTGAGTATTAAATACGTAATATGTATATAAATATGTGTAATCAAATCAAGTGAAAAATATTATCTCGTACGTACGACCTACGATGACGGAGGGCGCCGTACCCGCACGAACCATTTTCGACGGTTTAACCGAACCGTGATCGCGTCCCGTGAAAACGGTGTACACGAATTGTACCCACTACATCGGTCGGTTAGTATAATTTATTTTTCGGGTACCAGGTATTCTCCGTGATTTTGTTCCCGATTCTTAGTGGACAAGCACGTTGTGGTTTATCGTCATCGCGGTCAGCAAAAACTATACCTGCTATATCGGTTGGGGCGATACTACTTTCGTTCGAAAATTACCTTACTCTTTTCGTCCGTGTCCTCTTTTCGACTAAAACTTCTACAAAACAGTTCCCTCTTTCCGGCCAAAAATAATTGCATTATTTTCGCGCACGGTTTCACGTTTAGCATTTCGTTTACGGTTTCAGTTGACGCACGGGAACCTGGCGGCCGCGCAAGCGGACAGGAACGACTGCGGCGGCAAAACGTACAGCACGTGCACCGGGTGCGTGAGCGACGCGACCGTGCCGAAGTACCAGTGGTCCGTCTGGACGCAAACGTGCACCGCGGTCAAACCGAACGCGAAGCAGCGGGGCAAGACGGTCGTGGACCAGTCGTCTTGCCCGAGGTTTTCGGTGGACTGGCGGCCCGGCGGCGGCGGCGAGACGACGATCGCGATCTCCAACGACCAGACGGATTTCGTCGGGTCGCTGAAGAAGATGTCCAGCCAGGTGCGGTGCCGGTTGGACTCGACCAGTTACGCGGCCGAGGTCACCGACGACGGCCGGATCAGGTGCGCGCTGGACGCGCCGCCGGTCGGCGAGGGCGGCCGCCACGACGAGGTCGCGGAGTCCAAGAAGTCGATGGTGCACCTGTCGGTCGTGTTCGCCAGCAACAGGACGCTGCGGTTCGACAACGCGACCGACCACTACCAGCACCGGAACGGGACGCCGGTCGCGTCTTGCTCGCGGTGCCACTGGAACGACGACGGATACGCGTACTACTGCATCTGGTGCGGCAGCACAACACCGCCGTTCCAGTACTGCGACAGACGAAAGTACCCCGAGCTCACGTACTCGGCGTTGGACGAGTCCGTGAGGTTCGTCGGCGACCAGTGCGCGCCGGTCAAGATCGAATCGTTCGCGCCGACCGGCGGCAAGTGGGCCGGTGGCACCGTGTTGGAAATCGTGGTCCGCAACCACGAGACGTTGCTCAGAACAAACATGCAGAGTGCCGGTGTGAACGTTAAGTTGGTCGTCAGAGTGGCCGGTCGTAAATGCGACACGTCGAAAAACGTATCCAACAGGAAAACAATAACGTGCACCCTGTCTCAGCCGAGGGCATCGGATTCCGAGGTCTACAGCGGGCCCGTGGAAGTTACGTACTTAGGGTTGCTCGATATTAAACTGGTCTCTACCCAGAACTTCAGTTTCTCTGATTACGTTACATCATCATCGCCGTCGTACTCGTTATCAGATCAGTCGTACCCATCAACGACACCCCTGTCTTCGACTCCATTTACACCGCCTCCGACGACACTGCCTCCGACCACACCGCCTCCGACCACACCGCCTCCGACGACATCGCTTCCGACGACACCGCCTCCGACGACACCGCCTCCGACGACACCGCCTCCGACCACACCGCCTCCGACCACACCGCCTCCGACCACACCACCTCCGACAACACCGCCTCCGACCACACCGCCTCCGACCACACCGCCTCCGTCATCGAACCTGTCGCCACTTCCGGCATCAACTTCGTCACTACTTCCTTCAACAACCCCGTTACTACCTCCAGCATCAACTTCATTGCCGCCTCCTTCACAAACCCATTTATTACCTCAGTCATCGACCTTAGCACCATCCTCGTCCCCAATATCAGTGTCTACCACAAAGTTTCCAGAGAAAGTCAACACAACGGAAGAGGCGTTCAACATTAATTTCACCCTTTCTAGAACCGCGCCCGTCCTTTCAACCGTCGTCACTATCGTGATGTACGTGTTATTCATAATGGTCTTGTGCGTAGCCCTATTATGTCTAAAGAGTCCACGGACATACGATCTTTTGACTTTCCGTTTACGCCAGCGGCCCATGGAGATGCGACGACTGGATGAAGACCAGCAGTTGACGCTAAGTGTTGTCGACTTCAACGAGCATGGCTTGCGATGAGCCTGCAGAACCTGCGGCGTCAAACAAGAACCAATCCGTATAGCGATAAAGCGATTAGATTTTATCGTTATTTGTAATACTATCTAACATGTAACCCTTATTTTGATTGCTACTATATTTCGTCTACTGTATTTATTTTGTCAATTAGTGTTATTTTTATTATAAAATTATCACTTTTTTTTTGTACAGTATACATTTAAGTTCTTACAGGTATACAGTAATAATTTGTGTATTTCGATTTAATATTTATGTTAATGCATATTTTTTCACATTTTTGTTTGTACTTTTTTTATGATAAGTAGGTTAGAACTAATGTATATAAGCCATATGCCTAAATTATTGAAATCACCTCTAACAATCCAATATTTTTAATGTAAAACTCATCTATAACAATGTCGGTATAAAATGTTGATTAACAACAAAGATGTTAGAGATTTAATAATAATATTTTTCCAGTTTTATATGTTCAAAAACAAATAAATATAAATATCATAATGGTTTTATGTTAATGCAATGTAATAAATTTAATTTATTTTTAAGTGTCATGTTGTGGAAGAAAGGAGGAGTCCCTCACTTAAATATGTTTGGAAAATTAGCTGAATCCCCCAACAAAATTCCTAAATACACCACTGCCTGAGTTACAATATAAAAAATTAAAAATTATGACATTTCATCAATATAATATGATTTTTGCAAATTTGGGGCTTTTAAAATTCCGAGGTTCTGACCTGGGCTCTTCGGATCCATGTAAAACATGGCACATAATTAATTTAATGTCTATAGTTTTCTAATTGTAATGATTTAATCTTCATCTAATAAGATCGAATCATTATTACATCTATTAGTAAATACGGAAGTGCGATTAAATATAAAACGGTTTTAAATAATTTATTTCAAACAAATATTATGGTTTGATAACCGTAGTATTTTATCCAAATTATTGAAAAATCATTTATTTATTGAATACAATGCGAATTTCTAATTAAAAAATAATTTTTTTTCGAGTAGAAATGTGTACCAAATTGTCTATATGCTTACGCTATATTATTTTTGTTTCAATTATGTTATTTACTGAATACTGATACTGTTCTACCATTAGAAGGTACATTTTACATGGTGACTATACACTTTTTATTCATAGCTCATACCTCTATACGATTTGTTATTCTTTATTTTAATTTTCATTTCTTGGTGCAGTGTTATACTTAGACGGAGTTCAGCAGCTTATCAAAAACGAGTATGTCGTATGAAAAAATTAAAATCCGTACAAAACCCTTACGAAAATTCGGGGTCTTGTAACCAATATTATTGAAAGCCCGACGATTAAAAATGTTGGACGCGGACAACGGCTGTGCCATCTTCATATACAATGAAATATTTGATTATCTGTAATATTTGTGAACTAATGATAATCTTAATTATAATATTTAATGGTTCGATAAATTGCGTATATAATACTTATGAGAAGTAAATATTTGTCCATTGTTAAGACTAAGTGCGTAGTGTATTTTTTCATAAAAACAATTAACTTAACAAGCGTTTTCTATTTATTGCTGATGTATTATTCAAGTAAACAATTTGTATTCAATATATCTATCGATAGAATGAATAATACCTTAGAGTTTAGATTTTATTAAAACAATAATAATAAATATAATGAAATTATATAATTATAAAATTGAAAATGGAACAATCAATTTTCAGTCATATAGAGGTGATGGGTCGAACCCTGATTTTTTAAATCGAACCGATTTCGAACTCGAACTTTAAATTATTTTTTCGAACTGGAACTCGTACTCAATACTTTTTATCTTGTACATTGTACAAATTAAATCAACCATAATTATTAATTACTATTGTATTCTACATTTTAACTTTTAAGTCTAAGTAATTGTATTATTTACAAAACATTTAAATTTTAGATAATTTCTTATTATTATTATTTTTCAAAACCAGTATTGTTCTCTCTCGTGTTGTCTTGTAGCTTATAAAATATTCATTGAGTATTGAGTGTAATATGACAATACAATCATAGTACATTTTAATAATATATAAAAAAAAATAGTAATAATAACTATAATTCACAAATATAGAATGATTAGTAGAATTTATAATGTAAGACGTAAGTTGTAAACATGTTTTTATTAACAGCACAGTCACGGTATCGGAATATTACCATGGATTTACCCAAAATAGATTTTAACCTCTATAATAAATATGATAAAAATTATAATAACTAATTTATGAATGTAGACACACTGCCTCTATTGGCGATAAACAACTTATTAATGTTTTGGTTGGTGGAGGGTGGATGTGTAACATGCGACTGGAAAAATAACATTATTATTATAAATAATGCATAACATGCCCTTTACAGATTATCACTTTCTATCGCCAGTAGTCTAATTATTTCTAAATAATCATTATCAATTTTTATTTTTTAAAAATTACTTTTGAAGAATTATACAAATATTAAGTTTTCGAACTATCGTGATCAGTAAGTCTGGTTCGACAAATATTTTCAGGTTTGATTTTCGACCAGTAAAAGATGCTTGATAGTTCGGTTTGATTTTTTTTCATGCCGAGTTCGAATTTCAAACAGTTCGACTCATCACCATCATATAGTATACAGAATATGTTATTTGGTATTGTATTTTTTTAACCACTACGTTTGAATATATAATAAACATGATAATACAAGAAAAACATGGTATTTAAGAGATACCTAACATAGTCGTATTTTTACCAAGATGGCGTGAATTTGTTATATTTGTTAAACCACTTTCAAAAGTTTGTTAACCAAGAGTTATTTCGTAAGAATTTCCAAAACTTAACTTTGGTTAGTTTGACCAACTTTTTCTAATAATTTTTCTAATTTTAATGTCAAACAAAGTTATATCATAATTAACTTGATTGTTATTTTGTTATTATTTTTTTTTTTTACTTAAAATTTGACTGTAGCTTAGTTATCTACAAGAAGTTTGAGGCCAATCAGTTAAATTTAACTTGAACCAGCTTGAATTTTGAGATTTTCAAAATATTTCATCATGATATATGATATATTTTAAAGAAAACTAAATTGTCTTTAACTCTTAAAGAAATAAATATTTTCATATCTCATACCGTTTATGAAGTATATTAACTTCTCTATAAAAAACAATGTTAAGGACGTAGGTTAATTATATTTATAATTTTGTATAAAATTAACATTTATATCATAAAAAATACAATATACCACGAACATTGGATACATTACAATAATAACAATAACTAATAATGTTATAATCAGTGATCGAAGTGGCTCAAATTAAGTAGAAAGATGTCTAAAATTATAAACTTCTCATATAATATGGCACCGTTTTCTAACCTATGGGTCGTAAAATATTTTTGATGGTCGCTATTCGTAAACTAATTACAAGAAAAATATTTTAGTTATCAAAATATAATTACGAGTGTATAGGTACATAAAAATTCAGTTTTGTGATTCTTATTTACATTTCCTTCAATATAAAATCATAAGAAATTAAGTTTAGATTCATTAGATTTAGACGTCACGTGATGCAATTTAAATGAGATTAAAATACTTGTTTTATTTCAGAAAAAAAAACTGTATTACTGTAAAACTAATTAAAAATATATTGTAATATACATCGTAAAAAAAAAATAAAAATTATATGAAAAAGACCAATATAAATCGATAATCTTTGTATATAACTATAAGGGTTATATTGTTTTTGGATAAAATAAGTGGAGGGATAAAGAATATAGATTAAAATAAGAGGCCCTTTGAATACTGGTTAATAAGTATTTTTTACAATCTGGATATATTTTCCTATGCTCTTTCACACATTTTATTATAAACTGTTTTCGATCTTATTCAAAGTTAATGTAGAATTATAATCTTCCATTAACTTCATGGCCTTTTATGCAGTAACATCAAGTATTTAAAGTGCATTAATAGTTTGTTTACTATTTACGAAGCTTGGGCTAGATACCCATTACATCAGATCATTTTTTAACAATCCGTCATCGATGTTAGATCGGGAAAATAACTTTAAGCTTATGATATAATTGCATTAATATTTTTTCTGTGAAAAGTAAAATTAATTAATGTATGAAAAATCAAACTTATAATAATGTTTTATTATATACAGATAACGAAAAATATTAATTTTACCGTCGAAATTAACTTATTTATTCACACATAATTAATTGTTTATTAATTTAATAGCTAACGGTTGTCAATATAATTTAATTGCAGTTCAAATAATAGACGATCGAGTAGATAAAATTACATTTTAAACCTATGAATAAAAATGTGTCTTATTTGCTGTTGTTTGTAAAAACAATTGGTCTGTTCTACCAACTATTAATTTTGTATTAAAATTTTGAAGAGTAATGCAATTATAAAATGCTTTGATAATATAGCTGGAGCGATACGAGCAACATTTTAATGATAACGTGTTTCGTTCATGTGAGGCAAAATCAACAAGTTATATGTTTTTCTTTTCATTCGTAATTTCATTAGTGCAATTTTACAAGTATATTAGTATATAGAAACATATTCTTAATCTCTAGTACATTATTCAGTTACAAAGATACAGTTTAATCACTTTCCTATACGCCCACAAATTAATGATCATAATTGATAAATATATAGCAAATTAAATATGTGATGACTGTTTTAAGAGTACTGAGTAAGATGAGTGTAAGTCAACTGTACAATATGTTTAAGACGCTCGATGAACTAAGCGTTGTTAATTGCTGGTTCATATCGTGTTTGAAAATTAACAGTATGTTGTAGTTGTTTAAGATTATTAGCATAATTTCTGCTTGTTGAAACATAATCACGCCCGGCACAAGTTAACTTCACGATACGTAAGTATATTATTTCATTTTTTACAATTACATATTTTAAAAAAATATCGGCTTATGATAGAATACTCAAAACATTTAATTTTCATTCTATTGAAATGTTATTGTTCCACAATATTTTGTAATTTTTGTTTTCGAAAATATTTTTATAATTTTTGAGAAATATAATTTCATTTATTCTGAGGTTATAATTCAGCAATCTGTAATTTATTTTGTCAAGTGCTACAGATTAATAAAGTTTGGTGTTTTTCATTAGGGGAAAATTCCCGAGGATACCATTCCTGTATGGTGATATAGTGATGCTGAAATTGTGAGGATTGAAATATTTATTAAATTATAAAATGTTCACGTTTACGTAGTCTCCTAAATTAAAAACAATAATTTAAAATTGTATAATTTTGTAATTTTTATCTTATATTACTGTTGATGATAATAACCAAAATAAAAATAAATTGTCATAGCTTTATTTGAATCAAGGGGGGAAGGGGGAAGACTTGGAATTTTTAAAAATTTACAAGAGGTTGTGGAATGAAAAAATGTTGTTAAACACTAGACTATATATATATATATATATATATATATTCTACTCACTAGTCGAAATTATTGCATTGCTTTTTACTGCAAACATTAATTTGTACGACATCAAATAATATAACATAAGCGGAAAATTGAAATTAAAAGCAATTGAATATGCTCCCAAATCTGGTAATCAATATTTTATCCTAAATAAGTATCTTTGAATTGGCTCCCAATAATTTACTATTGAATCAGTTCCCTACATTTGTTTTTCAAAAATATATTGGTTATCAATATATATTAGTAATTTTAAGTTGTATGTTATTTCCTGGAATAATTGACGTCAATAACACTCAATGATAAGTTTAGTTTGATTTTTAATTTTAACACAAGGTTTATGGTGTTACGTTCGTATATTTTATCTAGTTACATAGAGAGTTATACATTTTAATACATGTTATTTTTCAAACAAAGTTGTTTTACAAATACAATACAAAAATCTTACAATAATGTAGAAAAAATAATAATAATTAAATAATTGAAAAATTAAAACATTGACAATTATTAAGTTAAACGTGTCGTAATAATATATTTATAAATATAAAAAATAGTATATTATTAAATTATTGGTCGTGGTTTATATTTATTGGTTAATATTTTTATACACAGAAATTTTGAAATTGCACCAGTATCATATTTTTTAATTTTGGTTTCTAAAAATCGTATTTTGTTTTTAATTTCTTTCCGGTGTGGTTTTATTTTGTAGGTACTCCTTTAAATAATTTTAGTATCAGCTTGAATACGATATAATATACTTAAAAAATTAAATATATTAGGATGTGGTGAATACAATTTTGTATTAAATTTCTAATGGAAAGATTCACACGAGTTGGTACAATAAATACTGTTACTTTTTTCTACCCAAATTTCTGATGAAAATCTTGAATCAATGTCAATGTATATTTTCCTAAATAATCGGTAAACTTTTTCGTTTATAAGTTTTTTTCGGCTAATTCATCGGAAAAGCAATCCCCTACTGATTATGGGCCTAGAAATAGCAATCCAAATACATACGTTAAGCATTTGTTTATTTCTCTATTTTACCTGTACTCAGATGAAAGACGTAATTTTTTTACTGCTCTATAACGGTTAGATTATTTCCAGCAGTTATCCGGCTCTGTGTCATTAAAAATATTAAAACCGCGTACTTTTTCAACTTTTATATTTTGAGAACTACACGTCGAAAATTATAGTGGGAGTCAATTCAATATTGTGTTTTTTGAGAGTCGATTCAATGTTCGAAGGAGTAATTTACGTAATATTGGGAGCCAATTCAATGGTCGCCAATGTTATATTGAAATTAAACGTAAGACAAAGCATAATTTAATAGCTTAAGAAAATATTAAAAATAAAAAAATGTGTCTAACAAATTACCAATTGTTTACAGGGATACGCATATTTAACCTAGTTAAACATGTTTGTTAATAGAAACCCGAAGAAATTTATATGTCTCTGGAATCATTTATTTACCAATCAACTATGGTTTGCAGTCGCAGTAGTACGTATATAACCTAACGTAATGTATTATAGCAGCGTTTCCCAAATTTTTTTTTTTCTGCCGGACCACTTAGTACAAATATAAATTAAAAAACAATAATAAATAATAACACTTTGTACATTTTAAATTTTCGTTCGCCGACCCCCTCCGGTATACGTACGGATTCTTAAGGGTCCGTGGACCATAGTTTGGGAAACGTTACATTATAGTAGTATGTGGCCCAATTCGTATTACATATTTCGTGTACCAAATAAAATATTATACATATTATGTGGTATTTTCATTTTTTATCATCGACATTGTAATTTACTTGTATTAAAATAATTAAACATAATTGTACAGTGAATATATATGTAATTACAAGTAGTTATAAATAGTTAACATGAATGATCAATTTTCATTAGTATAATCTAACGACTGATAACATACAACAAATCTCGAAGTGAGATTGTAACCTTATAATAATACACGTTTATGCAGATATTTTTTTGGTACTAGATAAACATTTGAACAAATAATAATCGAATAGCTCAGTTAAATTTCTCTAAAACAGATCTATTAACCATTTCACTACAGTTTTACTCCGAAGTTTGAAAATATATTTTTATCGAAGCATTTAGGTATTATACAACACACAATAATGAACAATGTTTCGGATAAATAAAAATAATGCAGTATATATATATATATACAATGCAGTTGGTCAAATTAAACTTGACGGTGGTTAGCGCCTATTTTCCTTAATTTTAGTACCTAGACAGAAGAATTTAATCGCAATTCAATCATACTGCGATGATGTTATTATGCCGTCACTGCTGCTCATTTTCGAATATGATTACATAATGATCAAAAAACAGTACTGTGATCATGATTGATCATAATACTCATGTACTCGTACACGGTTTTGAAAATATTATATTTTACTTCTCTTACTGAAACTAATTGTATCGACTATTTAAAGAGAAAATAGAGCTAATTATCCAAAAAAAATTAAAATATTAATTCTTATAGTTCTATATCATGTATTTACACAGTTCTTGACCTTTGCTTTGAATACTGAATGAGTTTTACCAATAATTATTACACAATTCGGATTTTGTACCATTTACGCTTTACGTTTTCGGATTAGAGTTATTTAGAAAAGCCTAAATCAAATACAATCGTACATATTTATTTATTGCAAAACAAGCCAAGTGCAAGTGTTGAACGATTGTATCGGTTTAAAGCTTATCGAAATGAAAACGGTACGGTTTTCGAAAATTGAATTAATTGTATCGATGCATTTAAATGACCTTGATTGGTTGACGTTTGGCGAACCATATTTACCAACGTTTTGCAAACCCTAAGTGTAATTTGTTGTCATACTCGTATACTATTGTGACGATCGACGGGCCTTAGAATCCGCTTGGCCTATCATTAGGACGGTCCTGCGTGTACGTGTGGATAAAACTTGTACATGCGTATAACATTCCTGTGTGCTCTCGCAGGTGTTCGCGGTGACCACGTGCGGTGGAGGCGAAACGGCGGCCACGGTCGACAAAGGGCCGAACTGCGCGGTGAAGTACACGTGTCTGGATTGCGTCAAGCTGGCGCCCAAGTGCATGTGGTTGATGGCCACACAGACGTGCAACCGCACCACAGCCACGACCGACGCGTCCACGGGCTCGCCGCCGCCGTTGACCGCGTACGGGGAGGAATCGTGTCCGTCGTTCGACGTGACGTTCAACAAGTCGAGGGACGACTACGGGATCACGCATCACCATGTTAAGGTGTTGGTGTCCAACGACCCGATGTGGGCGTTCCGGGCGCTGCTGCACCGGAGCGTGATCAAGTGCTACATGAACGAGGTGAATGTGACGGGTAAGGAGTTCGACGGCCGGATCACGTGCGACCTGCCGGAGAACAAGGTCATCAACCCGGCCATGTCCAAGTCGCCGTTCTCGTACGTCTCGGTGACCATGGGCGGCGTGACGCTGGCATTCAACGACCGGCTGGACCACTACCTGGACACGCACCACTTCAACGGGTGCGTGGCCCAGCAGGAGTACAACGACGAGTGCGTGAGCTGCTCGTGGGACACCGAGGACGGGCGCCGGTACTACTGCCGGTGGTGCTCGGGCAACGACCAGTGCACGGGCATGTCGCAGAACTGCGACGTGCGGTTGCTGTCGAACACCACGTACTCGGAGGACGCGTCGAACGTGGAAGTGCGGTGCCCGGTGGCGCGGATCGAATCCATCGTGCCGGCGTACGCGTCGTGGGCGGGCGGCACGACGGTGCGCGTGACCGTCAGCAACCACAAGATACTGTCGGAGAACTGTCTGGTGGTGGTGACCATATCCACCAGCAAGTGCCTGCTGCCGTCCACCACCAAGGACGGCACGGGCATCATGTGCACCATATCGCCGGCGGGCAACGGGACGCGGCCGGCGGACGGGCCGGTGCGCGTCACGTACGTGTCGCGGCTGGACGACCGGCCGGA
>NW_020273622.1:939332-980893 GCF_003268045.1 Sipha flava | reverse complement strand
ATAATATACAAAGATTAGAAGACTCTGAAGTTCAAAAAAGATTTGTTAAAATGATACAAGAAAATATTCAGTTAAACCAACCTAAGAAAGAAACGCAAACAATTGACTCCCTTTGGCGTAATCTAAAAGAAGCAGTAACAAACAGTGCTAGAGAGCATTTAGGTGTTGAAAAAAGGATAAAACAGAAGAATTGGTTTAATAATGTATGCAAAGAAGCAGTGGATAAAAGAAACGAGTTAAGAAAGAAAGTATTACAAAACCCATCAACTAGCGTTTTTGATAGACACAAAGCACAAAGAAAGATCACAAACAAGATAATAAGAAAAGAAAAGCGTTTATATGAAAAGAAAATGATTGAAGACATGGAAACAAATAGATTTAATCCAAAAGTATTCTTTAATTTAAGTGGAAACATTAAAAAGGGCTATAAATCACTAACAAAAATATTAACAAACAAAAGCGGAAATCTCATTACTGAAGAAAAACAAATAGTAAACGAATTTAAAGATTTTTTTGAAAAACTATTAAATAATGGACAACCTGATGACAATGAAATTGAAGAAATAGATTTTTACACAGTGGAACCAGAAATCGAGGAACCTACTCAAAATGAAATCGACGCGGTTATTAACGGACTCAAAAATAACAAGGTATCAGGTGATGATGGTGTGGTAGCAGAATTATTAAAAAGAGGAAGAGTACCGCTAAGAAAGAAGTTAACAGAAATCATTAGGTGTGTATGGTGAGAAGAAAAAATCCCAGACGATTGGAACACGGCTATAATTTGTCCTGAATATAAAAAAGGAAACCTTACAGTAACGGAGAACTATAGAGGTATCTCTTTACTTGACGTAGGCTATAAAGTACTAACAACGGTAATCTTAGAAAGAATAAATATATATGCCAAAGACATTATCGGAAGTTACCAATGCGATTTTCGAAAAGGTAAGTCAACCACCGACCACATCTTCGTGATAAGACAAGTGATGGAAAAATATTATGAATTCAACGAAGAACTACATTTATTATTTATTGACTTCAGACAAGCTTATGACAGTATAAATAGAAAGGAACTATGGAAAGGTTTAGAACTACTCGGGATACCAAAGAAGTATATAAATCTCGTTAAAATATGTAATGAGAAGATAATCTGTAAAATACACTACTTACAAAATTACTCGGAAACATTTGAGGTAAAATCTGGTCTACGCCAAGGAGACGCCCTTTCTCCCACATTATTCAATTTAGCTCTGGAAAAAATAGTAAGAGATACAAACGAACAACGAAGCATGGACATAATTGGAGAGTCAGTAATTCTAGCTTATGCAGATGATATTGTAGTATTAGGGAAAACGAAAGAAGAAATTGTTCAAACAACCGAGAAACTAGTTAAAGCAAGTAAGTCTATGGGCCTATGTATAAATGAAAATAAAACTAAGTATATGATGATGTCAAGAAATAATCAGAATACAAACGATCTTTTAATTAGTAACATGAAATTCGAAGCAGTAGATAATTTTAAATACCTTGGAATAAATGTCAATAAAAATAATAATATGCACCAGGAAATGAATGAAAGAATTATGTGTGGAAATAGGTGTTATTACAGTATAGTCAAAATACTAAAATCAAAATTACTTTCAAGGACATCAAAAATTCTTCTATATCATAGCTACCTGCGCCCAATTGTAACTTATGCTTGCGAGACATGGTCCATAACAAAAGGCAATGAAAGGAAATTAATAATATTTGAGAGAAAAGTACTCCGGAATATCTATGGATCACGCTTCAACCAAGAAACCAATACCTACGAAAGAAGAACAAACGATGAATTACAGAAATTGTACAAAAGACCAAATATCTTAATGTTTATTAGAAACAAACGACTAGAGTGGTTTGGACACACTTGGAGAGCAGATGGACAACTAATAAAAAAAGTACTTGTTGGAAAAATTAACAAAACAAGGCCCCTAGGAAGACCAAGAACCCGGTGGATAGATGTGATATCCAGAGACTTGAAAGAGATAGGCCAAAATCTAACTTTTGAGCTGACGTACAACAGGGATAGATGGCGAGACCTCTTGAAGGCAGCAATGGTCCTCAACGGACCGGTAAGCTGAGAAGAAGAAGAATAATTAATTAAGACTCATCATTGTTTCTTAGTCGTCAATTAAAATATGGCAACGGCAACTGTCAAACATTCAATATTCGTATAACAAAATAATGATCACGTTCCACCATCTACAGGAAAACGAAATGAAAAGTATCATATTGGTGATATTATAGATCAGTGGTGCACAACCCACGTTTTAAAAAAATTAAAATTAGTATAAAATATGATTTTTTTTAAATGTATTATTTTAAATTTCACGATATAACCGAGCACTTAAAATAGCGCACTGATAAAATTAATGTGTACCTAAAACGTGTACCTCAATCTGTAATCTTTTTAGTATTCAATAAAATATTTGAAAACAATTTCAATACCTATGTACCTATATTGTATACCTATTATGTGTAACATAATAACGTCATTAGATTAATATTAATGTTATTCGTACTTTTATATTTGGTGGCTCGCTCTTAGATAAATGTTTACCAAAGTGGCTCATCAAGGAAAAAAGGTTGGACATCACTGTTATGGATATATATATTTATTTTTTTTTTTTATTTATTAAGAATTTACGGGCTGAGCCCTTTATAATTAATATATATATATATATGTGCAGAAAAGATATTACAATTATTATATGATGATAGTAAACAACAATAGAATTACATTATAAGTGTAAAATTAAAAAACAATATATATACAATATATATATATATATATATTACGTCATTCACGTGATTTACCAAAATGATTCACTTTTGTAGATAAACGTAGTAAAAAAAAAACACATTTTAAACTCAAATGCACATCTTTCACCGGTCATTGACGTAATTTACTAAGACTGGTGGTAAATTATGATACATTTCAAATAATACAATGGTTGTTTTACTGTAGGTACTATTTAAAAATGATTTATTGTTGGTGGGTGTTTCATTTTGTATTTTAGGTACCTACTCAGTTGAAAAAATATTAGGTTGATTGAAATTAATAAAATAAATGTATACTATAAATTATTTATATGTACATTTTTGGAAATTTTGATCTGGACAACATTTCTGCTGCTCGGACGATTGTAAGGGAGTTGGTAAATTCGGTTCTAAATAACATTTTCTCGGTAAATTGGATCCCGGGAAAATAAAGGCAGTAGGTAAGTCGAGTCCCGAGGAAAAAAAGGTAGTTGGTATGTTGGGTCTCGGGGGGGGGGGGAGGTAGAGTAGCTTAAGTCCAAGGTAAACAATTTTTTTTAAATATCTAATAATTTTTATTAGAAGTAAATTTTAATATTATTGTGTTTTTTATTACATTTTCGATAAAAACTTAAAAGATACGAATTTAACAAACCCAAATCAGCGTACAGTACACCATAGGCGTCACTAAGGGTTATCGAAGGGTATCTTTGCTACCTCAGAAATTGTTGTGGGGTAGCAAGGGTATTTTTTCGCTACCCCAAAAAAAGTTATAGATTTTATATTCGATATTTTATATAGTTATATATTCGAAGTTTATTATTCAAATGTGTACGAACATAGACCATCTATTATTGTGATTGTATCCAAAATATATTTTGTGATAAGTTCAATACAGACAATAAGGCAGTGTATACTCTATACATTATACCAAGATTAATGAAGAAGAGTTAGTAAGCCAGTTATCATGTTAAACCTTTAAAAATGTTTTTTTTTAACTTTCGAAAAATAAACTTTTCCACCCCAAAATTTGGACTTTAATGACGCCCATGCAGTACACAATGTACGCTACGAAAAATAAATTGAAAATGCTCAGATTTCGTTCACTCGTCTGTGTGTAATAAAAACCATCATCAATATTGGTGTTAACTGATAACTAACACACGATATGCGACAAACTAATTTATGTATATGCCTATATACGTATCTTTATTAGACATAATCAAAGGTATGACGTAGTTAGTTGATCAAAGTTATTTGATCACGATGGAATAGATAACCGATAAAAATAGTGTGAATTGTAATTTGTTAAACAACTACGGCGAGGTAGTATTGTTAATAGTTGGGACTCAATTTACCTACTACCTTTTTTTCCCCGGGACTCAATTTACTTACCCCGATTGTAAACTCCACCAGAATATCGGTTAAGATAAAAAGGTAATAAAAGGTCAAGTGTAAACTCCGCCAGTTTTTTTTGTTTACCTGTTCAGTGCTCACGTTGCCACGTGTATTCTCACTTTAAATACGTTGACATCTATTGCGATGATTTTTTATTTTTATTGAGATTAAAATATTTAATGTGGACGGTTTTTAATTATTATTATGAAAAATATGATTTTATATTATTAGGTATATTGATTATTTATTATGATTTTTTTACTATGATTTAAATATTTTATGTGAAAGATATGATATTATATAATATTATAATTTTTGTTTAATAATATATCATGTAAATTTTTAACTACTACTCGATTTTCTTCACTGGCGGAGTTTACATGCGCCCCTGCTGCACTGCAAGCATATTTTTAGTGTCACAACCAGTTTTGCAGTTGCATTGATTGAAGCCTTGATGACCAGCTATTCATTGTCCTGCGACTTCACGTAAATTTATTTTCCTATCTTTAATCTTTTTTAAGGCTTCATCTAGGTCAATAATATTTTCTTTACATCGGGAAATTTGTGCTCTTGTATATTTATGTCTCAATATGCCATATTCTGTGATTTGGTAAATGTAAAGGGGGAGTTTTTTTTATTTTCCCAGTAAAAATGTCTGACCCAGTCCGGCTCTAGACAAGGTACTTTTTTTTATCACGTTTAACTTTAAAAATGGTGACGTAATATTCTAGGTTGTCACGACAAATTATTTTTCGCCACATTTTGTTTGGTATATTTTCAGTTTTGTACATTTTGGAATATAATTTACGTATTAAATAGGTACTAATTTTGACAAATATTTTTGTAATTGGAATATTAAATTGTACAACTATTAAACAGTGCCAGTTACACAGTGTTTTGTGTAGATTATGGATGCTCCAATATTATTTTTTATGGGCGAAATTGACCAATGATTAAGTATTATTAAGGATAATATTCTCTATTATATTATTGGTTTTATTGTAAGTTAATTGTACAACATGCGTAAACAATCCTATAAAATAATCAAGTAAACTTAACTATAGTCATAACGTTTTTATTCCATATTAACCGATGTAAAAAATAGAGGAACCTTATTAAAGAGTTCAAATAGTGTTTGAAATTAGTTAATAAAATTAACCTGTTATTTTACTTCTATTTGGTTTATCTGTAAAAATAATAATTTCAACCAAAAATTATGATTATAACTTCAATATTTTAGAAAATATTACGTGTTCCAATAATTCATTGTACATAATCATAGATTAGATTTAGTAACATAGAGAGAAAAACAAAATGTGTATATATTAAAGACAAAGATGGTCATATATGTAATAACTGAAGAAGAAAAAATAGCTGATCGATGGATAGAATATGTCGAGTCCCTATATAAAGATAATGAACCCGAGTTATTGATTCAAATACAACAAAATGGAGATCCACAGGGAAACTGACAAATACAAGTATTTTAAGATCGGAATTCGAATATGCATTAAAAATAATGAAAACAAATAAAGCACCGAGACCAGATAATATAAATACAGAGCTACTGTAATTCGCAGGCACAAAAACAAAAGAACTATTTAAATTAATGCATGATATATAAAATATAGGGATTGTTCCAAAAGACTTACAAAAGTATACTAGTACTTTTATAGAAAAAAGCAGGAGCAGATCAATGCAATAGTTTCAGAACTTTAAGCTTATTATCACATGCTTTCAAACTCCGAACAATTAGAAAAAGAGTTGGAAATAGAATTTGAGAACAACTAGAATACGGTCAATATGGTTTTTGAAAAAACAAAGGTACCAGGAAAGCAATATTCAGCTTATGAATAATATTATAAGTAGAAAAACAACTAATACTAATACAGAATTTTATACAAATACTATAAAAAATAGACTAGAAATATCGTACTGTATAACTCATATGAATAAAATTTTAAAATTGTATAAGTATAAAATGCATTTTACCTGCATTTCATCACAACTAATTTATGGAATATAATTTTTTTTGTCTAATTTTCGTTCACATTGTTAATGATTTTGTTGCAAAAATGGTAATACTAATTTCTTTATTCATTATTAACCACCCTCTAACAATAAATAGCTTTTGAATAATACAATAATTTAAATCATTTTAGAAACAATCCAATATTGTAAATCAATTTCAGTGGATGTGCAATAAAGAGCTAAAAAACAAAACTTATATCTTATCAGCTTTTTACTGTTTCCTTTCATTTTAGTGTTAAAATAAATTTGATATTATAATTAGTATATAACATAATTAATTTTTAAACAAAGCATTATTTTGCAACGCAATACTTATAATATTAAAGATAACTAATTGTATTTCCTTAAAAAGGATATTTTAAATAGTTTACAATTTTCAAATAATATTTTTTGATGATTGTCAATTTTATAAATTTTTTAATAAACTATTCAAAAATATTTTTGTTTTAAACTATTTTCATTTAAGTCCTTAAACATTTAATTTAGTGTTAGCCATGACATTTCTTCATTAATACAACAAACCAACTAAAACATAAGAACTACATTTGTTCATGTCATATTTGCATTTATGAATAATCATAAACATTTTACATTATAAATCAATTCTATTTTAAAGGAATAATTATTTATATACAAAATAAACACAATTATACAGTGTAAAAAATCAATATAATTATTATTTAATATCTATAACAAATATTTTATTTGTACATGATATTCACAAATAATTGGTCGCAGATACTAACAAGGTTAGATAATACTTGACTAGAATCGCATGGCGTCAACTAAAATTAAACATTAAAACTGTTTTAATTTTATAGAAATATACATAAGTATAATGAAAAATAGTAGATAGAAGAATTATTAGTCATCTTGTTTGTCTCCACCAAATAAACCCATTTTACTTAGTGTCCATTTAAATTCATCGTGAAGCACAAGAATTAAAGCTGATCCACTTGATCGAATCATATTGGGTAACATTCCACGGTATAAACCTGATAAACCTTGGGAATTCCAAAGTTTCGTAAAACAGTCTCTGGCATTTAGATACAATTTCTCTTCTTGTGATGTTTGTACAATTAACACTCGGCCTATTGTGTCTAACGGATAGCTAAATAGTTGTGACAAATAAGTGGCAACCTAAAGATATAAAACATACATTATAATTATTATATTAAAAATGTTTGAGGTGTTGAATTTAACAAACCTGTGCCGTTGCAAAACGAATCCAAAATGGTAACTTCACATCTTTTTGATCATTTGAAACTAGGCTATTAGTGTGATCTAATATGGTTTTATTAAAACTATAATAAGCTCCAAAATAGATGGCTTTGTTTATGACCATACCATTAGCTGCAATTGCAAATCCTATACAAAAAATTTAATAATTATACTAATGAACATTATAAAAGAAATGGCATTCAATCATTTAAATGAAAAACGTACCTGTATACAATGCCCGTACACCATTAGTATGTACAGTTTTTTGTATGCAGTCTAATAAACCAGTATATTCTCGGTCTACTAAAGGTCCAACATGAGCAGCTAAATGAGTTTGACAGAAAAGAAGTGGATAAAACATGCATAAGGTTGTTGCACCAGACAATCCACCAGATATTAAACTTAAGGCAGTATGACTCAGACCATCATCTTTATGTTTTATATTTCCCAACAGAAATTTTAGGTAAAATGTGTTTAGTCCAAACATTACTGCCTGTTTCAAATAATAAAATAACATAATATAATGAATTTGATATTTCTTAAAATATTGTACTTAAAGAAAAAATAATTTCGAAGATTAAAAAATAGGTTATAATTTTTCGTTTAAAAATATAATTGGCAAATAAAACAAATTTAATGTTTTTAGAAAACAATAAGTTTTTTAGTATTAATTTTAATTGCAATGTTGTAAATCAAACCATAAATGATTGAACCCTTCTTTATGAAGTTATAGAATTAATCTTTTATGATTAAACATACAAATTACCAAAAAAAATTAAATAGACTTTAATCAATGATTTTAATATATAAGTTCAAGTTACTAATCACTTTATAATATTATACTTTGTACAATAAAGTAATTAAATACTAATCGTCAATCAAAACTTCCTTACATGTTTCTAGTATCTACTCTTATACTATCTATTATAATTATATAAAATAAAATAATTTTTGATCATATTTCATCTAATAAAAGTGATATATTTTTTATAAGTAGGTACTTGTATAATTATTGTTGATTATAAATAATATCAATAAATTACATTAAATAGTTTTATTTTATGTAATACAATAATAATATTTTATATTTGTTTGTCATTTATAACATACCTGAGAAGGAACAAATCTTAAAATGTTGGTGAAATTTCCAAACCATAGTGCACGTAAACCTTGCTCGCGATATATTTGATTTAATGTAGTTAAGATACCTGGATGATAATGCAAATTATTATTACCATTTACTGTTGATGTATAATGAACCTAAAATAAAGTAAAATATAAAATTAATTTTTAAAAAAAAAAAAAAAAACTGTCAGTAATGTATAGTCTACACTATAAGAATGGTATCCATTAAACATGAAAGAAAATATCTGTTATATGTATTTATTATTTATCAAGTCTTAATACATTAGTAGATTAAAAATTCTATTCATAAGTAGTTTTATTAAAAAAAAAATTAATAATTTACAGAATATCATCGTTTTATTAAAATTTACGTAAAAAAGTTTAAAAAATATTTTTAATTAATGTGCAAATCTTCAAATTTCCTCATAAGAAATCACAAGTATTTATCTAAAAATGCAGGTAATTCTACAGTTATAATTTTACGCAATTTCAAGCTTTTGAATAATTCTGATAAATATTAAAAATGTAAGGACTTTACAAATAAGTACAATGATGATCAGAATTTGAATAGATAAACACAGACATCAGTGCATTTGTCAAATCTTATCTTTATGTTTTTGAACTATATTCTGAAGTTTATCACACATATGACATAAATATTATACAAATATAAGTGGTTATTAATTATAAATATTTTCAATTTTTTTATATACAGATTATTTGTTAACTTAATTATTATTACCTAAATTATGATTTTCTTAAAGTCACACTTGCTACTAATAGCAAGTGTTACTTTCAGAAAAAATGGTTCTAACTAATAAATTTGATTTTTAAGTTTGTTTTACATTTATTAATTAAATTAAATAAATTTAATTTCAATAATCTACCAATATTACATGAAAAATATCACTTTAATTTATATTTTAAGAACTAAATACTTATGCATGTACGGTTGATTGAAATTATAGCAATACTCATTTTATACTTGAAAACCAAATTAATGTAAATATAATAACTACTCTAAGATGCACGAATATTTTGAGATATCAATGAAGCAGTATAATACAAATTTATTTAATCAAATTTCTATTTATAATATCAGATCTTGTACATTTTTTGTGACTAAACTGAGTTATAAACAGTAATGCAACTAGAAATTATTTTTGGGAGGGGGACATTACAAATTAGTTATAAATAGGGAGATATAAATATAAATAACAATCTAAAAAGTAATATCATTCTAACATTACATGAAATTATACAATATAGAATCTCAAAATTATAGAAGTTACTATATATTTTTTATGTAAAATGAATCCTCAGTTTATAATTTATACATATAATTAGAATTCTAAAAGCTAGAAAAATATCTTATAGCTCTTCTATTGAGCACTAATGTATTTTCACTTCAATGATTAATATGTAACATATTGGTAGTTATGATTAAATAAATGTACTACAGTTGGAATTTAAATGAAATGTAGATTTCATTCAAAATCTTACTTACACTACGTTCAGGTAGGAATATAATAATCTCTCAACTCCCCCTAACAAGTTGCATAACTGATTGATAATATAAATACAACAAATAAATTAATAGTAAAATAAAACATAGAATATACGATTGATCACAAAAAAAAAATAAAGAATACAGTACATACATTTAAAAACTAATTAATATTTCAAAGTTTTGATAATATTAAAGACTTGTACATAAGATACTTTATGAAAAGACAAATTATATTACTATATATACTTTGAATGCTAAGAGAATATGAGTAAACAATAACCAAAATTATCTTGTTATTATTGTCAGTAACATGGGATGACAGTAGAAGAATGATAATAGAGCATTTTGGTCTAGCTAGCCGTCAGTGGTCTGCTCTAAATGATTATATTCTCTGAGCGAACAAAGTATAAACGCGATGCGTTTAAGAACACCTATAAAATTAAAGATTTTTGAAAATATGAAATAATTGTATACATTTTGAATATTGAATATATAAATACTCATATCTGCATTTTAATTTAAGAGTTGTTTGGTTAATATACACAAAATAAATACTTAAGTGTATTTATAAATATTAAGATTACTTACCTGAGAAATTATTTTGACTCTATCAAAAGGAGCAACAACTGAACGTGCTATCGCTGTGGCAACAGCACTGGACACTGCGTCCAAACCGAATTCATGGAGATTAGAACGTTCCTTATCCTTCTTCTGTAAAATACAATTAAACAACATTATATAATTTGTTAGGTATATAAATTAAAAATATAACATTGAATAGAAATGTGTTTAAAAAAAAAAAAAAAAAAAGGATACATTTACTATTCTTGCAAGGGCTAAACGTAATTGTTTAATTTAACACTAACATTTGTAATTTAATAAAAAAAAATTGTATAAATAAATACTTGCATACTAATTTATTCTAGGATTAGAACTTTGCTATTATTATTAGAATTTAATTTTACTCAAATAACAACACTGTAGTAACATTTGTAATAAAATAATATTTACTATTATTATTGTAATACAAAAAAATCTGATACTACATTAAATTTTAATTTCAAAATAGTTGACATGCTTAACTTTATTCTCACTTTTAATCGTATGATTAGCATAATGTGCATTCTTACAACATGTTAAACTATTTTTATACAATAATATGCCAAAATCAACCAATAAACTTTTAATTCTGCTCTCAACAAATTAACATGTAATTTAATTATTAGATTAGTTAATAAAGATTATTTATTCTACAAATACGCCATATGAAAAAAGTTCTACAAATGGAATGTTTGCAATGTCATAAATCATAAAATTTTTGACAAAAGTAGATAAATAGATAAATTAATATATTCTTTAAATTTAATACAAAATTATACATTATTATTTAAAACTATTTAAGATAGCACATAGTAGATTTTGAATACAATTAATTAAATCTGTGCTATATAATTGAACTCTATAAGAGGTTGAAGTTGGATAAGAAGACAAGAGATAAAATGTATTTTTACAGATACATTAAAACCTAGATTAATATAAACATACACATTTTTCTTATTTTAGTTGTATATACTATAGAAAGTAAGTAGGTAACTAGTACATATAAATGTAAACAGATTAATTATTTAAAAATAACATTAATAATTGGGTAGCTTACTAACCTTACTATGATAATAAATACTATCTTATACTCATACAACTAAACAAAAAACATTTGTAACAAAACATAAGATAAACTTGGAGATAAACATGAAATAATTTATTTAAGTACAGTCCATAACAATGTCTTAGAATATTTTATATCATAGCTAAATTACTAATCACATGACCAATAATTAAATACAACCACACATTCATGTTTATGTTCACTAGTTTATTAATCTATTTTTAGAAGCTAGTTAACAGTCATTAGTTTATATTTGCTAGGTATCTATTACAGATGTCTTCAAACATTTGATTGCAAGGGTTTTAGAAAACTTTTGGCAACACAACAAGGGTAAAATAATTATTACTATTGAGTAATATACAGTGGTTTAAGTGATGAAAATGTTGAGAGGGGACTATAATCATCAAAAATGGTAAAGGAACGTTCCCTTACCAAAGTCTTAATCCTATCAAACTTTTTTAGGTAGTCCATAAGACAAGACCTCTATAATTTTTTTCTTTTGCACAAATTTGTTTATTAGTTTTATAGGGTGTATAAACTAAAATTAAGTTTCCTTCCCCCCCCCCAAAATGGCAGGTCAATAAAAATAAATTGTAATATATGACCTAAAGCATTTATAAAAAATTAATTCAAATTTTTAATTTGGTTTAGTCTAAAATATTTCATTAAAAATACAAATAAAACAAATTTATATTAAACATCACATGTTAGGTAATAAAATAATACCACAACTCACAAGCTTACATTTTAATTATTTATTATTATATATATATATATATATATAAAGCAGTTTTTTATTTATAACTGTAACAAAATTAAAAATTAACAATTACCAACCTTGTTAACCTACAGTTTTTGGTCAATAAAACAATAACAAATATGCACGTAATAATAATGTTTATGTATTATCAACGACTAAATAAATATATATTTTTTTATGCAACTGAAGGATAACTTTTATTTTTATATTTATTATTATAGTTTGTAGAAAAATATTTATTTTACATAATTCAACATATTTTGGGGATTAGAGAATATTATACAATTTTTCATATTTTAAAATATGTGTTGTTGTCTATAGAAAATATATTTGTTCAATTCATAAATTTGGACTTAAATATCATAGAATAAAAAATGATGAAAATAAAACAAAAATAATTATTTTATTATTTAAGTATACGATCATTAAACATAAATTTGATGTTTTATTAAAAATGTGATATTTTAAATTTTACATATGAAAAAACTTTATGTAAGTTATCTTGAATTTTTTACTGGACATAATTTTTTTTTGTTAAATAAGATATGTGATACCTATTCTGAGTAAATAGGTACATGTTTATAAGAATAATATCTTATACTTATTTCTTATATATCGCAATATATTATTTCATTGTAAATATGTTTTCTTCAGTCTTAACTTTTTCTTCCACTTGTTCAAATATATTAATTAATAATAAATTTAATATGATAATACATTATGTATTTTATGTGATGAATACTAATGCTGTTTAGCTTTAAGTCTCCCCAGTCTTTGGAGATTTAAAGGGGGATGCATAATCTTCCTTAAAATAAGAAAGAGGACATTGTCCTCTTTTATCCCCCTTCACTTTAACCACTGGTAATAAATATTATTAGTTTAGAAACCCCTGATAAATTGTATATCAAGGTTTCAAAAAAAATAGTTAACCAATGAAAATTGATGAAGAACAAAATGTATCTGATAAAACAAAACAGTATAAATATTAATACAAATAACTTATCTGGCAAAGGAAGTAACTAAAGAGAAAACAAATACTAAGATTAATGATTATGTATAAAGTTTATTGGTTCACAATATTTTGAAATAATTAAAATATCATGAAATAAAAAAAGGTATTGTGTATTTAAAATATTAAGTTATATATAATATTAGGTCATTTAGTAAGATTAGTATGGGTAGGTACCTAAATAATGTATCCGAGTAATTACCATGAGAAGAAAAAATCAAATCAAACAAAAAACTTAGATACTTGTTTATGAATAATAATGATTAATAGGTGTTAAGATGTATTATTTAATAATATAATAACATGGGTAAGTACCTACCATAGCTGATAAAAGCTACTCTAGAAGTTATGAGGGAGACAGATGGAATTAATAACAAATTCTTAACATTTAAACTTCAAATGCCTAGTAAAAAGCTTCACTAATTTGAACTATAAACTTATTAGTTGAATGAAAAAATAATAAAATAGTACCTAAGGCATGGGTTTTCCTAACATGAAATGCACGCAAAAATAATAAGAAAACAACAATTCAAAT
This sequence comes from Sipha flava, assembly GCF_003268045.1. NCBI lineage: Eukaryota > Metazoa > Arthropoda > Insecta > Hemiptera > Aphididae > Sipha > Sipha flava. Next base: position 966,839 of record NW_020273622.1, on the reverse strand, counting down.
ATTCACAACTCGAATAGAACACGTAAAAAGAACATTAAATAGGAAATAGAAAAAGTGTCAAAAGAATGACCTCCAACATAACTCAAAATGATGCAATGGGCGAGTATTTTATTTCTTGTTTATAATAAACAAGAGAGAGAAAGAGATTACCGGCGATTTGAATGTTTTACATAAAAAAGTTATGGTCTTCTCCCCAAGGTAAACCACCTGATTTGTGCGTACGCGACACCAAGGGTCATCCGTAACAAAAACAATAACATTGGGCAACTCGGATTTAACAAAAAATCATAGCGGAACGTGGTCGACTAGAACGGGAATTCCGTGGCCATCAACGTTAACCCTTCCCTCCTGATCATCAGTACAACTTGATATCCGTTACTACAGTGTTTGAACCCGGGGGGTGGGTTATCGTGAAAAACCGGCGACGTTCGGGGATGGTACACGGCACCGTCGGATAGTTACGTCAACGGTACGACAATAACGTAAATAACACTGATCGTAATGCGAGGTACTCACAAAATCCGTAATTTAGCCTTGTCGTACACCGGCGGCGATCGCGAATGGCGCGCAGAGATCGACGTCTGTGTTTCGGTCGTCCGGTAGTAGTTGGCCACTGGCCATTTCTCAGCGAACGTGCCCCGACGACGGGTTCATAATTTTCGACGCGCGCGCACGACGAAAGGCTGACACAATAACGGACGACGACGCACGAAAATAAATATACGTATTATTATTATTATTATTATCTCACACAACAAACGATTATACCGAGTAATCGCCGCGGCACAGAGGAAAATACAATGGCGGCGAAAGAGAGAGAGATAGTGGTGGAGAGAACAGATCTAAGGAGTCGGGTAGCACGTTCGCTTTACGGATTAACGGACGGTCGACGGCGATAAACACGTGAAACTGAAGAATTTGTAGACGAGAGAATCACGCGCGCACCGCACACAACGCAGCACGCGGCGGTGGGTTGCACAGGTTTCGAAAACCGCCACAGTGCGGTCTTTGATAAATATATATGTGTATTATTATGATTATTTATAATAACGAATTGTTTGTTGCACAACGACTTGACGCCGCCGCGACACACATTCGGATTGGCGGTAGCGAAGGTCGTCGGTATTTTTAACACAGCCGTTACTTCGGTCCCACCTCGTCCGTGATACGTCGCACGTACTATTTTTCCAACGACGTTATCTGTGTAGCAATTAACAACAATGATGTGCAACCACTCATGTGCGCAAGAATAAACGTCAGAAGGGGTAGAGAGGAGTGCACGCGCGAGGAAACGATGGCGAATGACACGAACCAGAAATTAGAATACAAGTTTACTCCATTTGACGTCCACCAGGAAACGTAGATTACGAAATTGTTACCATTATCATCACCGCCGCTGTATCCAGGTGTCGTCTTATCACTATCGAATCGTTATCATTCCAAAGAGTAGCCGCGGTAACCCTTATGTTCGCGACCGTGTTGTCGCCGATTGCTCTACGGCATAGGTGCGAAGCCGTTTTAACGTCTTAAAACCTTCTTGTAACCATGGAAAATACTTGGATATTTACATTAATGTTCCATACGGCTTCGTGATTAATGTCGGGAAAAAAATTATAAACAATAATATTTTGGACGTGGGAAACAAACAAAACAACAGGTTACTTGTAGTTATTCTTATCACAACACGTCGATCGGACATTAGATTATTGTTACTGTTCATGTTTCGTAACATCTTTGCCGTATAGTAAGCGCACCAGCTGGTCACATGGATCGATTAGCGTTATCACGACTGACGGTAGGTGCATTGAAGCACGAACAACAAAAGGTTTGACAACATATTGCGAATCCGATACATGACTGGACCGAAGACGCTCTTCGTTGTGGACGTGAAACTCGCGTTTAAGATCGCGATCAGTTCGTTAATGTAAAGAGACGTGTCGTACTGTGTGTGCCTGTACGCGTTGTACCTAAGTCTGATTGAAGCGTTGTGTGGCGACCGCCAATGACTTAGCGCAACGACACATCGAAATTGGCATGTCGCTTGAAACCGACAGTTGTCCGCAGCAGAAAGAGTATGATTACCTGCTGAAGTTCCTGTTGGTCGGTGACAGTGATGTCGGAAAACAGGAGATGTTGAACGATCTTGAAGATGGATCGTCTGAGTCTCCGTATTGCAGTGGAAGTGGTAATAACAAATTTTAATCAATAGGTTGATTAACCTCATGTATTTAATATTTTGATCATTCTTTTAAATAGTTGTATTTTAATATATTATACATGAGATAGTAGTTGAAATATGCATGAATACTATTTGGCTTTAACCGGTTCAATCATCTTTTACATCATCAATTGTTTGCCTGCCGAAATTGAAACATATTAGGTATTTCATACTATGTAATTTTCCCATAATTTTTATTCAGTTTTGAAAACCATATTTTAAATTTTTATATCATAAAATTATTAAGTTTTAAAGCTTTCTATATTTTATTTAGGATTAATAGAATGGTGTTATTTTTACTATGATAATGTTTAAAGATTCCACACTTATCTAAATAATCAGTCTTTCTATGTAGTAATATTTATCCTTAAGTTTGTTGTTTTAGTAGGTTCATCATACAGCTCAACTATTTTTATTTATTTAGTATTTAATTAATGATTACCACTAACTATTAAAATAATAAACCATATCTACCTATAACAATTGTAACAATTTTTTAAAATTTTTATTTAAATATATTATGTTGCTACTCAAGTGTATTTGTCCTTACTGAGGAATTGCGTTCATTCAATTTAATACTTCACTCCAAGAAGGACAAAATCAAAATGAAACAAATTATATGAATATTATCTGATTTTCTGACATAATATAAAACTATTTAAAGAAATCATATTGCTCTATAGCTTTATAAATATCAAATCCAATTTGAAAAATAACTAAACTAGATAAAAATAAATATTGTCTGATTTTATACATATTAAATTTAGTCCAAGATCAATAGAATTCCTACCCCCTATTTATTTACCACCATAATATAATATATTAATTTATTTTATTTTTATTTAATTATTTTCTTTCAGGCTTATTTTTATTTCATACAGATAATGTATGTATTGACTTAATACTTGAAAACATTCAATAAGTATATATTTATTTTTTTTTCTGATATTGAATACATATTTTTATAATTATAAAAGTTATCATTTTATATTCCTTAAAAAAATCAACAAATATAGTTCATGAAAAAAAAAATGTATATATACCTATCAACACGTTTTTTAGAGTTCAACTTGTCTATAGTGCTTCTCTTTTAACTTAGCTAGTGTCATATCTGTATGTCTAAAGATCAAGCGTATAGTTTTTTTTTTTAAGTTATGCTTATTTTATCAGTTTAAGTAAGAATTAATTATAAAGAAAGTTAAACAGTGTTTAATTATTAATTAAATTAAATTATTTTGTTTACAGCATATAAAACTACAATCATATTATTGGATGGCAAACGAGTAAAATTACAACTATGGGATGCATCAGGTCAAGGGCGTTTATGTACAATAATCAGATCTTATTCAAGAGGAGCACAAGGTGTTTTGTTGGTTTATGACATAACTAATAAATGGTCATTTGATGGATTAGACCGATGGTTAAAAGAAGTTGAAGAGGTATACATAAACTCATATATATTTGAGTATAAGTTCATTTTTAATATTTTATATTTTAAAACTGAACTTATGCATAATTATAAGAAATAAAAATAATTTATTGTAAATGAACTTTCAGTTAACTGATATAAATGTTTGCCAACAATGATTTACTTTATTAACAATTTTTAAATTAAATTATGGAATTATTATTTTATATATACTTCTGTACTTCCTGATATTATTTGTAACCTCATAATAATTTGTCAAGTACCTTATTATGTATGTTTAATAATTAATACATTCTGTAGTAGTAAGGTAAAATATTATAATGCTGTGAAAAAGTATTAAGAATATTTGAATTTTGTTAAATTAATTAAATTGTACTTAATTAATAATTTTATTCATTTTTCATAGTTTAAAATTAAAATATAATTTTATCATTCAATTCTGAAAATAATAAAAAAAAAAAAAAATTAGTCTATTTTTAATTTAAACATTAAAAGAATAAAGTTAATTTCATATGATTAGAAGATAAAAATTTACTGTAGGTGGTATGCATATATGATATATAAAAAGTTTATAAAAAAGTAATATCATTGTTTTCTTATCTAATGTATGTACTTTATTTGAACTATGACTATAAATGTTTGTAATATTTGAGCATTCATTAAAATATGATACTCCCATAAAAATGTAAACTATTTTTATTATGTAATAACTTATTTCTAATAATTACCCAGGCTTAAATCTGATATTTAATAAACTAATTAATTATCATATACATTTCATGAATAAAATTATTTAATCTTTATTTATTGCTATAATGAATTGTATATACTAAGAAAAACAAATTTTAACTTTTATTAATATAATGAAATTGAAAATTGTTATGTCTGTTAATTTGAAAAGCATGCACCTGGAGTTCCAAAAGTTTTGGTTGGCAACCGTTTGCATTTGGCATTTAAAAGACAAGTTAGTGTCAAAGAAGCTGAATCCTATGCCTCTAAACACCATATGACTTTATTTGAAGTCAGTCCGCTGTGTGACTTCAACATCAGAGAAAGCTTTAGTGAATTAGCAAGGCGAGCATTACATAGAAATGGAATGGAAAGACTTTTAAGATCGAACAAAGGTTTGTTATATTTTTTATCAAATTTTCTGATGGAAAAATAATTAATTATGTTTATAAGTTAGATTGTTTTTATTTTTCAGTATTGAGCCTTCAAGAGTTATGTTGCCGTGCTATTGTAGCCCGAACTACTCAGTACGGTATAAACCAGTTGCCTCTACCTGTAACAATTAAATCACATCTTAAATCATATGCACTGACTAGTTTCTCAACCCTATCCATGTCATTACCACGAAATGCTTCGGCGTCCAAAAAAATTAAATTACCTTCCAATAGTACAGGTGTGTCACGATTACATGGCTATCCTACACATTCTGTATCACATCATCATAATTTGAAAAACACTCCATTGAGCATTTCGACATCATATATTACAAGAAACTCCTGTACAATATCATGACTTTAATCATTACATTAGTCATATACTCATTCATTTGAATTTATTTTTAAAATCATTTAAATATTTAGTAAGTGCATCTTTTATGTTTAACAATGCTTTAATTTATTTTTTCATTTGATCTGTGTTAAACAATGTATTTTTTCATTAAGAAAACGCATAAACTTATATCTGTTAAGATAAATTATGTAAATTGGTGTGATTTTTTAATTATAACTTGGAAGCAATAATTGCAAGAACCATGTGATTGTTCAAAGCACTCTGGTTTATGAGAGGTTTTTTAATTAATCGATGACTGTATTTATTAGTGAACTTGTGTAAATAACAAAAGTATATAACTCACTTTTTAGTCATTTTATTTTTGCATTTGTGAATTCTAACTATTTTATTTCTTTTGTAACTGTTTTCGATAATTTTTTATTATTATTATTATTTTTTTTTTTATTATTATTTGTATTATTGTTTATGAAAAATTATGATAAAAATTATTTTAATACTTTTAACATTGATAAATAAACGTTGAAGTCATCATTCCTATATATTATAAATGATAAATTACTTACTATCCTTTTATTTTATAATCCATAGAACAGTTATATGTGAATTAATTAAAAAATTGAAATCATTAAAGTTCAATGTAATTTTCAGTAACTATAACATACTGGAAATATATATAGTAACTTTGACATTGTTAAAAGGTCCAATTTTTAAAGCTGAAAAATGATGTCTATTTATTTAAATATTTATATAAAATTGTCAACTAAAATCGATGAGGATTTTGTTAAGAAAAAAATATGAATCACAGTAGTCATTTTTATTTTCTAAATTAATTCAAAGGATATTTATTAATAGATTTGTCTGATTACTTATTTATTATTATACTAAAATAATGTTGTTAAAATAACTGCTGTGAAACTAATTAAATTATCTGCATTTACTTTTAAATAATTTTTGTTTTATATTTTAACTTGTAGTTGACATCATATTTCTACCAATATCACTTGTTTTTTTTTTTAATATGTTGTTTTAACTATTGTAGTTGGCGCCTTGTGCTATTCTAAATGGAGTGCCATTTTTCAACTTCTACCATTCTTAATAAGCATCCCGTAGGTAATTAGTTGATCTAGTTTCAAAGGAATCCATTGTGTGAAAGGGATAACATGTCCCTCCAGCTTTTCTGTGTCTTTTGAACATTTATACCTAAAATATTATAATTATTAATTTGTATCAAATATATATTAAATTAATTTTATTAGCTAATCTTATCCTTCAAGGATAAAACTTTATTATGGGGGAAAGAATTCTGGGAATCATAATAATAAACCTATTTATAATGATCGCCGAAAGAAACCAATCACACGTACCCCCCTAAATTTTTGATGACGGACGCCCTTGTATAATTAAAATAGTCTTACACTTACCATTTTTAAAGTATATCAAATTCTTAGCATAAATTAAGCTAATAACACATGCTAGAGCTGTTATTCATCTGATACTTTACCGATGTAGACAATGAATCAAAAGACTATATCCCAAGTGGAACCTATTGTTTTTTTTACAGAATTGTTTTTTTAAACAATATTTAATGATATATAAATAGATGAACAAATATTTTGTACATAAAAATAAATTAATACTTAGCCTGGAGGAGTAAAGTATGACCGGTTTCGAATTAAAAATTTACCATCGGATATATACAAATTCATTAAAAAATATTTACTACTTTTGTGTTAAGTCAATCATAAACATTAAAACTACCTTGTAACTAGTTCTTTGTTATATTTAATTACTGAGAAAACCATGATGTAGATTTTAAAGCTATATCTTATAAAATAAGGCATATTGTTAAAATAAGAATTTTGTTACACCATATGAAAACAACCTTGAACTTTGTACTTTTTTTAATTAAACAAATCACCAAGAAACACATATTGTACGCGCGCGTAATCTTATAAAAAATGTGTACTTGCGGATTCCATGAAAAACAGAAATAGGCAGGTTTTGTAAGATATAATAAAACGATTAAAATCGATTGTATCAAATAACGACTGTAAACAATTAAAGACGCGTAGTAGAACAAGGAGCGCGCCAAAAGAAGGTCATCTATCAAGATATAAAAGGGCTTCGATCTGTACCAAGTTCAAACGTATCCAGCCATCCAGTACAAACGCTCCGTTTATATTTCTCGTTTTCGTGTTGCCCTGTCTATGTTGATTTAGTTGACTTAATAAACGTCAGCTACACATTTACAAGTATTACATAGTGTATTACATTTAACGTACTTAAGTTAAATAAGTTAGAAGAAGTTCAATCGTGGTTACGAATTGATGGATGGACTTTTCTGGGCTAGGCTATTTAGTTGTAAACTGTGGTTAGACTACACAACATGCGGCCGCGTACATACAACCCACCATTAAAAAGTATTGTCGTCGCGATGCGGTAATCTGATCGGAGGCTTAGTACATAATCCGATAACCTCTGTCGCTCTAAAAAACTTAAAAGTTGCAGGTAATTATTTGTAATTTTTAAATTTTGAACAACTCATGTATCCCTACCATTAAAGCACGAGTGTATTGTGAATTTATTTGTTGCATACATACACAAGTATGTATTATAATCTACAGAATACAAAAAAAAACCAACGGCAATGGTAATATAAATACGTAGCGTATAAACGTCATCAGATTATTCGCATAACAATAGTGGTAAATAATTAATAAAAAGAACAATTATAATAACTATAATTTTTGATTGGCAGATCCATAAAAGCGTATCTACCTAAACTAATCTCTGTACGCGGGTACCTCTCAGTAGATCACACGGAAATTATTGTACGCGAACGCCGAGAATCGGAAAATTTACCGATTGGTAATCATCAATATTTATAAATCATACAAATAACGGCTAAATATATTTTTTCAAATAAATAAAATATTTTTTACTCGTGTCTAATACTACTTGTCCATACATTTGATTACTTGTATACCGGACACAGATTTCTGGCCGATAGGAATATAAATAGACAACTTATTTGCGTCTTCACATTAATTACACAAATATAATATGTACAAATATGTAATTATAGACTTACGATACGTAACGAATGCGGGATTGTCCAAATAGCTATGCACTCTGAACAGCCATCTTTTATCATTAAAAATCGTTCAGAACCTTTCTAAAATGGAAGGGATTTAATTTCTTCACGCATAGTGTCCGCCGTAGAAAGGTTTCCCTGTGTAAATGAAATTTGTCGACTTTGCTGTAGCTTCCCTTCTACCCGGATCATGTTACGACAGTACATCATATAGTATAAAGTATACAGCTATTTCTACTACACTTATATATAATATATGTGTCGTAGCCACTTTGTGAAATCGATATCTTCATGGAATGGAAATAGATATTTTACGCTCCGTGAAATTTTAAAATAATCGATTTGTACGAATAAGAACTAATATTATATTTATATTATATTTATTTCCATTTAATGATTGTGTTTTGATGAAAAATAAACACAATAGATAAACTAGGTACAAGGTAGAAGTGAAATTAGTTAGCATCCGATATCAAGTTAGATCCAAAAATAAATAGAAAGTAACATCGAGATATCGCATTCATGTTGTAGACTTTATTTTAGTCACACCCGTCCATGGTTTTTGAAAATCGTGTACCCCATCCTCCATTGGATGAAATTTTAATCACGCCTCTGATCACATACCGCTTCAAATAATACGTTGAATGTTTACGTATTCGAAGCGAAAAAAAACCCTAACGGATCGTGATCCCCCTGCGATGTCACATTATGATGTATACAGCCAGTCCCTATTTTTCATAAAAATTCGTACTAAGAACTGTATACAGCAATTACACGAGAAAAGGTGCGTGTACGCATAAAATTAAATAATAATAATATATACAGTCACTCTACGAAAACAACCCTCGGGCACACGAGTAGTTTTAACGCGTATTAATCTAATTTCGTTTAGGTTGTGCGTGTGTGTTTTAATAACGGTGGTGGTCAAAAATGTTTGACGTGTCAAAATCGCGTTGGTTTTATCCTCGTGTCACGCGAAAAAAACATATATGTCCAACGATAGCCGACATTTTGTTCAAACTTTTATTTAAATAATATATTAAAACTATACTCGTATACAACATAATGTGCAATGATATTACGAGAATGCGTGGTCCATAAATCAGAAAAACTTTTAAGTCGTCTACCTACCACTAATGTTCGACGAAACGTTGTAAAAACACATTGTATGAGTACCATTATTCAGTATTAAAACGAATTAAATTAAACAAAAAAAAAACAAAGTCGATGTTTTGTTAATGCAATACTATTAATTATGTAAATATACGTAGTATACAAAACACTGTACTATTTATTTCTCTTGTTTTTTCTTGTTTATAGATGCTTGTTGTACATATAATATTTTACTGTTTAATATTTTCGAATGAAATGTTTCATCATATATGGTAGATGTCAGTTGCCAACATGATATCATGTCTAACAGGTGCACGTAATATTATGTTAAAATATTGTGGTGCGCTAACGTGCACTTTTATCTTGAACTCATCTGATCCATCGAGTGGAAAATGTGCACTAAGTAAAGCTTAACAAACCCATATTTATTTTATCATTATTTTCACGTCCTTGTACGTACGAGATGTATCGAATAGAAGTTACGATTACTTCATTTTTAAATTCCTTAATCATAGACAAAACGAAAAAGGTACGGATTTTTTATAAAAGTTTTATACTTTATGTATTATAATACTTTTGTATTCGTACCAGTGTACGAAATAATGTTCGATACAAATTGATATCGCAGCAATCGTTATAATCATATTTTGAATAATTAAATAGTTAAAAATTCTTGAAAACAGAACCGTAACTAGGGTGAGGCGAGCAACTTGCCTTGGGTGCCTGATTATGGGGGGGGGGGAGGGCGCAAAATGATTAAATAATTAACTCCTTTTTAGAAATGTTATTTCTTGTTTTGCTAAAAACCTAATGACAATTTTTCAGATTTTTCCAAATCGTATTATACATATTAAAATCTAGAACAAACTAGGGGGCGCATTGCTTCAGTTCTGCCTCAGGATAAAAATTGGCTCGGTACGGCTCTGCTTGAAATCATAGTGTGTCGTATTACTATATCAAACATCGCGTTGCATAATGCGTTTCACACCACATCTGCAGGGTTAAACATTTGAGTGTGATATATATAAAATAAAATTATTGTTCGCTTACCTAGGGACAAGTACGTCAATACTTCAATAGATATACGTCTATTGAAGTATTATTTATAAATATATGCACGCGCATACACAAGTTGTTAATTCGTTTTACTCAAATAAATATTCGAAATACTATCAAAAGACGTATGAGCATTGTTGTTAAGAAGGCTTATATACATTGTGTGTGTGTGTGTGTGTGTGTATATAATTAATATTCATTCTAAAATAGTGAACAGATAATAAAGGTACTTCAATGATAATGCGACGTAATGTTATATTGTAATGTTAACGATATTATAACGCGACACCTAAAATAAAATGTTAATAATAATAATAATAATAATAATAATAAAAGTACTCGCCCACCTACACCAGTTATAATTATACATTAGACTCGAATGTTCGATGAAAAATTAGGTCTCTCATTATATCTCCATGAAATTTAAAACCCGAGATGATATTGTATAAGTATGTTTTGCAATTTATTTATCGTCATATGTGTCTATATATGTGTCACATATGTCTATGTGTACATACATGATGCATTGTACTATGCTATTTTTCTATTTAAAATAATGTACACGTCATAGCGTTTGATCATCATATTATACAGTCATGCACATGTTACATGCCATTGTAATTTAAATTTAAAGTTAGACGTGCGTTTGACCATAAACCTGGTTGAATTAGGTTCGTCTAAGATTTTACCACTTACCTAAATTTATAAAGTAACTTTTCTTGGTTGAACGATGTGTGGTTTTCTTTAAGTATGTGTGCAGTATATTGTAGTGTTTATGTATATATTTATACATATGCCCATCCGCATTAATACATTTATTCGTGATCCGTGCTTGCGATAACCGTTTTTAATTAAATTAAAAATATCTTTCGGTTTACCTTGTTATTACAAAGTAATAGTCATTATAATCGTATACATTACACTCAATGCCAGTATATTATGGTTATTTACTAAACTCTAAGTACATATAATAGTATAGGTATCTATAGTATATCCACCGTATCAATATTCAATACATTATATGTTTCGGCAGTAAAAGTGGCTCTACTATTCTAGAGTAAACGTAAGTAACATCAGGTCGTTAAAGGTGGTAAGAAAAAAAAAAACGTCAGCTTATTTATATAGATTATTTTCGTTTCGTTTCGTTACAAAAATCAATATTACTGAGAATCACGTCTATTAATATTATCAAGAATTTTTTTATATTTTGCATTATTAAATAGGACATTATTTAAATGTTTTTTAATATATATATATATATATATATATATATAAATAGCATATATTTAGGATTTAAACTTTAAATTTCAAAGTTAATCGACTAAAGTTTGATTGAATAGCCAATTATCTAATATTTTTATCAACGAGTTGTTGGTTGTTTTTAAACATTACACTGTTAATGAAATTATTTCAAGTAACGTGCACTTTTATGTATTCTGAAGATTAGAGGTGCACATATTAAATATAATATAATATATTTTACATGTATACCTACGTATTATGTAGAGCTGCTATTAGTGCTGTTTGAAACGAACTGATATGTGATAAAATAAATTGTATGTATAGATATGACGTGTTGTAAATATAGGTCATAAAATCTTAGCAATGTAATAATACCCTTAATAGGTATCCTTATAGGTACTCACAGTGCGATTTGATTAAAATTGATAAATTTTTTTATAATAAAACAGTATTAATCAGTATATTTAATCAAACAATTTAGTCAATGTGTTTTGAAAATTCTACTTTATATTATTTCCTTAATATTCTGCAAATGTCTGTTTCGCAAATGAACATACAAATTGAATTTTATTACGAAAAGAAGCATCACAAAAATATATAGAGGGTTTTATTTATTTTATTCATCAAAGCTTTTGTTGTTGGTAAATAAAATGTTGTTCTGAACTACTGGAATGCCGAATAGCAAATTGAAATTTAATGTGAGTTCAGAATTGTATTGTTTACTGAGCTTATGTGTTTCACATGTGCATGTATGTTATTATTCCTCGTTTTTGTTTGAATGTCACATACATTTTCTCTGTGATTAATGAATGACTATTAAAATGTTAAAAAGAACTCAAATGGCAAGACATTTTTAGCTGAACTATTTTTCAATAAAAATAATGACAAAAAGCATTTCTACAGAAAAAATTTTAATTGCCCAAAGTTAGTATGCATATTTACTTTTATTTTTATTAATTCCGTCTTATTACTGTAATCGTGTGGTAATTATTGTATTATTGTAGATACCCTGTTTTACATCATATTGTTGAACATATCTTCATATTTAATTTTAATGTTGAATTCTTGTACAAATACCTAACATTTTTTTCGTAAATATTTGTACCTACATTAACACGCTTTGAACCAAACTAATCAACTAATGGTATGTATTTTCAATGTAATAATTTAAAGTGTAAATTGTTGGAAATACATTTTATAGAGAGGTACATTCTTATTTATTAGATTCCAAGTTAAGTAAAGAATGTATTGATTTTATAATAATGTGTTTTTTTTTTTTTTTTTTTTGTCACCAATGTTATATAAAACTGATTTTATTGTAACTTTCAGCAAAAATATCAATGATCGACACTCATATCATACGTATACATGCTTATATGTTCGATATAAATGTATGCTAATTTTAGTTTCAATGTTTTGCAATCAAAATAACAAATACTATAATTAATTTGATTGATTTGGTTCTTTTTGTAAATAACTAGAGAATTTTACACTATCGTAAAATATTTTATATCTTCATCCATGCATACTAAATAGTGTCAGAATGTTAAAAAAAAAAAAAAATGCTAGGATATTTTTAAAAGTAATTAAGAAAATATTTACACTAACTGTGATAAACATATTTCATGATATTAGAGCCGTGGAAATACTGTCGAGTATGTAATGGATTCTGGCTTTTGAAAAGCTTTCAGTCAAATATTGCTCGACGGGTTTAGACACCATCAATTATCGATTTGTTGTTCAAGAGATTGTTGAAAACTATACTTTACATAATTTAACCACTGATTGCGAGTGATTCGACGATTAAAATTATTAAAGACCCATCTCACTATATTTCTGTGTTGGTAGAATATGACACATTTGGCTCTATAACATTAAAGTTAATCAATGCAACCATACGTAATATAACGTTATTTCAACTGTAGTAGGTTTTTTTCGCGTTTTTCGTTGCTCATGATTATTCATTCTGAAAACCTTATCAGTATTAATATTTAAAATTAATGTTTATTTATCTTCAATAAAATACGAGGGCGAGCATCAGTTTATCCGATTACCACTAAGAGCTGTCGAACAAACATAAAAAGTGTTATTATTTTAATACGATATTTAATTAACTATTTGGATTAAGATAGTCAATAGTATAATCGATGAGTAAGGTGTATTGAATATCAGAACAGTGAATATTTCTTTCGGAAAATTAAATATTTTAAATTTTATACCCCTCTAATTTTTTCCATTACTAAAAAAAGGTATAAGAATTAAATTTTTTTACAATTTTTTAACCCCCTAGCGGCATGTGAAAGGGGTTAGTAATCATGACTAAATTTAACTCAAATTTCTTTCTTATAATAATAAACAAAATGAGGGGGATGATGAAATAATTTCTTATAATAATAAAAGATTTGAAAGTTTAAAAATAAGAGCTACCCTAATATATATATATATATATACAATTTAATAATTTAAGTTTGGACAATGCTTTTTGAAACAATAAAAGTCCAAGTGAAGTTTTGAATCATACTATTTGATTTATATTCGGACAGTGTTACGAGTTTATTGAGAATAATATATTTTTCAAATGAAAAAAAAAAACTTACAAAAGTAAAATGTTATAAATTTAATCCTATCGATTAAGATTCTTATATTATGTACTCGATGTAAATGATGAAAGAGCAACGTATTTATACCACCATTGTGAGATAAAGGTCGCGAATGACATCATAAAAGAGTTGACTGAATAACATTTAGATTTTGTTGTATTATATTCTATAAAACATTTTACTTATCCACTTTATCTAAGATAGTTTAAATTCGAAAGGAATAGAGGGATGTATTGGTTTTACAATAAATATTATATTTTCTTTCTCCGTAAACTTTTTTAGGTACAAAATGCACCGGTAATGTCTCATGCAATGTTTCTCATCAATTTGGATACTGAGTACGGATACATGATGTTTTCGGAGGATATCAGTTGGGTCCCTAGTACTAAGGACTAATTGCAGGTAGTGTACTAGTTGGGTCTCGAATTTTTATAGGTACTAGACTAGTTTGGTCAAACATTTTTAACATGTTTTTCATAGTTTTTAGTTTCTTTTCCATTAATTTTTATTTATATTATATAATGATTTTAATATTTTTAATATTTTTACCAACACAATTCGAATAATTTATATTTTAATGGAAAAGAAACTAAAAAACAAAAAAAAAACTATAAAAAATATTTTTAACTATACCTGTTATCTAAATAGATCATAAAAAGTCCTAAGTCTGTTAAAATGGGAAGGAAAATGTTAGTATAATGTATTACTTACCAAAAAATATTCAGAAACTAGTGCAATACCTAAAATAATTCAGGACCCAACTAGTGTAGTACCTAAAATAATTCGGGACCCAACTAGTATAGTAATTTTAAATTCGAGATCCAACTCGGATGCAGCCGATGTTTATACCGGATTTTTATTCTTATTTTTTTATGTTCTTTTAGCGAAAAGAATGTAAGAAAACAATTCAAAACATTTTGATTTTCTTCAAACTATTGCGGTTTTCACTCGAAAGTTATATTCTGTTTTAAGTACTTACAATTTAATTCCAAGACAATATTTATCATAAACTATATTTGTATTGTAAGACTAGACTAAAATTTATTCTCCAGAACCGATTTTTGAATGTTTGGACGATCTAATTTTAATAATTTATGTGTGCGTTTAAGCTCTAAATCCTGTATAGGACATTTATTTGTTGAAGTTTTTTCAGCTAGTCTTATGCATTGTAAATAATTAAATAGTATCAAATCGTATAATGTTTATAATATACAACACTCTAAGTAAACTGCAGATGTTTTTAAAAGCTTTTTTGAGGGTTATTTTTTTCCTGACTTAACCGAATTTTTAACTGGGACCGAAGTAACTATATTTATAGTTCTGATGTAATTGTTTTAAATTTGTACATTTATTTTTAAGCTGAAAATTTTTCTCCGATATTTTAACTCTGATCACTTAAAACTATTTAATAATTTCACGTATTATTAAACACATCTCATTGTTTATCAAAAATTGCATCCCACGTAAAAAACAAAATTATCAGGCATAGTAAATATTTTTATGTTATTGTAAGTATTTAAATAGTTTTATATTACATGACACTTTAAGAGATTGATGGTTAGACGAAAATTAAATAATAAATTATACTATATAAATTATATAATATTTCATACTAAGACGGAACCTTTTAGTTACCTACTCAAAGCACCATTTCGGCTAAACATTATCAGGCTTAAAACGCAAAGAAAAAAATTCGTATAGTTGATATATTGAGTAAAATAAATTAATTTTTGGATCGATTCATTAACTTCCGTGACGTTTAGAAATCACATTACTTCAAATTTTTTTTTTTTGTTTTTAAATCATTTAAACAATTTATTGAATTACATACTGTTATGTTTCTAACTTAAATGTACGTTGTATTGAATTATCTCATTACTGCGTTCGTGTTGGCATTGCAAAAAAATATATATCTTACATATCTGTATATTCTTAATTTTGTTTGACTACCTATATTGTGTACATAATATATTCTGTGTGACAAACACTTAAATATAACGACGTACTTTCATTATATTTGCTCGGTAATCTGCAGTTCTTATATAAAAAATAAATAAATAAATTAGTAAATAAATAAAAGAAAAGAATTACAGTTTTAGTGAGCGAAATCACAAATATATACACACAAGGATTTGAAGTATTGATCGTATTCATTATCATATTTTACCATTTAACGTTATAATACTGTAGCAGTGAAAACATGGCTTATAACCAAGTCAGGTGGCGTTCAATGAACTCTGGAAAGGGTTGAACATGTAAAATAAAACATCGTTACGTTTTTTTTTCTTCGTTGCTCAAATTACTCGTCGGAACGCGATCCGTTTTCATTAATATTCACAATCGTCGCCTGTCACTACGATATATTTTATTAAAACCACGTCGCCGCTGATCTTTCCTTTTTTCAAGTAATTTCGCCATCAAGTAGTTTCTAGGTTTACTGCGAATAAAGTCTTTAGCCTAACTCTTACGCCATGAACGCAAATCTCAGCCGGCCCAGTAAACGGGTTCGAACCAAAACGCAGAGGGAAAAAATACACCAGTCAGGTGTTTGCGTCGTTATCGTAATACGTACGTACGTACGGATACTTGGCGTATTAGTGATGGGAACAATCGAATGGATTCATTCGAATATTTTGTTTTCGACTACTAATTATTCGATTTTTCGAATTTTTTGATTTTGTTTACTAATCATTCGATTATTCCCATCGCTAATTATAATACCAGAACTGCAGAAGAACGTGCGAGTTAAAAATAAAAAAACGAAATATGGTTACCACGTACATATTATACGACGGTATAGGAGGACACTTCGTGCTAAGTAGTTGTGCACTATTGTACCTGTTGAAAACCCATTGCGCTGTCTGTCAACGGTACAGGTTTAATAATAACGCAAGCGTATGGCTGGCTGTCACGATAAACAATGTAAACTATTGAGAACGCACAAAACGGAAAAAACTAAAAGTAATCGATCAAAAACATCTATATTTCAAATTTATTTACAGACATTTTTGGCATTACAATAGTAGAATCAAAATAATGATTTCTAAAAATTATATTAAAAACGGAATCGTTGTCTTATGATTTCCAAATAATACAGAATTCGCCTATATAATATATATGCAGAGGTATAATGTATCGTACATTCGCACGCACATGTACATACACATATGTATAATATATAATGTATTCATATGTTTATACATCTACACAATACATTTATAATATATATAACACACGCGTACGCGTATTACGAATGGCAATATTGTAGTGACGATAAAAATAAAATAATTATTATATATTGTTAATAGTAATAAATATTAAACTTACAACGTAATTGGTGCCCATAAATGTTATCAGAAAAATACTACTACAAAAGAATAAAAAAAAAAAAAAAAAAAACGAATTTGTATAGTAAATTATATAATTACTGTTTTTTTTTTCTCAACACGCCAATTTATACAAATATTAGGTTTAGGCTTACCTTTTTTAAAAAAAAATGTATAAAATCTTATAGAAATTTTAGGACGCAAAACTTCATAAATAATTAAGCTCGGATAGGGGAGGGATTAGGATTTTTTGGATAAAATATCAACTGTAATAGCCATGTGTTGGCCTTATAGATTTATTGCAATGGATCACAAAAAAAAAAAAAAAAATGGCCGTTATTACGATGATTGTTGATGCTTAGCTATAAATTATTTTATTAATTAAAAGTATAATACATGTAAATAGTATTTATAAATATTTATAATTAATAATATAATAGGTACGATATAAATATAAATATACGTACCTGAGATGGGCTTAATTACAGTGACTAGAATAATAATATATGTATGACTAAAGGTAAAATCATATAATCTATAAATGTTAAAAAAAAAAAAAACAAGATAAAGATGTATTTCGTTTAAGTACTCACACCAAAATTGATAACATTAAGACGCTTACGCATCCTAACTACATATCGACCTACATAGTTAATTTAATTATCGTATTTGAAACCAAGACTATTATTTTTATATTTTATTGAGCTTATACAATTACCCTTAAAATACTTGTTGTTTATGTTATAATTTTTTTTTTTAACTTTTATTACAAACGTATTTTTATAATTCAAAATAAAACGAAAAATACACGATATTGGAAATGTTACAATTATTTTTTATATTTTTCATTAAATAAAAAATAAATGATTGCGTTAAAATGTAAAGAAAATGTAAGTTTGACCGGAGCCAGAGCCGCCAGAGTGACGCGGCGGTGACGGCGAAAATAGTGTGATGAATCGTTCACATTATTACACACTTTCCTTTTTCCGCCCAAGGGTTATTCTTTTTGTCTGGTGCATGGATTAGTGGATCAGTTTTTTCGTTTTCTTCGACAAATTCTCTCATTCTACGAATAAGAAAAGATACAAATTAATGAAAATTGAACACATCAACTAAAATTCAATAAGTATAAGCATGGTAACATATGATTTTTATCTCGTTAGATTGTTTAACGCGCGTTAACATGTTACTTGTTTCGATACATTTCACGGATATTTTTGAAGTTAGACTCGTTTTATGTCAAAACATTTTTTTTCTTTCTCTATTCCATCGTTATGACTGTATATAAATACATAGTATTGCAATTTCTTATGACAGATTAACTTTAATAAGTTCTTTCGGAGAGATGCATTAGGTAATATACATCGAAGTCGAATAAAGTTAATTTGTTTTAAAAAAAGTGAAGATTTTCAAATAAATTAACAATTGTTTAACAGCAAAATATTTTAACATTTTACAGGAAAGTTCATATGTTTCGGCCATATAGATTTATATTATTATTTTAAATATTTTTGAATTTTTCAAAAAATTTAAAAGAATATAAAAGTACCGTTTATCTTAAACTAAAAAAAAAAAAAGTGCTACTAAGTTGTTATATTTTTATATTTCTAGTCTTTTTAGCTTGTTAATTAATTATAAGTTTATTTTTGAAAGAATAAATATTTAATTGTAGAAACTAGTTAATATTTATGTAAATTTAAAAATTACCTATGTTAAATTAGCCAAAATTAATTTTGATTTTTTACGTCAGACTGTTATTTTATGAATTTTTTGAAAAAATTATACCTAATAATTATTATTATATTTCAGGTAGGATGGTATATATATATATATATATTTATACATACGAGAGAGGAAGAGATAGAGAGATAGATAGATAGATAGATAGATAGATAGAGAGAGAGAAAGAGAGAGAGGGAAAGGTATACATACTGAAATGTGACTTGTGGTTCTCAAACCATTCATGGTTGGATTGTAATTTAAATTCAGTATTAACTTTCTGTTAATAAGTGAACTTTCATGCTGTAGAGAAACTATAGATTCCATGTGTTAAATAATTAAATAATTGAAATTGAATTCGAACAACTTACTGCAAGATACGTCAAAGTTGTAACACGTTAGTGATGCACTTATAACGTGGATGAACATATCACTGTATCACATACATATCATATATGATAATTATAATATACTTATCTATATTAAATTTTAATGATTAAAATGCGAAGCAGATCAAATACGGAACATCTTGAAAACATATAGAAATGGATTATATGTTTTGTAACTTTTTTAAAACCACATACGAATTAATGAGAAACAAATAAAGAAAGTTAAAAAGATTACGGAGGAAGTTTGAACAACGAATACAAAAACATATACAAAAATGAAAAAAGAAACGTTGAACAATATAACTAGTTAAAGTAATCGATATTTTACTTGCTATGTTGGTCAACGGAGCTAATTTCATTATTTCGTTACTTGTTTATGCAGTTTAATATTTTTTAAGAACGTGAGTTATTTCACAGATAGAATTTAAAAAGAACCGAATGGATAGGTCAAATATGTAATATATTAATATTTTTCCATGGGGGAAAAAAACCAAACTACTAACTAGAATAGGTAACTAATTCATTTGACACTTGAATAAATATTCAAGGCTTAATAATAATCCTGTGTTCATTTGGTTGGTTTTATTTGTTTATTACACGAAATGTAGAGGTTTTATAAACTTTATTACTGTTTTGTTTATTTTCAACTAAAGCACATTGTTTAGTATAAGAGGTAACCGTTATCGATAAAATTGATGAAACTCAAAACCACCTTAACGTTCTCAATTATTTATACATAAATTCGTTGAATAGTATGTTTTTTGATACGTAACGAAAATTATTATATAGTACAGGTACTATGTGCTGTACGTTTATATTAGTCGTTTTAATATTGTTATCAGATCACAGCGAACACTATAAAATACAACCTATACACACAGGCACAACTTGAGTTGAAATTCTGAAGAAGGGTTACAAGCACTCTTTTCAAAACTGTTAACTTAAAATAACCAGTAGGGGCCTACGCCCCCTTTCATACCAACACGATACATTTTAGATTCTGAGCAAAGCAAAGAACTTACTGGATCTATAACGATGTGTTCTTTTATACACACATATGCGAGCAACGATAACACCGTAATTTAATGATACCATGTACATCATTACCTACATAATAATATCATACTGTGGCGAACATCTTATCATACTCGTTATTCGTATGTTATGTGTACGCCAGGCGCGTAGTTAGGTATTTCAAAAGGGGGGGGCGGTGATAATTCAAAATTATACACAATAAAATAATTACGTATACTTCACCGTAAAAGCATACCAATACATCAGTACATTACACATGAATAGATATTCATGTGTAATGTGTTATTCCGTGTGAAAGTATTTAAATATATTTTATTAACATTTCAAACGTACATCTTTGTCATACGTACCTATTTTACATTGTTTAGGATACGACACAAAACCACGGCTTTGGTTCATTAGACAAAACGGTGTAACGAGAAGCCGGCTTTACATTATTGTTTTGTACATATTTGGTTATGATAAATATGTTTTCATCACGGTTTATGATGAATTTTTATCTTTATAAGACTTAAGTATAAAACGGTTAAATGGAGGGGTAGTATGTAACTACACCAGTAACACCCCCCCCCCCCTGGCTACGTGCCTGGTGTATACCGATATGAAAACGACGATCATCATTTACGTGATATTCACAATAGGTAAATACGCATGTACTGATAACACTTAAAAACATCAATGCGCATACATTTTTAAGCTGGCAATAGATACTATCGGAGGAAACATTATTGTGTCTTTGTACGTGCACACGGAGTCGTAAATGTTATTATAATACGAATATGACGCCCGCCTGCCATTCACATCGAACCTCATCCATCAGTAGAAATCGATGAGCTCCGTATTTTACATATTGTTATTATTTTACAAAATTTAGACGGGAAATTATGGAAATCATACTACGCCATACAGTCTCTGAGCTCCCGTTTCTTTGTGCATTACATTGTATTCACTTTCTCGCGTCAGCACTTAGGCTACTTAGTATTGTGTATACAGTATATACTCGTATTATACATAATATATATATATATATATTTATATATAAACACTAATATGTATATATGGTTATACAGGGTAGACGATGCGTTTATCCTGTTCCTCGTTATTTACGATAAATCTATAGTAATAATACTCGGAACCCTATTGTTGTGCCTAGTACCTTATTTAATTAAGTTTGGATAATTATATTATGTACACGGTTTCATTACAATACCATATGTTTATTATATATACCTGTAGTATGCTTGCTTACTAAAAAAGAATCCCTACTGCAGTTAACGTATTTTATTAGATTACTTGAACGTAAGCTTATTTGAATACTGTGAAACGATATAGAGATTTTATTACATTTTTCTTGGTCGGATAAAAATATGATATTATTAGAAATTGCATTATTTACATATAAAAAGTGAAAAACAAATTTTATGTGTAGAGAAATATTTAATATTTCTATGTTTAGTTATTTTAGTCGAATAAATTACTAATGATTACACGTGGTGATTAGGATCTTATTTGCTGGATACTGTAATTAAACGGCAATTCAAAGTATTTTAAAATAATAAATCGATGTATCGATTTTAGCCTATCACAGTATTACTAAATGTTTTTTTGTAACTATAATTTTTATATACTTACTGTAGAAAAACGAAAAAAATTGTACTCAAAAAGTTGTCCCTATGTTTAATATTTTATTAATATTTTAGTAGTAAAAACAACACGTGTTTCTCAAAAAAGAATTAGGCTTGGCATGAGTACCATGCTATAAATAACTTAGTACTTATATTACTATGGTTTCCTTAACCATAAATTTAAAAAAATATTAAATAATGCATTTTTAATTACAGTTAAGAAAAACCAAAATCTGTAACTTATAATATCAGTGAAATTCACCACATATTACATATTATGACTAACATATGGTG
Source organism: Sipha flava (assembly GCF_003268045.1). Taxonomy (NCBI): domain Eukaryota; kingdom Metazoa; phylum Arthropoda; class Insecta; order Hemiptera; family Aphididae; genus Sipha; species Sipha flava. Next base: position 944,181 of record NW_020273622.1, on the reverse strand, counting down.
TACCAATTGTTAACATATGTTTAAACTTCAATTGTATAAACATACATTGAGGTTTGCAACGTAAAATCTTGAATATAATGATTCTGAGTTTAGTTATACTTTTTTTTTATAATGGATCGATGAGAATTTAATTGTTAGTATTGTGAATCATTTTCATAATCATAACACATTTTATGTATAATGTATAATATAATAGTTACATAAATATTAAATTAAGAAACATAAATTAATAATTATTGATCATTTTTAAAAATAAATAAGTTCCTTGGATAGTTGATTAGCTAAAATCCAAAATAAAATCTTGTATATTTTTATTTCATTTATTGAACACACTTATACTTGTATATACTCGTATATAATATATATATATGTATATAATGTAGTTATTTATAGTAGGTACCGTTAAATTAATAAAATAACATACGTCATCAAGTAAAGTACAATGATTGGTTACTTTATAATTATATAGGGCATACTTAAAATTCGCAAAACATGCTCGCAAACTGTGAACTAACTATTAAGATATGGGACCCTTACCACTATAGTTCTATAGAAGCTAGCTGGAACGAATCCACATGTACTACTTTATAAAAGGTAACCCAAAAAATATGGTTTTGTGTAGTCTTTCAAATTTAACATTAGAGAAGATAGATTGATAAATATTTTTCTTTTGACTAAACAAATCATGTATATTGTATAAATATACATTTACGTACTTGCATAGAGTAATCCATTAAGTAAGCTTGGTTTTTTATGTTTGAATAATGGAGTTTCTATAATCATATAAGAAAAAACTAAAAATACTTCATGAATCAAGCGTATACCTCTAATACTACCATTTCAAAAAAAAAAGTTAGGAAAAGATTATTTTTTAATTTCAAACTTTTGAATATAGGTACATGATTATAATATGTTTACGGTAATGGATCCAATAAGAATGTATTTTAAAACGTACTCTTTGATTTACATGAATATTATAAACTAATAGCTTTTCACCAAAATATTTTGTTATATTTTTAAAACTTTAAATCGTTGACAATAATCATTGTCATATTTTTTAAAACTTTAAAACCTATCAAATGACGGATATTTATAACGTATTTTTAATATCATGACATATAATATTATGCAAATTTAAATTTAAAAATAAAATTAATCAAGATTATCAAAAATTAATTTTATTTTTAATTTAAAAAATGACTTCAATATACTAATAAACTACTACTTAGTTAGTTTCTAAATGCTTAGCTATTTATATCTGATCATTAAATAATATTAAAATAAAGAAACCTCGATGGATTATGTTCATATAGCTTATATAATTTAGTTATCATTTAAGAAACCAATTATTGTAACAATACATTATAACATCATTCTGTTTTTTTTGAATTTTCATTGTAGTATAATATTTAAAACATAAGTTATCAACGTAATTGTTTGGTATCGATCAAAATTATTAATTTTTAGTTATATTCCACAAATTAATTATAAGTAGTTAAAATATGTTTCTTTTGACTTGTATTTAATTTTAACAGTCAAACTATTATGATACAAAACTATTTATTTTTAAAAATAAAAGCGAATACTTAATAAATAAAATATTGCAGAATAAATCTCGGTAAGATATCTTTGTGGATACATAGAACTGAAAATATATATATATATGAATGATTGGAGAAAAAGTCTTTAAAATGTAATGATATATATATACATATATAACCATTCAAAGTGTTCATCGTTAAAAGGATATAAGGAATTTCATTAAAAATCAAATAAAAGCTTTAAACCAAAATATTTGTACGACCTCAAGAAATTTAATATTTGTTGATACGTATTGTAGTTAAAAAATAAATGTGAAATCTGTGAACAGTCGTTTGTCATCAATGGCTTTTCATCCTTAACACCCACCAATTACTAACTCCACTATTCTCTCTCTTTATTTCTTCCTCTACTTCTCCCTCTTTTTCTCTTTTGCCCGTAAACTCGCTTAAATAAATCCTATAAATAAGATTTGATCAAAAAAAAAAAAAAAAAAACCCGAGAGAAGGTTGCTTTTTAAATTTTCCATTAGCGACGCTATTGAACATGTGAAAGAAATCCTTATATGTTTTTCAGTTTAAAAATTAATTAGTTTAAAATAAACTTTTTAAATAAAATTATAAAATGATTTATATTTATTTTAGAAACAAGAACTATGGCTGTAAAAAACGAAGGTTGTAGAGCAATAACAAAAATAAAGAGAGAAATCAGTTTTCTAAATTATGGTTGATGGTTGTCAATTATTTACTTGGTTTAAATGTAATATCCGTTTATTTACTACGACTGGAAAAAATATTAAAAAGTGCACAACACTAAACATAAGAGTATGATAAAAAAAATCGGTACAGTTAAGATTTGTAATATTTGTCTTCCGATAAATATATTGTTAAAGTGACTAGGTAATTAATATATGCGTATTCCTATAGTTATATTGAATATTATTGTTTTGAAATATTTATAATCATTGATCGCAATTGTGTACACCATATTAATAATTAATAATGATAGATTTTTCATTGACCGTCGGCAAATTATCAAACTTTTGCTATCTGTCCGCAACTTTAAACGAAAATGTAATATTGTATTTAATAATCAAAGTCAAGAGTGTACCAAGGAAGACATTTGTTGCTAGATAAATGTAAAGTTAATTCAGATGATTTTCATTTTTAAATGTAGAGAAACGAAAACAACCAAAATAGAATAAGGTTTATAAAAACTCTAGCAGATAATATTTATAACATAATATGATTTACCGTAATGTGCTGACTTATGCTATCTCTTATTTAAATAGACGGTTATTAAATATTATCGTCGAGTATATTTTGTACGTTTAAACTTTTATTATTTTACATTCTAATCTTTTTTTTTTTCTTTTCAAGACGCGACCGTTTTTTACCGTATCGTCTAAGTATACAGACTTATCCGTTCATCGACGACGAAGTCATATCGAATTTTCCAGTAATAGCTGTTAATGTGTGCGAGCGGAATCGCATCGTATCTGATAGTAAGAAATGGATCGAAAAATAGCTCGGGGTTTCGATAGTGTTTGTTCTGAACGCACCCGTCACAAATTTTCGCGACGGGATCGCGAAGAACAACGCCGTTCTACTGAGGCCCAAGTGGTCTCCAAACTTTTTTTTACGGCGGGCCTCATTCGCACAGATCGGTATCGAAATTGAAGATGGACCGTAATTGTTTTCTCACCGTTCGGTTGTTGTACAACGCGCATACTACTGTTTTAGTGATCAAGAGCAGTGGCGTATCCAGGATTCGTTTAACGGAGGTGTTTTAAAATTTAATAGACTTATGATAAGTGGGGGGGCTCTGCCCTCTCCCTCGTATTTAATTTATCAATACCATGTATTTATATCAATTGATATATTAATGAAAACGATTATATTTAGACAGTACAAGTAAAATCTACAAACTGTATACAACTTGTAGATTTTTACACATACGTACGTTTTTCAAATTGTACTGTAAGTTTGCAACTTGGTGAAATACCATAAAATACGGCCGATAAGGGGTGTTCTAACACCCATATCACCTTGCCCCCTTAAATACGCCCTTGGTCGAGAGCAACTAGCCTAAAGAATTACGTTTCGGCTTAATAAGATTTCAGTTCCGTACGGTAAGTCGAAAGATCGACGCGATATTTTCAAGACCAGCAGCAGCAGTATCGGCGGCCGTAGGTCGGAAAAGCTTGACCGGCCGGGGCCCGCGTACGCGGCGGAGTTCACCCCGGGCCGCGGATGGACGTCGAATCACGGGGACGACATGCGTCCGATGACGCGTCAACGTGGTCGCATTATCGGTCGCGGGACGGAACAAGTGGGTGCTGGCGTGCTGGAGTAGAAAAATTAATATCATTACCATTACAGTGGAATACGGGCCCCGCGTGCACGTAACGTTGTTCAGGATATCAGGATATGGTTATTACGCGCGACGTGACGCACTGCACTGGAACAGCGCGCGTCCCGGCGCGGTGCACGGCCGGTCCGTTACCGCGATTGAGTGCACTCATGGCGGGGTCGATAAACGTACGCGCGCGGTATTTTAATTATTCCCGTCGGGCTCGTGTTACAGGGGTCGGGACCTTCTCCTCCGCCGCCCGTAAGACGAACAATACTATCGCGATACGTTTCGTGAACGTTATTAAACGAGAAATAACTCCGAGTACGTGGGCCGAATTCGTTATTATGTGGTATTCGTGTCCGTTATTGTTGTGGTCGCACAGCCGATGACGGAAAGCGGTCGGGCGCGCGGGGACCAACGTAAATGCCGCCGGTCGGCCGTACGCTGCGGCGGCGACCAATCCGCCGAGGGGACCGCGCGAACATATCGGTTCGTCGCACGCGGCGGCGTTGAGGTACGGGTGAACGTGCGAACGGGCGGTGTGCGTGCGCGGCAAAGGGTCGTTCCGAAGGGACGAGAAACGGAGGGACGGCGCGGGCAGAGGCCGGCTTTCGACCGCGTTTCAGACGTTTATCATGACAAATTTTTTTAATATATATTTTTTTTAAAGCTAACCTAACGGAAAACTATTAATACGTGTCTAAGTGTAACGCAACAATGATGGCGCTTCCGGTACGATCGTTAGCAACGCGTAAAACGTGGCCGGGTGGTACTCACGCCTGTATGCTCCTGGACAGCGGCCATCGGTCCATTGTGGACTGGTACCGCATGTTCTCGATCTGTTTCTTGAGCGCGTCCCGGTCCATCGCTGAAAGCACACTGGGGTCCATGACTCCGCCGCCACCGCCGCCGCCGGCGCCCGCGTACGTATCGCAGTCGGCCGCCGCCGCCGCCG
>NW_020273622.1:877824-934460 GCF_003268045.1 Sipha flava | reverse complement strand
TCCACGTACGGCGCGCGCGTGCGCGCTCGCCGCGGCGCGCGGTGGCCCACGAACGCCCTCGCCGCCGCTCGCCCCGCCGGCTGCGGGCCGTCGAACCGCGCGGCAACACCGCCACCCCGCGCCACCTCGCCGTTCGCGCGTCTACGCTCCGAAGACGCGCGGCCGAACGCCGGCCACATCGCCGTTCGCGTGCCGCACGTAAACGCGCGGCCAACAGATAATCGACTTATCGCCGAGGTGCTGTTGTACGACACTGCGATACGTCGTAAGCCGGCACGAGCCGCGGGCCTGTTGTCCGCGCACCCGTACGATCATCGCGCAACGGAGTCGGGCTCTTCCCTCGGGTTTCCCATCCCCCTCCAACGTTCGCCCGCGAATTAGAAAGTTCATCAGGTTTTCGACTTTTATCTCCTCTCGGGGTCCGCTCGCGCCGCCCGTTTCGCCCGTCCGCGGCAATTCGCTTTCGCGAAGATTTACGACGCCGACGAGACGGGCACTTAATTTGTTTTTCGTTTGCTACGTTTTTTTTTTTTATTATTATTCGTATGTCTCTCTTCCGCTTTTTCCTTTCTTCGCCGCGACCGCGACGGGTCATTTATTTGCCTCGTCATCGCCAGCCGACCGGTCGCCGCGACGCCTACGTGAGAAATCTTCCGTTTTGCCGGTCGGTCAGCAGCCGAACTCGCATTGAAACGTCAAGCGCGCGCGACCCACATTTTTCCCGCTCGCAATCGCGTATTTGCGCGAGACCGGTAATTTACAACACTTAACACGACCCATACACACATAATAATATGCTTCCACGAGTCGGCCGGTAACTTACGTGCAGCGCCTTTACACGATTTAATACGATTCCGTTTGTTTGCGGTGTGTTCGCCGGTCGGTTTTATCTTTGCCCCACCGCGCGCACTGGTACCGATTGTAAATTTATAAATTGCCTATGCGCGTTCAGTTTATTTCCACGTGTTTCCGCGTTTCGCACGGCCATGACCGTATGTATCGTTTCCGTAATCAAATATCTCCAGGCTTAATCCAAACAGTGATACATACCACCGTAGTACCGTAATTGTATTCCAACGCGTGCCGTGACCATGATGAATGTAAACTTTTTTTGTGGATCGTCACCTCCCTCCATGCCATAAATCATAAAACGTTTATTCGCAATCGAACGCTAATTCCCCGTCGTCATTACTATATTACTAATTATTTTATTGTTCGATTGTTGTGTTTATTTTTATTTGTATTTCGTTTGGGGTTCCGATTCTTCCTTCATCAATTATCTTCAAAGTAATTTTGCAGTTACGTGGCTCCAATTAAAAACGTATGAATTGTTTATTTCCTACGATAAATATTTTTCCAGCGTGACGAAATTAACGCAAAAACTATATCGATTTATTAAGTAGATTTCATCGTCTTGTATTTTATTTTCTTGTGGTCGACGATCTCTAATAAGCAATATAAACTATAAAAATCACATACATATATTTAAAAGTAATGAGAAAAAAATGGAACATGGACTATAAAAATGTATGTACATAAATACATAGTTACGTTTTTAGCATATATAGATCATAGAGGGACCATTGAGGGATGATGAAGTTGATTTGTGAATGTAACGATATTTTTAAGTATAAATTGATCTTTATAAACCAAGAGTCATGTGATGCATATTATTTCTTGCTTATTTTTAATCGTATAATTGCAAATATCACGATTGAATACGTCAATAAAAAAGTAACAAAGGATAAAAATGATTTCGTGGACAGTGGTTCATGAGTATATGTAAAAAAAGTATTTATTAATTTACATAAAAACTATATTTAATTATTAATGTGTGAATAAATCATTTAGTAGCCTATTAAATTAGTTTTGAATAACAGGTTAATGTTATTTTAGATCATTCACATGTTTAGAACACATTATGAGTCTTCAATACCTAATACCACAAATAAGTATTAAAAATTGAAAGCCGTTCAATAACCATACAGAAATATTTTGTTATAATAAACGAGTTTGAGATTGAAGCATTTTATTGTAATTTTTTTCTGTCACCATTTTTCCGTATACCGAAAATAAATATTTCGTATAACATGCCATTAAATTGAAAATTGTGGAATATAATTCGAAGAAGCTATTTTTCGAATTTCTCAATAAATCGAAAAAAACTGAAAAATAATGAAAAACTTTGATTTTCTTTAAGTGTATTATTTATATAAAACGAATAATGTTCATATTTATTTACTAATGAACTTAGTTTTTTTAATTGAAGACTTATTACTTTGGAACAACATTTTATTTTATTTGTTTGTTATAGTATATTATATTTTGTTATTCCGAGTCTAACTTTTTTTATAAACAATATCAAGAATTTCTACAGAGTAAAATATTCTTGTAATTATTTATTATTCGAATAATTACAATAAAAAGCTGAACTTCATTCAAAACAATTTTTTTAATTCAATATAATAATATTAGTACTGTTAGCAATGAAATATTCAATTTCCATTTTGTAATGGACCATACTTTTGACTGTAAAAATGATAAATAAATGGTTTAACTGTTCTCTTCTTTAATTTTAAAACCTTTTCTTTATCAAGAATTTAAATAGTTTTAAATTAATTATGGGTTAATAACTTCTCTCTGCTTACGGTAAAATATAAATAGAACTTTCCCTAACGAATAATACTTGTGCAGTTGAATAAAAAACAGATTTAGAGTAAATAATATTTCGAACCTTACTTTTATGGATAATATGATCAAACAATAATTTAAATTGAATATTGAATAATGGTATACTTTTTCACTCCAGAATTTAGTTGAAATTTAAGCCATAAGTGAATACTGGTTTGATAAACGATAGATTAGTTAGTTAACAATAATAAATAAATCAATAAAATGTGGTTTATTATTATTGAGTGTACTCGATAGTTTATTTAATTATAGGAAAATATTTCGAAAAAAATAATTATTACTTAAATTATTTAATATTATCAATTATATATTTAATAAGTTACATCATAGAAATGAAATAGAAATAAACTTAAACTATTTAACATTATCGATTAAAACGTATTATCTTTACAAAATCTTCTTAATTTATCAAAAGACTGATTTCAAATCTATGAATAAATACTAATCGTAGTGATTGATGATTTTATTTTTCAAATCATAGCGTTACAAGATTTCATTCAAGCCGCCAAGACTTGTAAACATTTTATAAATATATGTTAAACATATTATACATTACTTATTGTGTTTTTTTTCCTACAGATTGTGTATATTTGTTTTTTCTTAGTAAAAAAATGGTTAAATAGTCATTCATAAAAATATAATTTTAAAAGTAAGATAATGCAACTAAATATTTTATTAAATATAGGTAGTTAGTCATATGATATACTTCTTTAATATTGTATAATAAAAATATCATAATTTTTATTTGATAAAAATTAATTTAATTTATAACTAATTATTACTTTTTATAACGTAATCCCAATACGACATCAATCTAATAAATTCGTTAAATATTTATTTTAAATCATGATATATTATTATTTTATTACTCAACTAATAAATACAATAATTTGTCTGTATTGATTAATGGTCAATGGCACGCTACCGTAGTGTTAAAATACCGTAGTAATAAAATCGGCACTACGTTTTGACATTTTAATAAAATAATAATACAACTATACACGTGTCACGTTTGATGTTGATTATCGACAGTTACAGCGGCTGTGTGCGCATTGTATCGTACCTATATGTTAACTAACAAACTATCATTACACGATAATATCGTTAATAATAAAATAGATAGGTATTAAAACTAGCCAGACATTTTATTTTATCAAACAAGTTTAAATATTCAATTAGATTAGATTAGCTTTTAACGGCGACCGATAAAAACGGACACGGCCGAAATGCTATCGGCAAAACAATGCATTTTATGTTCAGCCGAAATTAGATATAATAGAAAACACATCAGAGTCTACGGGGGGGGGGGCATGGCCCCTCCCTTGGATCCGCGTCTGACACTACGAGTATACGATTATATGCGTACACTATGTACATTATTTTATAATACAATGAAAAGTTAATTGAAATATTTTTTTTATTTAATCGTCCAGTAAGTTATAAAATACATTTTTTAATTTAAAATTTGTCAATATTATTGAACATTATTATAAATTTGGGTAATTATTTTCGAGCTTAGCTATAAAATATAATGTACAGATGTTTTATATCATCATTGAAGTTAATAATATTATTTTACCATAGTATATTTGATTACTCAGTCAAGTAAGAATGTTGGAAAATACTTCCCAGAGCTAGATTTACTGATATATGACACAAATTTTATAAAATTTCTATTAATTTGATAATTAATTCACCAATCTTATGGGCACTCTTAAAAATGTATAAAATTAAATATAGTATATATATATTTATTAATTATTGATTAAAACCAATAAATTAAACTTCTTTAATTAGAATTTGTACTAAATGTATATTAGTTTAAGTACAAAATTAATATTTATACAACTTATTATAACATCTTTCAATAATGACCAGTATTATAATAGTTATGAATGTTATAACAAAATCATAAATTAAACTATTTTAAAATAGTATACTATTTTTTACTTAAACTACGAATATGGTTTAATAAATAATGTCTACATTCAAATTAAAATGTATCATAATTTTTAATCTTACTATGCATTTTATTGTCGTAATGAATAAAATGTTTTTATAGTCGAAAGATATGGCAGTTTTTGCTTCATGGGGAAAAACTGTTTTTCATATGACGAATATATATAATATAATTTTTATCCTTATGTATACCTATATTGTATTTTCAATGATTTCAGGTAATACATCAACTATTCATTTCGACATGCCATTAGTGGGGTGATAAGATAAAATATATCAAAAAAAATTATTGAATTATAGTGACAATAATATTGTATGTGATAAAATATCATTAATTTTTTTTTAGTAAACATATCAGAACAACATTTAACTAAAATTATTGAAAAAAAAAAAATCGTTTTTTCAATCTATAATTCATAGATATATTACTATAATTATTCTTTGACTCTTAAAAATAATACTTGAGATTTTTTAAATTTAATTCGAAACAAATTAGGTGGACGGACGTTTATAACAAATTTATCTGATATACACGAGTTTTAGTTAGTTTTATTTTGATTTTAAGGTATATTTTAAATTTAAAAGTTTTCTAGATTCTAAAAAATTGTACACCAAGCGAATCATAGAGAATGTATAATAAGCAATACGGTCGACTTATATAATAATTAATTTTTCTTTTAATACTGGGACGTATTTTTTTATATAAATATTAAAAAAATCTTACGTTGAAATATTATTGTAGAATGTTACATTATGGGACAATCGAATCAATTCGGTCACACAGTATTTAACTTCAGTGGTCGGTCATTAGAACAATTGTTAATGTAGTACGAAAATGTAGAATTCTAACTAAACCACCCCTTTATTGAAATATTAAATATTAAACGACGATAAGCAGAAACATAAAATTGTTTAAGAATACAACAGAATATTACACAGCTATAATATTCTCCCAATACATTGTCGTCGACAAGTTTCGGAATTTAAGCAACGTTGAATAAAAAGATACACCATAAAAACGATTAACCGACGAAACGAATACCTGTATTTTTTTTAATTTTTTTTGGTCTCGTTCCGTTTAGTCGTCGAACAAAAAATGAACGATAATCGTTTTCCCAATAGGTTAGTTTGCAACAGTAATATTGTGCACGAGGAAGGACGAATACCTAATCATTGTTTGTTCGTAACACTAAAGGACGTGTGCGCAGTAGCGTTACCTAACCGTGTAAAGTTTAAAATAAATCATTCGGTCAGACGAGAGCTGTCGCGAAAACGATCAGTACGGTCGCGCGGTGCACCTACGCCCCGGCCCGGTCGGGGTGCGAGGTTTCGACCGATAAGCGCCCAGAGGGTAAACGCGGTCGTGAGGTTTTTGCCTCCGGTGAACACCTGGTGGCGTCGGGAAAACGCGCGGTACCGGCGCGCAGGCCGAAACCGCGCGTCGCGACGGACCCACCGATCGGTCGGGGAGAACGGTTTTCGCGCGACGTCGCGGCGGGACCGGTTCGCGCTGTATGGAACAACTCGGAACGCGTTAGCCCGCGCGTTTCCGTTGCCGTTCGAAAGGCTCCGCGACGAGTCGCTATACTTACCACGATCCGCACGGCGAGCGGTGAACGAAAACGGTTGTCGGTCGAAACCGGTGCCGGTTGGCGGAACCGCGACTGCTGCTGCGGCAGCGGTATTCGGTTTACCGCGGCGGGTCGAGATGCGCGCCGAGTTGTTGACGCGGACGGACTGCCGGCGGTGGCTCTTGCGCGCGCGTGCTCGGCCCCGGGGTAGCGCGCGGACGAGTGGTGACGACGCGAAAATTAACAGTATTATTCGTGTCGCACGGAAAATCCAATTAAGAAATAATTATAAAGTGTGCGCGTGCACGGTTTGTGTACGTGTACGGTTGCAGCAGGAGCGCGACGACCGGGTGTTCGGGTGCGACGGCGGTGGAAAACTTACAAAAGAAACGGACGGCCGAACGGGTACGAACGGCGGTCGATAATGCGCACCACAACAACGGTGACGCGTAACAATGTACGCGCGCGACACGGCCGCACGCGACCCTGCCCGCGGAAGGACCTGCCCCCGACCCCGTGCGTGGACGCGGTTGTCGCGTGCGGTCGCGGCGCCCGTCGGGCACGCCGTTCGTGACGACCGGACGGACGGCGGACGACGCGTCCGTCCGGGTGACAGCGCGCGGTCGGTAGGTAAAACCCGGTGGTCCGGTGCCCGACGGAACGGGATAACGGCGAAAAATAAAACGGACCGTCCGCGTGAGTGTGGGGGGTGGAGGTGGTGCAAACGCAAACGCAAACGCAAAACGCCCGCGCGTCCCTTCGACGTCTTTTGCGTTACCGTACCGACGCGCGCGCGTTCCGTGACGATGCCGGAAATCGCGTGACGGTAAACGGAATCGATAAACGAGCGCACGGCGTGTCTTACGCGGTCGCCGGTAATGATGGTTTACCGTCGAGGAGTTGTCGCGAGATTCGCCCTCGGAGGGAGTAAACATCGGCGAGAGAACTTTTATATTGCGTGCTGCCGGTCCTGATTTGTTTTTATTCAGCAGGAACGCAAAATTGATTGAATCCCGTCTAAAGCGCACCTTGGATAAGCCGAAAACATGTCTATTGCGAAAACGGTACCTAGTACCATCACAAGTCGTATCACGGATATTACACCGGATAAGCCGGAAACCTGTCTAAAACGAAATATTTATGAAGTCCTATGCGAGTTCGCCGTGAGCAGTTCTTAATGTTGTTTTAGATTGCCTCAGCACATATACGTGTTGTATATTTGTTTAGCGTGGAATTAACGAGCCTCGGAGGAACAGGATCATTTACCGAATCAGAAAGATCGCAGCCGTATTCAAAAGATGGGCTCGTATTTTGCTAGGAAAACGAAAAATTTCTGACACTGACGGTCTCCCGTTTTGTAAAGGTTCCGTCTTAGTCATACCCCGTGTTAAAGGTTTGATAAAATATCTGTAATATATTTATAAAAAGAAATAATACCGTATAGAGTAATTAAATGGTACCTATATAATTTTAATGTCGTATACACAGTATTAAGTAATTATAAATCATCTACATTTTATTGATCTTGCAGTATGGATTACCATGTACAGTGTTTGTTCGAATGATTAACTATAAACGAAAACCCATTTGATTTCGATTACAATTTTTACTGTGATCCCTTCTTTACAAAACCTTGAGAACGCCATTATTATATCTATTGCAACACGTATACACTGCGAACACGTAAAAAAATGATGACCGGAAATATTCGTGGGATTTATTAATGGCTGCAGGTGGATTATTGCAGTCCGTCGACGGCGTAATGTTGTAAAACTAGAGCAAACGCATAAACGCTATCAATGTACTTATATTTATACGTGTATGTATTTGAATATTTATTTATTGAAGATATGGAATAGAAATTAGAAGCACATGACGATAATCGTCGTTTGGCAATCGTAGCGTAAAGGCAAGTTGTTTTACATTGTAGAGTGTCGGATAGCATAACACATTCGTATCTATCATAAGTAGGTGCAGGTGAGGTGAGGTGAGGTGAGGTGTATTATTATTATAACATCACATTTTATTTGTTTTGTATGTGCGTACAATCGTTGTCACGTGGAAAACTATTATGTATTTTATTATTTTTTTTTTTTTACTAAGAAATGACATTCGATAGCGTTGGGCAAATAAAGATAAATCTTACACGTATCTCAAACAACAAAAACGGTTAATATTAAATTGATTTCTAGATTTATCATTGTGAATCGGTGGCGTTGATGTACTCTGTGCTATTGGTTTGGGGTGCTTATTAAGTATTTCAGCAGCGGGTTTGGAGAGTTTGTGGTTAGTTCTGGTGATACGGCATATTCGGCGTTCTGTTAGTATATATTTTATGGTGATTTGTACTCGGCGTGCTGAGCAAATTGAACGTTTTTATTTATTTAATTTTTTTTTTTTTTTTGTGACTGTGTGATCGATTCTAAATCATCATATTTTCTATGTATTTCGATGGGAAACGTCCAATTGTCTATGATGTGTTTTACGCCGTTTAATTTAGCGTAGAGTTAAGTCCATTTTTGATGCCTCGTCTGTTGGCATTCGTTTATGATTATTGTTTGTATGTCTTTGTTCGAAGTGATTTTTGTGTGCGATGAATGTGCAGAGATGAATGCGGTTTTTGCTGTGAAATCAACGTGTTAGTTTTCTTTTATGTTCGAGTGTCTGGGGTATTCGAACCAATTTTATTTTGTAATTATTATTATTTTGTAGAATATGAATTTTGTTTTGTACATGCATACTTATATCTGATGGGTAGTATGTGTTTTCAATATTAAACAGGAATATGGAAGCTTGTATATAGATTAGTAAATTCCATGTAACTACAGCTCCGACTTCTTTTTGATTTTTGGACGTACCTGTGTAAATTTTTCGCTAGTAGAATTTTATATTCGCAGAATATGTTCTTGTTTTTATATGGAAGAAGGTGTGTAGTTTATTGGTTTTATAGGTGTCTCTCCATGGGGGCGCCAGTGTTGATGGGATGTTTAGCAAATTGGAGATTTTGAGATTGTTCTACTGTAGTAATTTCGATAGCATTAGGAATTATGGTTTGAAATCTATGGTGAGTAAAGTAATTGATAATTTTGATTTTTGTTTCGACGTCTATTTGAGTTTTATTATGTTGACTGGAGATGTATCAGCTAGGTTATAAATACTGGGTATAGGACTTGATCGGTATGGGCCTATCGGCTTATGAAGTTCGGAATTGTGGACAATATCAAGTTTTTTTTGTTAATGATTTGTTTGCGATTGCTTACATGAACGATATATAATCAAATTTTGAAAGTATCAGGGATTTGTACATTTTCGTCAGAATACGGGTTTTAGATTCCACGATATGTGGGCTAGGATTTGTATAGTATTGAAACGAAGGGTTATTGAATTTTTCAGCTGGTTGATATGATGGGACCAGAAGCAAGTTTTGCTAGAGCATTTTTATGATTTCTGAGATTATAATCTTCCTGTTTAGGTATAATTGATATAGGAATGTCTTCTAGATATAATGAGGAGGGTTAATTTGTTTGTTTGTTTTTATTCTTCCTTAAGCACTTTTGACTGTACATCTTGTTACTATAGTTTTTTCGAAATATTTTCCGAAATGGTTCGCAATTTAGACTGGGTCAGTATTTAGCGTTAAATTGGTAGATAGGTGGATATTATATTATTTAACTTCTTTCGTCACTGTAATGTGCAGATTTTGTTCCACATTATGTGTGGGTCATTTTGGGTTCCAAGTTAGTGGTAAAGTTGTACCATGTGAATGTTTTGTTGTTTTTTTACTAAGAATCTTGTTTTTGTTGTGAATTTTTTTAATTTTATAATGTTCTTATTAATGTTTGTATTGCTTTATTTTTAAGAGCAATTTATTGTTTGATTTCAATCATACCACTATGTAACTTGTGGTTTTTCTTTTGATGGTTTTGAATAGCCTACTGTAGTTTATGCTGCCTCTATGACGGTCTTGGTGAATTTATTATTTATTAAAAGAATACAAATGAGCCATATTTTAAAGAGTTTTAGGCATTCGTTATACAATTTTTGTCAAAAAATATATTGAAAAATGATAAATGAAGAAATACAAAAAAACTTTCCAATGTATTTTTAAAAAATGTACAAACTATCATAATTGTTGTAGATATTTTTAACCAATATTTTGGTTTATTCATTAATACTTATAATGGTTGTAGTCGATTTAAATACATTACTAATCCTTTTAATTAAGCTATAAAATAATTGATTTTTAAATATAAAAAACTATACGTGATTTTCAGTCGTCTTAATTTAGTTTTTTTTAATATTAATCATCATATAAAATAAATGTAATAAAATAAGCATATAAAATTTATCACAATTACAATCAAAGAAATAAGATAAGTTCAGATACACCAAAACAAAAAAAAAAAAAATTTGGATCTCGTAGTGTTGATGGAGTCCATTTACCACCACCAACAAAAAAAGTATTATTATTTAAAAGTCACAATACTTACAATACTCACATACTTTATAACAGTTTCATTTTATCACATTTACGAACTCATAACTTTTATATATTGTGTTTATATTTTATTCATGTAGGTTATGACAGGAAACGATTCTTTCGCTGTGTCGACTGTATTGTGAAAAATAATAACATATGAGTATATTGTTATGGTGATTTTTAACAACAAATAAAATACATTTATTTATTGTGCGATTCAATATTAACCTAAAATATCATAAAAAGAAATAAAAAAAATATTTGAAAGAAATCACCTAAGACTACTTTAATATTATTTGTGTTTTTTTTTCATCAAAATCTACAAAGTATTCAAGGAATTTTTAACATGTTTTTTGTTTTGCATTTATCATAACCTAAATATCGTACCTTCTTGAATAAATGTATAACATGACAATTGTATTTTAATTGTAAGATTAATTATTAATTATTTGTCACTTCTAACAGAAATTTGGCCACAGTAAAATACCGTTTGTAACTAGAGCGAAAAAAAAGCAGTTTGATCACTTGTATTTCGTTGTAACGATGTGCAAATTGTAATACACGGTGTATCTATACGTCATACGCGTGTACGATATGCTTTATGCAACGGACAAGTTAACTTAATTTAAAATACATTTGTTCGCATAAAAGATTGTCATTGTTTTATTCATGAACCCCTCTTTGGAGTAGGTGGTTGTTTTTAATATTAATTTTTTCGTGCATACATACGAGCCCCGCAAAATATTATTGAATTATAAATAAATATTATAATAGCCGTCGTACGTCCGTGCCAATATACCTGTATACGGAAGTAATGTCGAGCCGTGGCAATAAACGTTTTTAGCGAAGGTGAAAAATGTAAAAACATATTACTAAAACAACAGCGTGCATTCCGCGTTTTATTAATGTGCTGTCTACGTCGATATTGTTCACTTTTACCCGAAAACAATGACGAAAGCGCATAATTTATTTTCCGTCTATCGCCGCCGCCGTAGTAACGGTATGCAGGTATGTATGTTATATTGCGCCGAGAGTTTTGAAGCGATTCAAAAAGGGCAAACGATTTTCACATAATTTATTTTTATTCGAATCGTGAAGGACACTGCAATCGCAATAAAAAACTACGTAGAGCAAAAAATAAAATATCATACCATACATTGCATTTATTTTTTAGTATTATAGATGTACAGTTGTATCATACGGACACACGTTTATGTACAACACATAAAATATATAGAAATAATTTATCACTTGTTCTATGCGTAATCTATCCAGCTAATTGAAATTGCACAAATTTTACCGTTCAATTAACATATTATGATAAAAAATAAATTACAACTTACCTTAATACAGAGTGTTTTTAGAGTGTTTCTTCAAAATAATAATCTAATCTCCGCAGTGTACTTTTAACTGTACGGAATAACTTTAGATTACTATAACAATATGATTTGTATAATAAATAAGTAATACGTATAGAAGATAGTTAATTTATCAGATGCCGAGCTGTCATAGATATGCAAATTGAAGTGCATTAAAGGGATTATTAAAAAATTATTATCAGATATCACTATTTCAGTGGAAGATATTATTATTTTTTTTATTTATAGATAATAAAAATATGTATAATGTTAATGTAAAAAACAAATAATCGTTGCATAATGTATTAAGTTAATAAAAAAAAAGTATATAAAAATGAAATTTCTATAACGTTATTTTAAAAAATATCTGAAATAGATGTTAAAGTTGAAATTCGGTTTTTCGTTCTATTTTTCAAAAATACTATTCTTTTAACATTTTTTTATTCTAACACATCTACGGGATCATTTGATTATTGTTTTTTTTTCGAACTACAATATTTATATGCTCTTATTTTAACTCTTAATAAGAGTAATTTGAATTTCATATAAATGTCGTTTAAATAAATAACAACGCACTTCACATTTGTCATGATGTTATTTTCAGGTTAAATTTTCATGTTTTCACTCAGTTGTCAAAAGCATTGCAATAGAATTTAAAAATTGCTTTAAACTAATTGATTTGTTACAAATTAATTTGTTGAAATAATTTGTTACATCCGAGAAAATAATTTCTTCGGATTGCAGTTTGTATTTTGTGAGCGCGAATGGTTTTTAAATTATTTTGTCTGTAATACTCGTATGCCGTATGAATTTTTTTCTAATTTTATTTTATTTTATATTTTAATATCATGAGCGTACAAGCTAAATAAATAAGTAAAAAATATTAATCTAATTACAATTACTATTATAATTGTATAGACTATTTTAGTTTTATGACAAATGTGTAACTTTTATATGATAATGCCCAAACTCTGAATTCTTTGTGTACCTAACTATTATATATCACTTTTTTCGTTTAGATAAAGTTTAACCTTTATAAAGAAATCTGTATGTATATATGAATATAATGTTTCAATAGCTGTAAGAAGAGTATAAACCTATTTGGTTCGGTATTCTAAATGTCTACGTCTACATATTTCGACTTGCATTACAGCACTGATTCGAACCAATCTCACAAAAGTTTTTTTAATTAACTGATTCCAGTAATCATTTTATTTCCCTAGAATATGACTCATACCCGAAGACACGTCCACATTACTTCATCCGATTTATTATTATGGCATAATAGTAAAACAACGCACTAATAGTAATAGTATATATTAAAACAGAATATCATGGGTTGCTCAAAAATATTAAACTACTACGTGTATAATATTTGTGAAATTTTAAATCAACCTTTGATTTAAAATAATGTACATGTTTCATTTGTTGAATGAAAAACATTGATTAATTTTAGTGGTAAAGTAGTTCGATTAGGAATGGGCTTTAAATCCGAAGATCTGAATTTTCCGAGTATCCGGATTTGATTCAGTCATATCCAGATTTGCCAAAGTATCCGAATTTATTGATTTGCTTTTTATGTAAATTATAATTATTTTTAATTTCTGGTAAAATCAATTATTTAATTATGTTGTAATTAAAATTTAACAACAAATTGATATTATGTTTTATGAATTACAGTATATTTATCATGACTCCAACAGTTTTTATAATTTATTATTAATTACCAAAACAAGTTATTAAATTGTTGAGTTTATTTTATACCTGTATGACTTATAGTGATATTATGACTGAATACCCAATTCACTCATATTTTTTACAAAACCTTAATTAGATTTATCTGAATATAAAAATGAATCATTAAAAAAAAAAGTTGAAAAATCTGGATTGCTGGGATAATCCATGCAATCTGGGTATGTCCATCACCAAGTTCAATATTTTTTCTCAAATAATAATATAAAAAGAAATTCTTGAAATTTTATTTCATGTTCGTAATAGCTAAACATATTTGTATACAAATTAGAATATAATTTACGATCAATATTTATAATAAAAACACCCAGGTACATTTATAATTATGGAGATTAAAACGATGATGAAAAACGTAACAACGTCATAGTTCTTCTAACGTATTATATTATTCTTTTTATACATAAATATCTACTTAATTTAAAAATAACCATACAGTAAAATACTTAGTAATTTTTATATCATGAAATAAAATAAAATAGAAAAATTTAAATTCTATTACACTTTTCTATTTTATTGCTAAACCATTCAAATAAAATTATCGAAAATCAATGAAAATAATATACTATAAAATAACAATTGTAATATCATCTCAGATCTCTGTGAGTTTTTGAAAGTGAAGTAAATAATGGAACCAATTATTATTATTGTTATTATTAGCAAGGTGAAATGCAAAACACAAAGATTCAGAGTTTATCCTTGATCATGTATTGTTATTTTATTGAATGCCATTCTGGTCACATACAGGTATACAATGTACATAAAATGAAATAGAATATATTTTTGAAATATTTAAAATATTTAACTTTTATGTTCAGGACGGATTTGTAAAAAATATTGCACGTATTAGCCAATCTAAATTCTAAATGTATAGAAAACATAAGGTAACAAATAACGGATCTAAAAAAAAACTTGATTTACTACAGAATGATCATACGCCTCGTTAACTATTTCATTCTAACTTTTAGTAATATTTATTATGCGTAACAATCCCGAATGAAATTAAATATAATACAATACAATCTAATTTTTCAGTCAGTTAATTTTAATCAACTGATTATTCTATAGAAAATTCGTGTTACAGACGAATTATATTATATATTATAAATAATAATTAATAAATAGTAAACGGAGTTACAACTTTAGCAAAAACAAAACTTATTGACTTATTTTATGACATATTAAACTGTATGAAAAACTATAACTGAAATAAATGGACTGATTTTAATTCATTATATTATTTTAAAGTCCATTAAATTAAAATGTCGATGGTCAATGATCAAAAATAAAGTTCTAAAATTTTGTTTATAAATAATTTGTATTTTAATATTCAGTAAAAAATAACTGATTATTTTATAAAAATATTTCTATGTTAACATAGTATTTACTTATAATTTTATATGATTCATTTTAATTTTTTTGATTAAACATTTAATATAGGTAGGCATATCTTTTCAATATTTTTATTAGTGTTGTAATTTTTCTCGGTTTTCCTTTTAATTTATAATTTATTATTCATATACATATATATATATATATAAATTTATTTATATTTTATTATCTAATATTTGTACTAATTTGAATTTACAAAAAAAAAAATATATTTTTATTAAATAATATATTTTTTTTCCAAAATCTGAAAACATATATTCTTTATTATTTAAATTTGAAAACATCTACAGTTATATTCTTATTGCATTATATTAGTTTTCATATCTTAATTATTTGTTGAATTTATAACACAAATACTAACTAAAAAATTCAATTTTTTCCATATTTTTATATTACAATACTTTACATTAAAAAGTTTAAACGATAACCGGTATTTCAAATGTTATTGTTAATTTAGTGTAATTTTTTCTGACGCATTGATTTTTATTCTAAATTATCAATTGTATCTAGTACTTGTGTTAACACCGATTATATAATTATAAACACATTTTAAGTAATCTATGGTAACAATTGAATTGCTCATTTTTAAATTAAAATTGTTAAAGTCCATATTTTTTTGTTTTAGGAAAACATTTTCTTTAGCATAGATGATACACTTTATAATACTAAAAATTTAATTTTTGATTATTTTAATGAATATTTTTTAAATGCGAGCAAATTACATATCATAATTGATGTTGGAAATATTAACCTGATTGCACATGTGGATATAATGAATGACAATTGTTAACCTTGAAAATAATGCAATTTAATACTCTTCAAGTATATGGATTACTTCAAAATCTGAGTACTTGTGTTACACAGATAATTCATGATACATTATGAGGAAAAATAAATTAATGTTCTGTTCAACTATTTTATGATTAAATATTTTAATTTTTTAAATAACAGATGTAAATATTATATTTAACAACGATAATAGTGATAATATTTATCCAAAAGGAACATTATCAAATTCATTAGATATATTTTAAAAATTACGTACTAAATATATTAAATATCTATATAACAGCTACAATATACGTTACATGCTTACATTTTATTGTTCAACGATGAGAATCGACAGACATACAAAATCAAAAATGGAAGATCGTAGTATTACAATTATACTTGAGCCAAATAAAATTAAAAAGACGAAAAAATACAATAATAATAATAATAATAATACTCTAATGATAGGCAACGACAAGTTGGTTGCTTTTTGACACGTTTCTTAAATACTAATAATATTGCTCCACAAATAATTAATCGTCGGCTATTCGAACTTCTGTTAAATAAAAAAATTATTGGCTAATACATAGTTTAATGTAATTTTAGGACAGGTGAAAAACATTAAATGAATTTGATTGTCTTACATTCTAAAATCTTATATAATTTTTTTTTCTTGTTTGAATATTTATGTGTAATTTAAAAGTTAATTTTGTACGGAGAACTTATGAGGGATAACAGATATTTTACGGTGGGTAGGGCTTGTGTACCAGACGATTTTTCAAATTGTTTATAATAATTTAATCTCAGAAAGGTATTAGTATAAGTATTAACATTACAAATATAAATAACACAACTCAAAATTCACAACATTTGGTAAAATATTATAGTAAAAATATAAATTCTATAATTTAACGAGATATTAATTTACGACATAGGTAAGAAAAAAAAATCATTAATAATAATAATAATAGTAATAATAATAATAATAATATATTAGAGGGATAATATTTTATTAACCGTCTTCGTTTAAAACCGTCAAATGTAGATGCATATAATATTTATGTTGCGTTCCAACGATTTTCACGGCGTTGTA
Source organism: Sipha flava (assembly GCF_003268045.1). NCBI lineage: Eukaryota > Metazoa > Arthropoda > Insecta > Hemiptera > Aphididae > Sipha > Sipha flava. The sequence continues at coordinate 917,396 of NW_020273622.1, read as the reverse complement.
AGTCTTCACATCCGTCGGCCAAATTCTTAAATAATATTTGTATTAAAACGTCATACGTTTTGAGTTTTATAGGAATGTTAACAATATTTAAATAACTACTTTATTTTACGTTTAACCATTCGATTTTTAAACATCGAATTCGAAAGGAATTACGTTTTTAACGACTTCCTTCGATAAATACTAAAATAAAATATTCTAGAGTATTATTTGTCATTATATTACTTTGTATATAATAATATTATTATAATATTGTAATGATAAATATTTAGAAAAAAAATTCTGAATAAAATTCGTTTCAACATTCCTTGTTAACTCAATGTATAATTTGCAAAATACTTCACTCGGGTAATGTTGACATCAGTGTCGGTTATACGATATACATCACAGAAAAGAACTCGATAAAGAATTGTCGAAACAATTCATATTACAGAGGATTACGTTTATACCTCAATACGATGAAGAATAAATCATACTATGAGACATTTCTAAGGTCTCCTATTTATATTTGAAGATAAATTTTTATATTTTTATGACCTGACACTATCCCTTTCAATTTCAAGCTGACCAGCGCCCCACAATAGACGATTTTTCGTGTATGGAATAAGCCCAATAAACACACCAGATAAAACGATCCAAAAACCAGCCAAATAAAAAGATAAGTCCCAAACACCGGTCACATCAGACACCCAACCTGAAAATAAACAAAAAACAAATGTTAATGATCAGTTATTTAGTATTGTATAGGATTATAGATATAATAAATATAATAAATGGGTCTTCAATTTGTATGAATTTTTTTTTGACAAAAAAAAAATCTCATTTAATCATCTATAAAAAATTAAAAGTCAAATAAATAACTGTCAAAATAGTGTATGAATACTAAAATTGCAAATAATTATATTCCTGTAGGGATATAAAAAAATTAATAGATTTAAACATTTTTCCGAAATAATACTTTAATTATATATTATATCAAATTGTTGGTTTGAATTGTATTTATGTTTTAATTTAAAAAAAAAAAAAAATCTGGCAACTTAGGTATAAATAATTAAATTTACACTCTCACAAATGAATTTCATTGAACTGAAACAGCAAATTTTTGTTAAATATAATGCTTACAAAGTATTTTCTTTTTTTAGGATAAGGTAAATACTTATTAAGTGAACTCTATTGTTTTAATTTTAAATCAATTTGAGTTTCAACAACTTAATTAACGTTATTATTATTTTCTTTGTTTCCAGGTCTGTCAGAAAAATATGTATCAATAATGTATAAAGTTACATTCCACTGTTTGACGTGATAAGTAACATTTTACAATGCATATCATCGTCATTACGGTGAACTATCGTTCACATCGTATTGTATAACATAGCAGAAAGTCTTGGATTCGATGCCTTGCAGGGATGACTAAATACAGAACCTGTAGCTTAGCTATAGCTGAGCAAAAAAAAAAAAAAATGATGTAAAACTATATTCTGTTTTACGGGTTCGAAAAAAATGCATTCATGCAAATCAATTGCATGGTATTTCATCGGTGGCGTAATTATTAGAGAGCAAAGTGGGACAGTGCATAAGGGCCCAAGGGCGTTAAATTGGGGGGGGGCGAGGGAGGATATGGACCCTCTGGCTTTTTCGTGTTTCCTATACAACTATCCATAACCGTACGACGCGCGTATATTTCGAATTTCCGCATAAACATGATATTAGTTGGACGGGAGGGAGGACAGGAAGGGTGGGAGGGTAGCTTATTTACCGCCCTGGGACCCTTTGCTGTTCAGCTGCGCGCTCCACTGCATCGCACGTCCAGACCGTTTACCCCAGTGTCAACCCCCCCGGCACGTTTTACCTGCCAACGGCGGTCCCAACAGGTTCCCGATGCCCTGGCACAGCAGCATCAGACCGTAGGCCGTGGTGAACCGGTCCAGCGGTATGAGCTCCACCAGTATGGCGGGCGTGAACGAGAAATTGGACGCGAAGAACAGTCCGAACGCGGCGCCGATGACGATCAACGACCAGAAGCTGCTGATGAACAGCGGCATGATGGCGCAGCAAATGCCGCAGCCCACCAAGCAGATGGCGTACACCTTGGTCACGTTCATCCACGGATAGTCGCCGGCCCAGCCCAGCAGTATCTGAAACGGAGACGCGGCACGTTAACCGTTGTCCAGCGCGCGCGCACCGGCGGATCGGGACCGGTTGGCCCGACCGACGTCCGGCCCAGTGGCTCGGCGACGCCGAACGCGCGTACCCGGGGCAGCACACGTTTCCGTCGAAAGTTTCCCTTTTCCACCGACACCCGTTTCGCGCTTGTGTTCTACGTACGTTTTCGTATTTCCGCCCAACGATATTTTTACTGATACCCGTTTCCACCGAAAAAAATTCTATTGTGTCCAGCACAATGTTATGCGTGTCGGGTGTTGATGAGGCTTTTATCGGACTCCGTGACGGATTTAGTTTTGCCGACGGGTTTTAACGTTAAAATAAAATGCGATGATTTGACCACTCCTCACCAGTACCGGAAAGGTTTAGCATTATCATATATATAAATATAGCATAGTATAATATACATGTACGTTTAAGAATCATAAACTCAAGCGCAGTACTAAAAAACGACTTTTCTCGTGTACTTTTAAGTCGATCGAATGAGATAATTAATCGAACACAAGGGGGTGGGGGGGGAGTTAGGTAAGGTTAGATTAGTCTTAACCCCTATCTGTTTTGATCCTGTAACCAACAACTAACCTATCCGTTGATATCATACGACTGTACGAGTCGTTCGGTCTGTAGATAGTGTATTTTTCATATTTATAGAAAAATAATCCGTGTACTCGTGATATAGAAATTGATCCGGCGTAAAAAAGGTTACGATCGAAATACAATTCGGCGGAAAAGGGAAAGGTACGCTTTTGGTGGAAACGTGTTACGCCCGCGTACCTTTGTGCCTCGTTTACACGTGACGAGCGCTCGGCCGACAAACTCGTCGTTTTGTAACCGAAATCGACCGACTCAGCGCCCACACACGTTTTATTCGCTGGACCGAGCGACGCACACGAGTTCACTACACGATTGCTGCTCGGTTGGCGGTGTTTAGACACGCCGAGTGCGGTCAACTTTGGTAGTGGGGTTAGTCGCACAGTGAACAGAAACGGTTTCCATTCCACTCGCTCGCTCGTATTACAGGGCCGAGTACTGTTCCCTTCAGTTCACGCGGGACAGTGCTCGGCCGAGTGCCGAGTCACGTGTAAACGAGGCATTAAGGTGATTCGGGAGGCGGGGGGCATTGGGCCTTTCGTCGTTTTCGAAAAACCGGCACTTGATGGCCGGCGGGCGTTAGGGCATTAAGTTTCCCATTTAAACGCGATCTTAAATATATTTAATGGCCGAGTAATGTCTGGACGCGGGTGGTTGAAATTTGCGCTTTCATCAAAAAGTTGTACGGAGCCGCCGGTCCGGCCTATCCGTGTAAAATACAATGCACGCGATTCGTAAAGTCTCCATTAGCTGTTAGCGTTCTTCAGCCGCACGGCCTGATACAATAGCGCATCCGCGTGCACCGAGCGAGGGGATGAAGAATTCACGTCGTGCGCGCATTTCGCGCCCGAGAACGTTGAATGCCCCGCGGACTCGAGTGTTTTGAAACCCGTTCAACGGATTACGGATGTACGCGCAATAATTATGACATAATTACATAAATACATTGTAGTTTCCTTACGTTGGGCTACGGAATAGACGATTCATATTTTTGGCAAAATATTCAACGCATTTTTAATCATATTAAATGTGCGCACGGATAACGGGCGCGTCTTAAACAGAATCCCGAATACGTCCTGTCTAATTTTAAATAGAACTGAGGTAAGTTTTCAAACTTCAAACAACTTTGTTTTGTTTCGTTGAAGTGATTGAGCATGACGATTAATTTATTTTAAATTACGATGCGATAAAAAAAAAAAAATATCATACATAAAAAATAATTATAACTGTTTATTAATTTGTTTAGTTTAATGATTTTAGCATTAATATACCATTATGACTTCCAATTGACAAAAAATCGTTGTTTTTACGAACAAAATATATGTAAATCCAAGATGGGCATAACTATACAGTTTTTACGTTTAATTCCTTTGACGAAAATTATTAGCTGTTTCAACGTTTTTTTTTTCGAGTTTCGCACTGTCACTAGAATTTTAATGCGCTATAGGTAACTGTGTGAAATTCAAATTTATTAAAAATATTTTTAATTAGTTTGTGGAGTACACCGTGGAAATTCTTTTTAACTGTGAAAGCGTCATTTAAATTGTCATTTATGAAAGCTTTTTGAAAATAGAATATAAAATATTATACACAAATGTTTAAACAATAGAATATAAATAAAGAAATAATTGGAAGGTATATTAATGCTAATATAAAATAGAAAATGTTGGTGTTTTCAATATTTGAATATTCATATAATAATTTATTTATTTATTTATTTTTTAATTTAAAAACAGTTTTCGTTGTTCTGGGTTTTAGACACTTACGATATACAAAAGGGTGTAATCCTGTAGAAACTGTTGATTGATATAAATTAGGTTCTCGGGTAATTTAGTTCATAATTTAACGGTCACTGTTCATTTGTAGCCGAAGAACAATATACAAATGTTCATAATTTGCGAGTTAAAGAAGTATTGTATAATAAATATAAATATACATATTTGTTTTTAGATATTATACTATACATCAAACTCGTAACTTAAATGTATTCACAGCAAGTAAATAATATAACTATTTAGTATTTATTATAAATATTTTTTTAAAAAAAAAAAATAAATTATACATATGATACTATTTACACCTTCGCTTTAATTATTATTTGACTTCATACAACGGCTGCATACATGGCAAAAAACGACAAGAAAAAAACAATTTTATAATTATTTTTAATTATTATTTAACGTTAGTTAAACAAATAAAAAGTAAAAAAAGTAAAACTCAAATCATCTCTCCAACACTCGCTCCACTCGCATTATTTTCTCGATCATTAACTTCCTAAATTCTCCTGGCTTCTTTATTTGAACATACAGGTATTTTTATTATTCATCAGTAAATCTGTATATTTAATTTGTATTTATATTTGTATTTTGTAATTTATTATAGCATTGTTGTAATGTATCCAACAAAGGAAAAAAATAAAATAAAAATAAAAATACAAAACAAATTAATTGTTTTGATATTTACAGTTTAGTTTTAACTTTAAATTTTTTTTTAATTGGTATTTTATGTTTAAAGGTCTGGAAATCTCAATTTTAATCTAATTTATTTGCCGATATGACAAATAAAACAGTTTTAAGTGTACGGCTATAAACGGTTGTTTAAATATTAAAATATTATAATGCCTATTATTTTATGAAATTATTTTTGTGCCTTGGACATTTCAAAAGCCCTACAATAATTATAAAATTAATACTACAAACAATTAAATTCATAGTTATGTTTAATATTTTAATACCGTTAAATGTTAAATTATTCAAACGCATGGTATAGCCTTTTAACTAATAGGAAATAATCAAAAGTTAACTTCTATTAAATATTATTATTTTTTTTACGTTTTATAAGGTTAAAATAATTAATTAACTTGTCCGGTCTCTAGGTATTTTGTTCGCAGTTTTTCTGTAACGAATACGTGTATTATTATACATCATATTTTTCTGATTTTGTTTCTGAGTATACATCTGTTCGAATAAAGAACACAAAACGCTAGTTAAATGTTCTATTTATTACCGTCGTATACTATTAAAAATGAAAATATGTCAGTTTTATTGATTTTGTGGTTTCGTTTACGGCCCTCGACGTATTACACAAGGTACGTACCATTCCAACGGTGTTCGTAGCTCCTATTGTACTGATGATGGTAGAGGCGTCAGTTTCACTCAGTCCTTGGGCCATAACGAAATCGGTAAGGTAGAAATACGGCACGATGAACCACGTGAACAACAATATTGTAGATAGGGACAGGAACAAGAAGTGCAATTCCAAAAACATACTAAAGTCCAAGATTCCGCTGAATAGCTCTTTCGCTTCAGTGTACCATTCCTAAATCAAACAAACCGTTTACGAATTAAGTAACATATATATATTTTTTCTACAGAAAATTATACATTTCATTAGGATTTTTGTGTACAATCTTGTGCCATGCAGCGACGTTTATTCTTCGGATGCGAGTAGAGTTATCGATTAAAATAAATAAATAAATAAAATATCGAACTTTTCTTGTAAAATCAATGGCTCGAGTTTTTGAATATATTTAAAACAAGCAATTGCGTACACGTGAAAAACGATCGGGTAAACAATAAATTATATAAGTCCTGGTCAGGGGCGTTTCTAGTGACCAGAATTTTTTTTTACCACGTATTTCAAATGTATTTATTTCACGTGATAATAATTTTGATAGTAGTTCTATAGTATTAGACGAATCGGCAATAGATTACATAAATAACCCTGGCATATGTTTATAATATTAAACTTAAATTGTATAAAAATATTAAGAAATAATTTTTTTCTAAATTCATTAAGATTTCGATGGGGAGGGGTTGAACACATACTCCTCCTAGGTATTCGGATCCTAGTATGAATAAATGTTTTTTTTCTTTTTTTCAGTGATCCTAACACAGTGACGACGTTATAAGTAATCACTGTTAAAATAATAAGGACTATTACAACAATTATTATATTATTATTATATTATTATTATATTAATACAACAATATTTACGTATATATTTTTTCATTCTTCATACACAGAAGATATACTGCAAACATTTATCCGAATGATTTTCCATATGCATCGCGGCCATGCGATCACCACCAAAGTACTGCAGCCAGACATTTATAATATATTCGGCGTACAGTGTTTCATATAGTATAACAGTTATCTCTATCAGAATTCACATGCGATTCCGTGCAGTCGCCATAAATGCATAATATTTTAGTTGTTTTAGTTATCATAAAATTAACTCAATTTTGCGTAGGTATTGAAACATTACGAACCTCGTAATATTCGTCAGACATCTATGCATTTTAAAGATTTTTCAAAATCCCGGATACACACAAAATCGTAAGAGCGTAGTGCACACATGTATACATTTACAATAATGTTAAAGACATAATGAGACTATTGTTGAGTTTTTTGTCCTTAATCCTACGCCGCCATCGACCACCTACATACTCTTTACTTGTCGTCTATATTCCACACATTTACACACACATACACACACGCGCGCGCGCGCACACACACACACACACACACATACACACACAACCATGCGCATACACCCTCATGCTACCGCCTACCCGACAACACCTTCCCTATCGTCGAGTAAGCATTTTAACCTGCACTGAGAAAACGAGACCAGAGCGTTTGCGCGAACGCTATCGATCGAACCGCGTTGGCTTTTGACCCGACTCAACACACTAAAACTATATACGTATACTGTGCCACCACCGTCGCCGTCGAGCGGATCGATGCGAGACGATGAAAATACGTTGGAATAGTCGAAATTCTTCGGTGAAACTATGCACTTCACGCATTTATTAAGCTATATCTCTCAGCACATATAACACTGGATGACCGAAAATATTCTCGCCGTTCCGTATACACAGCGGACCACGGGGGAATTATTTGTCCGATATTTTTTTATCGATGTACCGACGTACACATAATATATATTAGGGACGTGGGTATTGCGTGCACTATCATGTTCAGACCGGAATGGATGTGGGGAAACGGACATTTATAACTTAACCAAAAGATACGGAACTCAACTAATAATCGTGCGCTCTTCGTTAGTTTTAATCGACAATAATCATTTTTTCCATTGCGTATTAATTATTACATTGTGGATGTTCCAATAGAGGTACGGTACACAGTTATAATTATACGGTAAGCACAATTCGCTTTGGATGATAAAAAACATTTTTACCATTCAAAACGAAATTATTATCTATTGAGATATAAATAAATGTATACCACGCATATGTATACTTCGGAAAAAACGGGTTATGTGCGAATTATATTAGACGTATTTTAAATTATACGTTTAATAAATTATATTGAAACAAATTTATTGAAAATTTCAGGAGGTATATAATAATGAGAAGATTAGCAATTCATTTCAAAAACTTTGAGATTAAGATTGGCAATACTCACATTTTCAAAGTTCACCATTAGTAGTGTTATTTATTATTACATATTGAATTTGTTTACTTTCAATTGTATTATATAACTATCAATAACGAAATTCAATTTTTTCTCATTTTGTCTTACAGTAAGTTTCGTTTGACTACTGTTTGTAGCTGTTTATATTTTATTCAGTAAATAGGTATTTGTAATGGCCGAACTGACTTTTCTGTCATTGTTTTAAATTTTAAAAACTAAGGTACTTGCATTATTTTATGTGATTTGGCAGTAAGAGAACTTGTTAAATAGCAAAACAGATAATAATTACAATTGCACAAATATACGTGTCTGATAGTACACAATTAACTGAGAAATTTTTTTGTATGAACAAATAATGATAACTATTCGGAAGTTAAAAGTTTAATTAATACCCATATAGATATACTGAATTTACAAAATATTAATAATTACTATAGTACTGCCCCTAAAATATCTATGAGAATTTAAACATTTCACCAGAGGCCTTAGTATCTATAATACTCACAGCTGCTACACTAATGAAAATTTACTCAATACTCCAGGCATTCTTCTTGAAATATTTGCGTTTATATTTCCGTAATATAGAAATATTCGATGAATTCCTCGGTAGTTTATAAATACCTGGTCGTTAATTTACCCCGGGATTAAATTGTATTTAATCTATGGTTATACCAGTTTTCAGCAAGCACGTGAAAATGTTAGAATTAAGTATTTATTAGCTATGAAGTAATAAACCAAAAAAAAAAAAATAAAATAAATTAGCCTTATGTCGTACTCAATACACTTTAAATTGCATAAGACTTGTTCGATGATTTGAAATGAAAAGTGTCAAGAGTAAACGTTAAAAGTCAGAATGGACGATTCCGAAAACTAGGTTTTGTGATTATATTTTCTTTTTTATCATGAAAAATATGGTGTCATTAAAATTCGATTTTTTTTTTTCACGCAAATTCACCGTTCAACTTCATTACAAGGATTTAATTCCAACATAAATCCAATGAATAACTTAAACGACGCAATACATTATTATAACGTGTATAGTAGTTTATATTAAAGGGGGAAACTTGTTCTTATCGACGATTTGCGTTATAACATTAAAATATTAATCTCTGGCGCTCGGATCATCACGGCAAAAAAAAAAAAAAAAAAGGTGAAACGCATAATAATGACCAATATTATGTGTAAACGAATAGACATTTTACGCGATTTCAGCTGCAGTACCTAACTAATATCGGCGGAGAGGAAAAAGAACCGTTATTTATCACACAAAAGGGCTTTCTGGATGTCCGTTCGTTCGAAAAATCACATTTCCATACACCTTCCGGCCTCTACGAATCGTGTCCCATAACGTCAATTACGTTCATGTACGGATTTATTGCGTCAGCGGCTGTTTTCGTATCAACACACTGGCACGGAAAAACAAAAATCACACATTCGTGTACGAACTGGAATGGCACGTGTGTCGACGGAACACGGGCCGACCTTTCGCGATCTTTCTCGATTTCAACTGCTTAATTCGTTCTAAACAGTTGCGTGGTTCGTATTAGTACGTATTGAACGGATGAAATTATAGACGACCAACGGTCGCGTACGCGGGAAACGAGATTGTGCCAAATCCCAAAGCCGAACCGTGATGTCGCCCAAAGGTTACTTTTTAAAGGTAAACTTTTTAAAAATCTCGATTTCCGGAAGATCAGTGTCTTCTAGAAAATACGAATTTTAAACGGAACGCGTAAGATCCTAAGATCGAAGCATCGAGTGTTCGGTCCGTCAATTGTTATGTCGACAGCGCAATGCCGATATCAGAAGCGATCGATTTGCTTACGACTTTCGAAATATCTTACTGCACAGAAATACCAAATCGCGTTAGCGCCCGGTACTTGAAAACCGGCTCATATTTCGCACAGCCGCGGTGGTTAATACGCGTGCATAATAATAATACGTAATTTGAATAGGTACGCGTAAACGATGACCTATTTGTTGGCAGTTGGCGGCGCTGAGGAGGGGTCGATTGAAATGCGGCCGACGCAACAACACCCGCGGGGAGACGAAACAGATTTGATATACAACATTAACGAGAACACAATGCAGAGGAACTGGACGCGCTTTGTCCTAGCCGGTCCGCATTTTAATTGCAACACAAAAGCCCGTTTCCTATCCATACCGCGTGGATATTTTATGAGTTTTCGGACGGAAAAAAATTAAAAATAATAATAATAACGATGAGATATGAATACCATTCCGATTGCGTATTGTCGTGCGCGTATTCACGATTGTATGTGTTCGGAAAGCTAAGAATCCATCAAACCGTTAAACTACCGTCGTCCCTGTGAGCGTGTGTACACGGAGTGCGAACGTTATTCATGTTGTTGCCGAGTCGGTTCATAAATTGAAAAATTAGTGACGACGAAAGATTGCGAGCGCTCGAACGTGATTTCGCAACATATTTTAATCCGTGACGGCGAACGTAAGAATATTAACTTTTATCAGACGTGATTATATATATATATCATCCTTCGTCTTTTTTCGTAATTACTTTTTATTCCATTCACAGCCGTCACGGAGATTAGTGCATTACACCATCCTACACGAAAAAATTGCAGTTTATATCCTAGGCCAGGGGTGGCAAGCCTTTTTTGGTTCAAGAGCCAAATTTTTAATTTAAGGTTTTGAAAAATCTTTCACGTGCCCAAAGAAAATTATATTTTTTAAGAATAAAAATAAAATTACAGATTTATTATATTATTTTTATTAAATTTTTATAATTATTAGTGAAACACGAGCAGCAATTGTTTCATCGGTCAAAAATCATTTCTTTCTTTCGATTTAATTAAATTTGTTATGACGAATAAGCTTTCACAAACATAAGTTGATGACAAATATGAAAGCATTAGCAATCTTGTCATTTTAAAAATAGTATAATTATATATAATATATAATTTTTTGTGTAGAATTTTTAATAATTTCAATTTTTTGCGCGTGCTATTAAAATTTAGTCAACGTGCCATCTTTGGTATAAGTTTTCCACCCCTGTCCTAGTCGAAAGTGTTCAATGTCACGACACGCGTGTTCATTGGCATTCACTATCACTGTGTTTTATGAATATTTCTTTGAAATCAAATTTATATCGTTTTAGCATGTGTATTTGAACTAAAGGGATGCATTTCAGACCGAAAATCATTACTACGTTAAAAGGACAAAAGTACGTGAAGGTGTTCATTTACGGTTCTGCAAACATAGACGAGTACGAGTTCAGATTTAAAATGGACTTTTTATAAATCGGTTCGAACAAACGAAATGTTCGTTTAAGTGAATACGTTTATACGAATCCATTTTTCCGGAAGTCTTACATTATGTAAATTAAAATATATAAAGTTTATTTATACGATTAAAAATAACATGGGGCTGTTTAATTCAAACATATCATGTTTGTTAAACTTTTTTTTCGTGTAGCAAACACTAAACCACATAGTATTATATTTATTCCCTAAGAATTTTTACGACATCCTGCTGAATGTACATTTGTATTCTCTTATTTATTCAATCGTATTCTATTATGATCGTAAATTTATAGCATGGAATTCTCGAGTGTATGGAAAATGTAATGTTGTATTTACTCCCCCTAGGTACGAAGAACATGTATGTTTTATTTATTTTTACCTTAAATTGTTCGTTGATTCAAAATCTATAAATAAACACCGTAAGGTGCTGATCTTAATTATTATATAATAAGTATTAAAAAGTTTTGTGATCATTTTTCGAACTGTTTAAAAATCATTTGCTGTTGTGGTCATTAGATGAGTATGTCATTAAATTATATGATGAATACAGTTTATTTTTAGAATTAAAAACATTACGCTTTCGTAATTGTTGACGATTTCAAAAATCATCAAAATCGGTGTAAATTAAAAAGCTAGCATGACAATATGAGTAAAAATAATGTACTTAAAATAATTTTTTTCGAGATATTTAATGATTTTAATTAGATAATATAAATATTCAAAAACTTAAATGAAAATTATTTTACAGTTTTAGTTTTTTGTAACCAACAAAGATATTGGATCACAATGAAAATGCAGTTGTACAAATATAAGAGAGAAAAAAACCGTAGTGGTTGGCCACATACGAGTTATTTGTGGCTATCATCACAGGTATGAAATATTAATTTAGTACGTTAAAAAATAAAAAAATAAATTCGTCAGTCCAAAGCACGAATAACATAATACAAACGTAGAACGTTTTATAATACATTTTAACGTATAGTTATTTATTTACGATCAGGGTGTCAGCGACAATGTTACGCAACTGTTTTCAAAGGTGAAGATAACAAAAGTTAAAAATTATAATTTAGAGACGAACGCATAAAACGCTGTACGCATACGTTTAAAGTAGATTTGTCCATGATTTATTTATTTATTACATCGACGTTAACGACTTCTCTGGCCTCGGGGACCATTAGGACTACCTACGAAATACGACATATTTTTAATTCATATCGCGTTGACAGTAATTAAACTGCATATTATTATTTGTGTTGTTGCCGCGTCTAGGCCGAGCGCGCGCCGGACATCAGGACGACGGTTGATAGCGCAACTGTTGTCGCTGTGGCCGCCGCACACCTCTACATAAGACAAACCAACACGATTATGCGGTGACGGGTTATGTTATGGAGATATTGCCGTCGCTCAATAGTTCATGCGTAGCCTATGCGTTCGGCGTCGGTGTGCAGATGTTCCCCACAAGCGAAACCGTTTAATTTCAACTCTGCCTTGCGTTTATTTTTCGTACACGAATTTAAAAGCGCACCGCGCAAATCTTCAGTTCGGTTTTCTACTCGCAAAAGCCGCGATGACGATAAAAACATGATCTTACGGACATCCCTCCCGAAGGTATTGCGTAAGCATCGGTGTTGGGAAACCGAGCTCCGCTTGGAACCTGCATTCTACCAGCGCGTAATCGTGTGCCGTCACGCGCGTACGAAATACCGTCATAACCCGAACTCATCGCGTTTACCGGCTGCATCAGTGGCCAACGCAATGTCAGACGACGATAAAATGTTAAATATTCGTGCGACGGCCGACGACTAGTTTATATTATTATTTTCTCTCGATCTATCTCTGATACGAGGCTTTCGTCGCGTCCGACGTTTGGCCGAATTCCGATCGGGAATTATAAATATTGTATTGGCACATAATCGCGGGGTCCGAATTAGCTTGCTACGCGGGTAACGGCGAGTAACTCCGAACAGCGAGCGGGTCGCCAAAAAACGATTCGCAACGAACGCAGCCGGTAGCACCATTAATCTTTATATAAAACGTCCGCGACAAGGCCAACACTTCCAGTGGGTGACCCTAAAATGCGGACGTTCGCGCGCTCGCACGCGCACACACCGTGATTTTAACACGTTTCGCGCGCGCGTTGACGACGCGTTGCTGTGCGCGTACGGCCAAGAGTCGTCCGGAGAAAAACGAATTCTGTCCAACACACCGGGGCGGCTCAGATCGCGAACGTTGTGGTCCGCTCAACTACCGAAAAGTTTGGGGCCGGGTGTCGTTTCAACAGGTGGACACTCGGCCCTGGCATCCGGCAGCGGTGGGTGATGTAAAATCGGGTAAGTTTCCGTACCTGATATGACACTTTGGTAGGTGGGTGGGCTTGAACCACTAACCGAGAAATGTCAAGTCGCCTATGCCAACACGCACGGCTAAACACGTACACGCACCTGTATCAGACGTTACGCGCAGATGTGTCTTGCACGTTTATCGGCACGTGTCCAACCGGTACGCTTGTGTCGCGCGGAGACCTGTAACCGTGTTTCAATCTCGAAACCGATCGACGTTAGCCGAACGCGTGAAATGGGTAGATGGTAGGGACGAAATAATGACCTCGGCATTGCGGGACGTTGGAAATGAAGTCGTGGTCCCTCGAAATCCGTTTCATCACGACCTCCGACGACCGACACTAGCGTTTATCTAACGCGGAGCATACACTCCGTTTCGCCGGGTTTCGGTGGACCCGACCGAATGAAATGTACGATAACGTTACAATTCAATTCGATCGGCTTTAGAAGTGTACAATAACAGTTACTACCGTTGTCGAATGTTCTTGTGAGGTAATATTTTACACGTTTTCACGTTTCCTGACGGGGTGCCACGCGGTTACAATGTAGCAAAATTGTTAACAATTTATTCGCGTTCGAAGAGAGATAATGTGGTATGAGTAGTAATCAGCGATCAATACGCATCAAAACTTTTTTAGATTTTTCTTTGGTTTTGGTAAACTTATACGTGAACAATACACAAACACGACCGAATGCTGAGGGCAGGGAAATCATCATCTCACGACCACTCCCGTGCGTTATATATTTGGTGGTATACATATGTGCTTTCGACTCGAAAAGTCAATAACAAAGTACTGAAAATACGATGTACAGAAAACCTGGTGTGAAACAAAAGATCGAAACCCATTTGGTCGGCAGAATTTTGGCTCAAATATAAAATGGCTGACACATTAAAATGTCGAAAAATTCTGTTGACCAACATACGTGGTTTTTTAAAAAAATGAATAAAATAAGAAAAAAATAAATCTATTATATGATATAATATTAATTAGTACGATTTTTTTGAATTATTTTCTCTACAAATACATTGCTACCCTTGAAATATATTTTTAAACGTTACAATAATCAGAAAATTGTATTTTTTTTTTTGTGAATACGTTTTTCAAATTTCCAGTAAAAGCATATTTTTGTTGTTTATTTTTAACATGGCATAACTAAAATTATAACCAGATATAGTAGATGACAACCTTTTTTATAACTGAAATATTTTTTTACAATCTTATTTTAGTTAATGTATTAGCATGTTAGTATGTGTTAATCACATTTTACGTCGATAGAAACCGTATGAGATATATAATAATTAGCTGTATAAGAAAATAATAAATTTTGTGGTAAACATTTTGGAATTTTCGATCATGACATAATGTTGTACAGGTCACACTTAATATTCGTTGGTTAATTTGTTTTTCGACCTCTATTGGTCTGACAAAAAGACTGCAAGTGTATTCGATTCGGCGCACAATTAAATTGGCTAGTGAAATTGTTCGATTAATACATTTTTGTCGGCCCTATGAATTTGGTAAAAAATTTGCGTTTTATCCAAATCGGTCAGTCGTTCATAACATGTATTGTGTAATAATCGAATTCTTGTCGAAGATATACGTCGTATAAACGTTTCAGTAAATTAATATCTATTATTCGTTTATTACGCATATTTTTTAAGCAAACCGCAAACGCCGCCTGGAAATTTTAATCTAATAAAAGTACAATAAACCCAGTACATTCCGAAAAACTTATTAAATATAATATTATGAAAATCCTAGTAGAGCACGACCACCGAACAAGCGTTATTCGGTCTTGCCGATTTCAAGAAGAATTACCATACTATTGGATTTCAAATACCTTCCTCGGTTCAAATGAGGCGACCAATACGTGTCTGTGGAAAACTCTCGCCGCGTTTCAACGCACATGCGAAAGGATATCCGGGATCCCTGGTCGCACTGATGCGCGCGTATGTGTGTGTGTGTGTGTGTGTGTGTGTGTGTGTGTGTGTGTGCGTGCGCGCACAAAAACGAGTTCTAGCCATAGCTGCGACGTCCTATATAATATTGGTACACACGTCACGTCCGGCCGTTATCCACGCGTTATACCTATTTCGTCTCGTCCGCAAGTTAAAACATAACTTGCGGTTCAAAAAGTGCATTTGTTCACCAGTATACACATTTCAAAAGTCTAATCGCCGCACAACTATTATAATTTTCGCTTTTTGATTCGTTCCGAGAGAAATCGCGATGGATGTATGTACGTATGATTGTGCGCGTGCGTGCGCAAATGTAAAATTCACGCAGTCGTGTATCCGTATCGATTTTCGTAATTGCGAGCGTCGTTTACACAAACGCTGCGAATGATGGCTGCGCGCAGTTACATTTTCCCCGTGAGATATTAAAATATGAAAAATAATCGCATACGAGCGCCCGTATAATATTACGAACTGTGTATAAAACCCGACGAGGATTTCTGCAGTAAATTTCGTTTTAATTAAAACGCCGAAACATTTATAATATAATCTATATACATAACTCCATGTGTCGTGAAAACGATATTTCATTTTGTATTAAAACGCGAACGATTATTTTTTAACCGTAAAATCTTGTTAAAAATTGTTATCAAGCACAGCATTAGTATTGTGTACGTTCAGCGAATGACATTACAATGTATGTCCATCCATTGCAGTCAAACATGCAAGTCCTCCGTTCGTAGGACATTATTATGTTTTATTATTACGACTCCGAGAATCGTTGTTAAATGGATATCCATCCAAGCATATGCATTGCAATGGCGTGTATCAATGGTTATAATTATTCCTTTCAGGATTTCCATTTTTAAACATATCAGTGTACGCATGAATATTTATAATTTTATCGTATCCCATGGTGTATGTTAAACGTGTTAAAAGACATCGAAGGAGAAAAGAGTTTAGTCTACAAAGCAAATTAGAAATATGCGTAATATCGTTAATGAAATAAGAAAGACTTCGAAAAATGGTGTTTGTAAAGAAAAAATTGGCATTTTCACGAGGAGATAAATGGTTTGGTTGATAATAAAATCTTGAAAAGTGAAACCATATAATTTCTTAATATACAGTTTATTGGTAGCATATGATAAATCGTATTTCTGACAGTAGTGTATTTAATATGAAGTGATAAAAATATAGTTATTGAAACGTACTTTGATAGTGTTGGTAGATGTTTATTTATTTCCTTTTATATTTTCAAAAAATGCTTTTGGATATATTCAAGACGAGTGTAATCATTATTCATGCTAAATGCACTTATTAAAAACTTTTCCCCGATAAGCCGAAACTGTATCCTATCTTACCTTTTTCAACGTTTTCGGATGAAAATATGACCTTTTCCGCCTAACTCGACGTACCGTATTCACGCGTTTACTCGATAACTGATTAATTACTTTGACAAAACTATCCCTGTGAGAGAACATCTGTAAAAATGTATGTATATGTGGTATATTTTCGTTGCTCATACAATCTCCAACGTAATACACCCTGCGGTCGTCCTGGTCTAAAAGAAGATGGATGCGGCACACAAACCGTTAAAAAAAAATAATATACTTACGGAATCGGGTTCACTAGCAACTGTTAACGTGGAGTTATTGTTATATATGTCAGGACACGAAGATGCTTTCTGGGAATTCTTTTGAATATTCAATATAGCACCCTTGTACATCACCGAGCTCCTGAAATACATTTTATTTTCGTTACTCAACATTCAGCGATTAATGTAATCGCAAAGAATTATCTGCGTCGCAGCGAACAATTTATTTTTTTATCAATTTCCACTACTCTCAACCTTATTGGACCTCGTAAAATGATGATAAATTAGGAACCACGGTGATTATTATTTTCTGCACAAAAAGGTTTATGTATTCTACATCCATGGGCATTCATAAATTACACAACGTGCATGGGATTTTGCCAAAATTTACGGTACATAATTTATGAATGATCTTTAAACTAAATTCATATTTATAAATGCTAAATGGTTCATTGACTAAAAACTAATGATTATAGATAAGTAAAAATGTTAATTCTACATAAAACCTTACTATTTTAGTCATATTAAACATATTGAAGGAAAACTACTTTAAAATTATTTGTAATTTTTTTTTTTTTTTAAACTAATACTTTTGATGAATAAACATAACCTATAGGATCATGCATTTTTATATATATAAAAACTAATTAAATACTAATTGAAATACTGGTGTAATAGTATTATCATTGCAGTAAAATATAATTTTATGATGGAAGTGTATAGAATATTTTATCGAGTTCCCTGAAAATAATTTGATAAAATAATTATTATACAAGGAGTATATTATGCAACAGACTATTTTAAAGAACCACATTAAATAAAAAATTGTTTACATAACTCTTTAAATTATTCATTGCAAAGTTATGAATTATAATTTTTTCAGTGTTTCAACAGTCTATGTAATATTATTTACTATTACAATTATCGTTTCGTAAATTAATTTTCTAGTTCTCTGTAAGAAGTTATCTAATTTTTTACTACGCTATTTAACTATGTATTTTAAAGGCTTGCATAGAAATAAAACGAAAACAATTTATTTTTAAAATATATTTTTCATGCAATTATAACAATATCCACAACACGTTTCAGACTTTAAAATACTAATACTTATATAGTATATGTATTTTATTATATTTATTTTTATTTCAACCGAATAATGGGCCCCGCAATATAATTAATAATGACATTAAACATGAGATGAATTTGAACGCTTTGTTTGATAAATTGAATTTCATATACGTATTGATAAACGCAATGTAATTGATAACACCATGACGAGCGTTGTAAGTCGAAAAAAACGGATTTGTTAATGGGACAACAACCGTTGAGATTAACGTAAGTGAAATATTCTCGAAAAAATATTTGCAGACTCAAAATATAATTTGTATTTAACATGCCAGTACACATCATACCGTATTCGGAGTATATCGAGTGCATAGCAGAGCAAATGAAAAATAGCACGGTGATAAAATTGCATACGAAGTATTCCGAAGTAATGTAAAACGTTCATTGTGAGCGGTGGCGAACTCGATGAAGATAAATACATTCTTCACTTCGTTTGGAATTTAAAACGATATGGAGAACGGTATTCATATTACGTCGAGCCACCTATACATAAAATATATTAAACGTATACACATGTATAGCGCAACGAAACACAATATTTTAATGTAAAAGGAGCAAAAGAAAACGACTCCGAACGCGCGTAGCTGCAGGATTTGATACATTTTAATCTCGTGCCGTCTGTGTACCGTCACTGATACGACATAATACGCAAATACAAATGAATAACACAATATGATGGTATACGTACCAATGTTTCATATTTTACGCATTACGTCCTAAAATGACCGTTTTAGTGTTCATAAATGTGTTTTGAGTGGGTATTTTTTTGTAATTCTTTCTACGCAAGATCAGGAAACCAATAGATATAAGAAAATTGTCCTTCAACATTTTCCTTTTATTTTTCCAAAGATGAACATTAATTATAAATAATGCTGTCATTATAACGCACGCTGTGAGAAGTGTGATGAAGGACACTGTTATAGCGATTGCACGAAATCACCATAAAATCCTATTAAGTGCGCATTATGCTCAGGGCAACGTACAGCATCTTGTAAACGATGTTCATCTTATAAAACTATTATGTCAAATCGGTGTAAATATAAATCGAGCAATAATAATAAAAACCAATCACCTCAACACTTACTGTATCACTCATTTCTCAAAACATCGCTTCCGACTGTGATTCAAAACCAAAAGTGTTTTATGCCAGAGTTGAAGCCAATTATTCATCATCCAAACAATTAATTAATTTTATGTAACTAAGTTCTTTGGCGATCTTAAATTAAAATTAAATCCTCTAATACTTTTTCAAACATCTATACTTAAAAAACATTCTCTTTCGATATTATTCCTACTTCATAAAAATTACTTCAACTATCATACGTGGTTGCATTGTTATACTATAGTCATTAATTATTAAATTTGTTATGTATATTTTATATTATATTATTTCGTTATTTATTGATTTCGCGTATATACCCACTGATAACACATTTAAATTATTTTAATTGTGAATCTCGTTATAATTTATCATTCATTGTTACATAATTTTAAATGTTTGTATTTCATACTGTTGTCTATATTTATAAATTTTTTTATTGTAATTGTTGAGCTATAATGCTTCATCGCATAATCTGTTTAAATGAAAAAAAAAAAAAAATTATTGGAAAACAAGCATAAATACTTTTAATGGTTTACATTCAGTTTATCAAGTTTGATAATTAGTTATTTTTAAAAGAAACATAAAAATAAAGTCAAACAATTACTATTTAACAAAACATACAACCATTTTTTTTAAAAAAAAAATTAATAAAAGCACTATGAAAAATATTGTATTATTAGTTAGTTTAGGATCATTCGGTGATCGAAGTGACCATTAAAAGTTTGTTGGTAAATACTAATTAATTCGAAAATATAATATTATAATATGATTTTTCTGTTCTTTATAGAAGGTAAATTTTGAAGTAGTTATACAACTATTTAATTGTTTTTTTATTCAATTATTTCTGATCAGTTACTGGAGAGTATCAGTTTAAATCAAAATGATGAACACTAACAACTGTCATTGTTGGACATTTAATTTATAATGCAATGCACATTAAATATTCCGCGTACACAAATTTTTATTTTACACCGCCGTGCGATACGATTTCTGTACGAGGAAAATTAATTTTTTTCTACACGGCCGAAATTTACACATGGAGTATGAGGTTTGTCCCTACGGAAATATTTCTTACGTCAAATACAGACCTCTAGGCTGTAAAGAATAATACGATTAAGTGCCCGGGCCGGCTCACGTACAGTCGATTAACACTTAATATTGTGCAAAAAAATAATGCGATTGACGAAAGATGCGCGACTAACCTGTGATATGGTAAACTCTTCAGAAAGCTGCTCTGCGTGGTGCTCATTTGCCTCTTCAGCATCGAGTGATGGGCTTTGGGCTGCCTCTCGGGACTGTTGTCGGCCGTGTAGGTCTGGGGCGGCGAAGTGCACGTTTGCGATTCCAGTGGCGAAATGACGCCCGAGCCCATCGAGTCCGACTTCTTCGACTGTTTCAGTTTCATTTTCATGACCAGTGGCGGTGTGTCGGACCGGTGATGCGCGCCCTTGCACCCTGACGAGTTGTCCTTGCCCGCCGACGGGTTGCTCACCTGGTTCACGCTGCTGCTCCGGCATAGCAACAGATTCGGATAGTTTTCCAGTATCAAGTTGAACAGAACTTTGTTCGAGCTCAGCGACTCGAGCACTTCGAACGGCACCTGGAATACGAGAAAACGTTTACCGGTCAGAAACACCATTTTATCAACATACAATTATCGCTCAATGCTGAATACATATAAACATCGTATAGCATCGACTACGCGTGGGTTTATTTAGTTTTCGTTTTACAGCGAACAATTGCTTTTTAAACGATTTCAGCGCAATGTTGCCGCGAATCGTGTCAATTAAGTTTGGTGCGCACGAAAAACGGCCGTTATATTAAAGCTTATTACTGCTTAGCTTATTAAGCTTACTGACACACATTTTGTACTTCATCCCTGATACGGTTTTTTTTTTAAAAACACCTTCTTTTGCTTCTCGAAAACGTGTTGTCACGTCGGCTGTTGTTCGCCAACGAGTAATTTGCACGGCAATAGATACTGTTATAATAGTAAACGCTGTCAACTTCAGTGTTTTTTTTCACCTTACCATGAACCGAGCGACTCCGGACAAAATCCGTCTTTAAATTAAAATCATGGCTAGAATCAAACGCTCGAAGCACACACACGGTGCAAGTTGATGAAAACGATTTGAACGAATTTTAGGATTCGATGCCAAACATATTGTAATATTGGTGTACTTAAATCGCTCGCAAATAATTAACGTAAGAAAAAACAGTTTCAATCATACTGCGAGCAAGCTTGTGTTCTAGAACACACCAATATAACCCAGTAAAAGCGTTCGAAATGTACAATATTATGCACGAACTCAGATCATCGCGACTGGTTTAGTGGTGGCATTTCGTTTTCTATCCAACTTGAAACGTAATAAATGCTCTCAGCAGTTATATTTCGATAAACTAATTATTTTTAGGGCTAAGCAATCAAATTTAATACATCCGAATTTATAAAAATACAACAAGCGGACAGTTGGCGCTGTACTCAATAGTTTAGTCGCAATAGTTATGCGTATAGATACGCAATAATACGTATTATGGTGTATAGTTATCGCGTTCCCTTATCGCTGACGCGACAAAACGTAATTTAAGCGATATAACTGAACATATCAAATACCATGATGCCTTAAATGAATTATTAATATTAATACCCATGCACTGCATCGTTTTGGGAAGCGTAGAACGGCTGATATTGAGGTACGGACACCGGTGTCCAGAAACGGCATTTTAAAAAGCTCGAGCAGATAAGCGTTGACAGTCGTGGCGTGGGTAGGTACTCGAAATATGGATTTGACAGCACGTCATAACGTCCTACCCGAGATAGTTCTAAACGGTTTTTTAATACTTCTCTTAAAAATGCGCTTAAAGTTGTTTCAGTTTAAAAAAAAAAAGGCGACTTTTTACAACGATGGGAATTTATGTCTACTTCACGTCACTCGTGTGCGCTGTAATATATAAACTAGATGGCTTTTTGCTATGACAGAGCGAACCCACGAACGAATTATTTAAAAATTAAACTTGATACTTTCCGATTTAACAATTTGAATATGTCTATCGAAAATTCTTTGAATTCCCGTTCAAAACCGTAAAACTCGTAGAAGAATATATTTTGAAATACATATCTGTAGATATACGCAAATTTATTGACATGAAAATCGAATAGCGGTACAACAGTTCAATAAAATGTATTAATTTTTACCAGGTTTTACGGTTGTTCGTACTGAAATATCATATAAACGTACCACTGACTAGTAGCGGTTATAGTAACATCATAGAACTCCATACCGATAAGATCTCTACTAATTCATATCAACAATCTGGCTAATAAGCGTTGTCCCTGCGCTTTTGTTCGTAGAATAATTGTTTATTTTATTTATTATTTCTGTTTGTTTCAGCAGGGACAGTTATTGTACGCACGGTAAACCTACAAGCTACGTCATTACGGTGGTGCGATGTTCGAAACGGTGTACACGGTGACCGGACGGGTATCATCGCTATTAAAGTAAACGACGACAACGGTTCGTGCATTTTTAACGGCGTATCGTTTATAAAATCTCGTCCGTCCGTCTATCCCCAAATAACGCAAAAGACCGACGGCGATCGCACCGCAATGCTAACAGTAGCGAGTGGTAAAATACGACCCTCGTTCGTCTGTGCGCTCCAAAGAACGAGATCGATTCGTTTCCACAGCGGTCTCCAACGCTTGGCCCGTGCTACGTTTACAAATCATTCCATTAAACCCCTCCCCCATTCTCATTGACTGCTGTGAAAAACGTTGGTTTTCGTTGTCACGAACAAATTCGTCGTGCAAAACCGAAGCGTATGGTGGTTGAAAACCATGGGCGCAACTAGAGCCCAAATATTGGGGGTGCTGGAATTGCTGAAAATAAAATAAAATGGTATTTAACTGTAATTACTATAGATTATATAGATCTGAAAGAAAAAACAGGAGTGCTACATTTGAACTCGGGGGTGCTAAAAACCCTATTGCGCCCCCTTAGTTGCGCCTATGTCGAAAACCGACGATGCACCGCGACAGTTTTAATTGCTGTTGCCGATTGATTTTGAACGCGACGGTCACGCCGGTTATGGTTTCGAATCGTAGTGTGTGGGTTTTCGGTAAGAACTGAAGAGTTCATTCAAATCGTTTCTCTGTGGCAATCACTCTTTGGTTCGTACCGAATAATTTTCAGTGTTTTCCTTTGTTAAAATGGCACTAGCCACTGCCACTGCTATAAGTTGCGTTGAATTCATGACGGTAGAAAAAATAAAAAATATACCTTGAAAAGTTACATAATTCGTAATTATTTAAACTCTATCGAAACCAACTACGAGAACACGAAGGAAAACGGCAAAGATCAAAAATGAATTACGACACGATTTTAACACTAATGCGTGGACAAAATCAATTGACGATGAAACACGACGTTTTTATTGATAACGATAAAAACCGACGTTTTTCATCGTAGTGAGGGAGGGCCTTTACGTTGATCGTAAAATATAGATATTATATTGTTATCTAGTATTGAACTGCAGTTAAATTACTAAATATCTATTACATACATCCATTAGGGCAAAGCCAACGTAGCTTTAGGTATTGGGTACTTTTATTCTATTGTATTGGTTCAGTCGTAACATTAAACTATATAAAATAAATATTAATTGTCGATTTTAATAACATTTTTTTTTTTTTTTTTTTTTTTTACTCCCGCCAGATTTTAAAGTTCTATAAATTGACCCTTCAGTTACTTTCAGTTGCCCAGAAAAGCTATACAATATATACGCGATTCCCGAACCCGTATATATTACAAGGATTCACGAAGGTCTGCAATTCACACCGCACCGTGTATTTTGAATATTTTTAATTTTTTTTATTCGTAAAACGTACGACACGTTGTACCGCGAACGTGCACTTCATTTGCTGCGCATACGCAGTGCCGCAAGTACAAAATAGGAGGCGCCCGTGTGCGCGGTAATTTTATTAGGCCCCTTCCTAGGATTTATTTTTGTTATACGTTTTATTTATAAGTATCAATATTTTTAGGTTTTAAAACACGTTTCACATCAGTTATTGTATGATATATATATATATATATTATTCAATTATATAATATTCAAATTAAATACCTACAGCTGTTGTATATTATACTTCACTGCATATTTGTGTAGTAAATTTATTTAAGTAGTTTGAGTAGGTATGTTGTATGCCTACTCAAATACTCAATGAAATTATTGTTAAAAAATATTGTATTACTCTAAAATATTATAACATCCTTACCTGAATTTTGAAAAAAGTTTCTTTTTATTATAAAATAATAATATAATATTATTAAATAATTGTGTGTTTGTAAAGCATAGTTTATTTCAGGCTGAGATTAGGGGGCCCCAAATGTATGTAAGCCTTGGTGCCCGTGTACGCGGCACACTCTGGACACCCGGTTTTTGCGGCACTGCGCGTACGGCAACATCAACTATTGTTTACGTATCGTTTAATTTTACCACAGAATAATCTACTGCGCGACCAGTAACCCCCCCCCCCCCCCCTTTCATCAGTCGGTCGAAAACAACAGGGCGGCGTGACGTAGTGAATTTCATGTTAGATCTACGGTAGGTATACTCAATTGTAACTCCGTAGGTTGGCCGATCAGAGACGATATTCTAACACGGACGTTTCGTCGATACGGTATTCGGTCGCAACAGGGGTGTATACATTTATGTAATGTACCTATTTCGTTGCGGACTTCGCAGAACGTCTAAAAAGCGTACGGTATGTTTCGCTACGAATCACTGCGCCGTCGCGGTCAGCGTTCTCGCGAGTAACCATTCTGTTGCACCCACTCGAGCAGCGTTTATATTTTAATTTTCATCCACGACCTATCAGGTGCTTGTGTGCGCATACACACACACACACATGCACACAAATAAATCTGCGCACGCATATGTATATTAATGAAAAAAAAAAAAAAAAAAAAAAACGATTAACAAAAGATTTATTATTTGTAGGACCTCTAACTTGACGTAATGATAACTTCTGAGAGTACATCATTATTATCCTAACTCGTTGCTTCCGGTTATTAATACTTACACATACGCGTTGAGACGTATACCGTATAAAGCTTTGATTCATAAAAAAATGTCTACAAGCTTAATACTGTGTGTACTATGTGTGCATGGGCGCACATACGTGTACGACATGAAAATACGATTGTTCGCAAACCGTTCGACGTAGTTAATAATCGGTTGCAGAGCAACAATTATCGATCGAAAACAATTCGTTTTCCACCGCTTCTAAGAATAAAAAAAATATATTATTATTTTCGTCGTTATCAACGGTCACGCGCTCGGCGAATGCGAATCATATAACGTGATGTGTACGATCGCACGCACATCATATTGCACGGTGACGAACGTCGGAGTTCTCCCTCTCCCAAACGGACGATCTGTTTATATTAATTTAAATGTTGCGACCACTTAAAATAAGACGGGATTTTATCCGTAAAGTATACTTAAGAGCTCTTTTAAATTCTATCAATTTACAAGCTTACTGTCGAAAATATCTTCTTGAACGTTTATACGACAACATATACACTATTTACTGTCTCGTATTTCGTTTATTATTACGACGAGATGTTTTCGTTAATGGCATTTTATGTATTTCGCAGTGCGTTTTCCGGTTAATTGACAACATTTTTGACGGCGTTTTACGGTCGCGCGAAAACGACATCGTAAACTTCAGGGGAAATCGCGGGCGTATCAAAAGCGGGTTTTTATGTCCCCGCCAAAGTTTCATCGGAATAGAACAATGGCCGTTTGGCGAAAGCCCTAGATAGTGAAGTGATGGTTTTAAAGTATGGTGCGCGCACGCGAAACCACTTACTTTCTCGTTGTGCTTGACGTACGTGGGTAGGTTGATGACCGATCGGAAACCGTTGTTATTGCTGTTGCTGTTGTTGTTGTGATTGGGGTTGGTGTTGGGTTCCCGGGTCGAGGCGTTCGGTCTGCGGACGGTTGTGGTGACTCCGGTCAACCGGTACTCGGCGCCCTGCGCTTCTTTCACCATGCGCCTGTACTGGCCGACGTCCGGGTACAGCATGGCCACGTCCGGTTCGGACACGGCCAGTTCGGATTCCTTAGGATCGGCGTGCGTCTCGTTCTCGACGGCCACCACCGGGCAATGGTCCACGATTGACTCCTCGGTGTCGGTCCACGGCTTGGAAGCTACGGCCGCGGCCGCGGTGGCCGGCGGCTTCTTCTGTTCGGCGATCAGCCAGTCGGGGTCGCGCATCAGGGCGCCGCACACGCAAAAGTTGAAGAACGTGCCGGCCAACAGGAGCACGGTGCCGCGCCAGCCGTACTCCTCGATCGAGTACTGGGTCATGGGCGCGTACAGGAACGTGCCGATGCCGGTGCCGCAGGCGCCCAGCCCGGTGGCCAGCGTGCGCTTCTTATCGAACCAGTACGCGATGCTGACGACGGCCGTCACGTAGCACAGGCACAGGCCCAGGCCGGACAGGAAGCCGAACGTGAAAAACACCATTTCGATGGAGTCGGCGAACGACGAGATGATGAAGCCCAGCCCGGATATGACGCCGCCCAGTATGGTCATCTTGCGGCAGCCGAACTTGTCGACCAGCGCGCTTCCCACCGGACCCAGGATCAACGGCACGGCCATGAACAGGCTGCCGATCCACGCGGTCTTGGACTTGCTCTCCTGGAACTCCTTAAGGAACTCGATGTACAGCAGCCCGAACGAGAAACTGATGCCGTCCGAGATCAGGCAGATCATCAGCGAGGCGAACACCACCATCCATCCCCAGCCGCCGTCCGGTATCTTGGGTTTGCGCGTGATCGTGGCCGTGGACGCCCCGTCGTCGTCGTCTTCACAGCCGCCTTCCGCGTCCGCGTACCGGGCACCGCCGTACGGCACCGACTCCACCTGGAGCGACACCCGTTTCGCGGTGCACGGCAGCAACAGCTGTTCGGCCGCGTTCCGTTCCCGGCACAGTTTGCCCAGCAGGTCGGCCAGATAGTCATCGTACTCCTCGTCGCAGCCACCGTCCACGGGCGCTCTCGCAGCCGCCGCCGGTTCGCGTCCATCGCCGTCCGTTTCCATAAATCCGCGGGGGGTGACGGGTCGGCGGTGTCGCTGTTGGACGGTTGATGCGGGCGCTGTGGGCGTCTCGTCCGCGGTCGTGGGCCGCGGCCGGTGCGGATGGTCAAGTGACGGTCTCCGGACGCCCGGCTACAACCGCGGTTCCGGTAATCTGTTGCGTTCCATGGCGGCGCGCTGTGCGTAGTCGGTGGCGCGCGGTGCGCTGCTCCGGGTTATTCAACGGTCAGCCCGACCTCCGAGCGGTCCGACAGCGCGATCTGATCAGCAGTGTCCGTCGGCCGGTCGCATGTCGTCGTCCGAACGCGGTTCATCAATGACCGGGCACTCTGCACCGCGACGACGACCGCAAATATTCGTGTCGTCCGAGCGACAATCCGTTCACCGTTCGTTCTCCGAATACTCGTTACACATTCTGAAAAAAAAAAAAAAAATCAAAAAGTTATAATTAATAAATTATGTATTATTTAACAATTATATCGCATGCGCGCCGACGGATACCGGAAGCAGCACGAAATCATTACGCATTGTGCCCAAGGGCGGATCTACACTTGGAGAACTGCAACTTGCAAATTGAATGTATCGCGCACAATCAGTCGAACGGGCCTGTTAACTATTTAAAATTTGTCACTGTTGTGAAAAAAATGACTTACTTATGAGGGACTCGAAAACACATACCGTAATCTAAAATTTTATATAGATTTAAAAAACAACTAACTAAATTCTTGAACCTCCATTGGCCCCTCCCTTGGTGAGTGATAAAACCCGCCCCCGTGTATAACGTGCCTGGTAATGACGAATAACATGATGATAACAACAACACTAATACGTGGTGTACACGATTTACGATTTTCAAGCGTCCGACATCTAAAGATTTGTGTCCATACGGTATCGCGGCCGAGCGCGTTTCGCAATTGAATGTGTTGGGCGTGTAGACGAGCACGTGGCGCGTGCGTACACGATTGCTAATCATCGATAAATCACGTTTTGCGCAGTCGCCGCTGCGGTAGCGGAAACCGATTGGATTGCTCCTGTTCTTCTAACCTTGTTTGCTTTCTGTTTCGAGATGTTAGGTAAGTGTACGTCGGTTAACCTTCTCGTTGCACCGTTGTTTACTACGGGGATTTGAAGATCGGAGTGATAAATGTTTTTTTTTTCACCCCGGCATTTACATTCAATAAAAACAGTTGGTTTTGTGTAACAAAAAAAAAAAAACAAAAACTGAATTCGCTTATGTTACGAATAATTATAATAAATAACAGTGTGCATTTGTACACGTTCAAAATGAATGTACCTTTCGAAGGCCAACAATGTTGTTGTTGAAAAATTATTATGTACATGATTGTTTCAACCACGATCCGTCCGTGGGCGACCCGTGTCGGTAAAGCGAGAGGAGGGCGCAGAGTTATGGTCAGAAGGGGACAACTGAAATAAGTTGCCGAACGTATGCAAAACAATGCAAATCGTATGCACACTCCTAGTTCTACGTGTAAGGACGCGTTTGGAAAATAATTGAAAATATTATCAAAATATATTTTCGTTTCAAACAGTGTTTTACAAATATTTTCAACGACGGCACCTTTTGAATACATTATGAATAAACGTATTGAATTTTCTTGCACGAAATGATACATATTGTTTTATTTGTCGTTATTTATTTATTGAAATAATAATAACGTGTTTATTTTAAATAGTTACAGTTCATTGACATTATGACTGAGATGACACACTACTAACATTTGAGTGATAATATTAATAATATTCTGACTAATCAAACATAGATAAGAGTAATATAAGTTATCAATACAAGTATACAGTATAACACATATAAGACATAAGTTTAAAAGCCTTTTTTTTACATTCCAACGGCTTATAATGTTTGGATTGGTTGAAATAAATGTAAAAACAGGCATTTTGTTATCCCTAACCCTATTGTAACATCATCGAATTCACATTGTTCGCTTTAAAAACTGCACTGCATGCAACCCTAATAAAGAATAATAAAAATACGTATAGGTATAAGTAGACAAAATAAATGAGCCAAAATATTTTATCTCGACACTCGATATTAATTTTATTCCAAAATTATACTACTATAATTATTTTCACCGGTCGTGTTCATCAAGTTTTCATGGTTAGAAACTTGAAGACTTAATATCTAGATAAATACTACTCGTACTTTTGTTTTCAAATATCCAATGAGAATATCCACTGAATATACAGGAATATTAGTAAATACTACACCTTGAATACACATAAACAAATCTATTTTCTGTTGATTGTAAAAATGTTGCGAGTTCTGTAGCTACTTATTACTTTTAGTATTCACTTTAAGTATGTAAAATACTTGGGTAATGCCTCACGAACCAGAGCATATGGTACCTTAATTTGTATTCAATTCGACCCTACCGAAAACTGGATTCACCTTGAAGTGGTGCTTCCCTGAAAACAATTACTGGTGCCATCGTCATTGTCCCAGTTCATTTCTTTTTCTCTATAAATTATTGGAAGAGTGCTCGCAAAAATACGAACCATTACAATATGTTATTGCATGTGCGAAGTTGTTTTAATATGCACGCACGCATAAGACTATAATACCATGAAAACTTTCCCTGACAACGAAACATTTGTTTATTATTTTTAGTAACTAATTTTACAACTATTTAAGAAATGTACAGTTATACTCTAGCATAAAGATGAAAGGTGTTCAATAATGTTTTCCAAAGTAATACAACAAATAACGATAAATTATCTGCTTGATAAAGTCACCTAATAAGTATATGCAGTACGTATTCCATATATAAATTAATAATTGTATTTTAAATATACTCGTATAATAGTTAAATGCGTAAATTATGATTATAACTCATTAGTTGATCAATTAAGATCGTTTACCTCTAATTATTAATCGGTGGACTTTAAAACGAAGGGTTAATAATTTGTTTGTAAACCAATATGATTATTATTCAAAAAAAAAAGTAATATCGAATACATAGGTCATCTCTTAATGTGAGAACTGGTAATTGGCAGGAGTTAAAAATTAATAACATAATTCTCATTATAGTACAGAGATATCAGTTTTATCTGAAAAACATTGATAAAATTATACGAAAAATAATTTAAATAGTATTTGTTATAAATATAATCAATATTATATAATTGTAATTAATACAATTAATTACACCTAAGATCAGTGTTTTCGTTGAATAGTTTTTTCAAAATAATATTAATGAACCCACTACAGTACCTACGTTAGTAGTAATTTTTACGGATTTAATTGAACTTTACACATTTTAAAAGCCTACCCAACCCATAAATAAAACGTGTACGTAAACGTAGTATATGAATAATATATTATATGTATGCATTTTATACTCATTACCGCAAATTTCGATTTCAATCGTAAACAATGAACAACTTGTGATAGCGGTATTGGATAAATAAGAGCATAAACGCAATTTTAACCATTTCGATAACGTATTTTCACAGGTTTAAAACATTGATTGTATTGATATGTGTATTGAGCGTCGACCATCAAGGTCCGTAGATAAAATCACAATGAAAAACAGTGCTTCCATTAGTGATATGGTTAACATTTTAGCGAAATCAATTTATTAATGTATTTTCTGAATGAACGCGTCCACGGTTTAGAAATACACCATATAGGCTATTATTAAATGAAAAATCGGTGAATTCCGTGTTTGGAGCTCTCGGAGTAGTTTTATTGGAAATGACTGATATCTCACGGGTTTTTAATAAAATCACTTAAATCTTATTAATTAATGTCAACACTGAATTGCAGCGATAATGATGGTGAGTATTTTAATCGAATTTAATTAGCAACGACCATTATCATTTACATAAATTATCATTATTTTTGACGTTCCATGTTCGAGTTACATAGAATATGAGAATTGATATAATTGATTCAAATAATACCTATTTAACATAAGAAACATAAATATTTATACCAACGTTTATGGCGTATCACTAAATTCTAATTTATTTAAACTTTAACGACATGCCTATATGTTATTTTTTTATCCTTAACGTATTCATTGTTTCTATGGTCAAATAATCAGGTTAATTCCACGAGGAATGCAATTAATTGATTTATCGTGTGCACGTATAAGTTCTATTACATTTTTTCTCATGTGAAAACTTGCAACACATTTTACAATAATTATTAGTAAAAACCGTGTGTTAGATATTGCTGCGTTCAGTTTGATTTCGAATGTTGGAAAAATGTTATTGAAACGCATAAAAAAACAGATAAAAATTTTTTCGTTACTTACATAATATATCGAACCTAAGTAAAAAATCACTAATGAATATGCAAAATAAAAAAACACAAACTCACATATAAATATAATTATAATATATACTCGGGGGAAAAAAAAATTCGAACACATCGTGCAAATGAAATAAAAATCAATCAAACGCGAATATTATAGTCTCGAAAAAACCAATCGAAATTTTAACGTTTTTCCACCCAGAGCATTATCGTTTTGGTGAGCTTGAAACTCGTAACGATTTTACGATAACAAATATAATATGCGTAACGGCGGTGACAGAATATGTGGTACTATAATTACCGTCGCGATGTGCAAACCGCACTTGCCGTATTTAAAAAAAAAAACAAATAACTATGGGGTCCAGGATGGACGCACCGAGGGTTAAGACGATCGTCCTGCCGTTTTTTATTACGTTTTCCAGTGCTGTTAAACAGGACCGGCGAGAGGGTGGGGCAGGGGAAGCTAAGAGCCCCGGGGCCCGTACGTCCGAGAGCCTTTTGTACAGTATTTGTAGTGCACTAAAGTACGTACAAGTAGTATATCTTGGCCGTACAAGCGCAAGTAAAGAGGACATGGAACCGATCGGCCTCGGCGCCCTATCAAAAGTTCTCGCCGGCCCTGCTGTTAAGACGCGTTCGAGTGTAATGTTTATCGCGGTATTGAGCGAGCGCCGACAACGCGCGTGTTTACAAATCGTTATTGTTATCATACAATCGCAGAAAGCGATCAATTACGCAAAAACCGAGAGAAAAATTCGGAATCCGGTTCCGTTGGTTTCGCACGAAATGTAGCAATAAATTAACGTTTGTGTTTCAATCATGCGGTAGGTTAGGAAGCAAATACATTGCGAGTACCGCCCGAGCACTTTCGATAACGGCAACGATGTTTCCAATTTCCGTCGGATTGGTTCCCGTTTAAAAAAGATATTTTATAAAGATGTTCTGAATTCATTACCGTCTAAATTTATCTTGGAACCCATTACACTTAGTTGTGTCGGTACTTACACTTCACATTCAGGTGGCCAAGTGCGTACGTGTTTCTATGGACTTGTGATCGTTAACAGTTAAGTACGCAAGATTTTGATAACAAATATTAATATAATGACAAATTGTCGAGAACAGTTTCATTAAAAACTAAATAAATGATTTACAAATGGTCCCTAAAATATTTTACTCTATGCAGACTTTGAACAGTGTTCAAACATGAAATTACATTAAGTTTCGTAGTAGTATGAAAAGGAAAGCAACAAACAAAAAAAAAAACTTGGAAATCTTTATGACGGACTACAGGTCACTTACACGATTACAATATTCAAAGAGAGTTTGCTTCGAATTATCATATTAAGAATTTTAAATGTTAAATTCCGTTTAAAAATTTATATTTTATATCATAGGTTTTTATTATTATTTTATACAAATGATAACTTATTCTTAACGATACCAACTTTATTTCAGAGTTGAGAGTCTTAAGTCTGTAAAAATTTGAAAGAAAATGTATACTTCGTAATATAACTTAAATAACAATACAACTGGTAATGGGTGCAATACAAATTTAAACGGAAATCAATTAAGCACAATTTTATAGTATACCATTTTTGCAATGGGAACCAATTCGGTACCAGCTTAATTCGTATAACAGAGCTAAAGATTTTGCGTAATACAACCAGTGCCAAACTAAAGGGGGAAGGGCGCTCTTAAGGTAAAAAAAAAAGTGAAAAAAGTGATGAACATACCTCGTACTTCTACATACGTAAGGGTATTGCATTTTTATTAGCCTCGGACACAGTGGTTAAAGTGGGGGGACGGATTCCCTCTTCTTATTTAACGTAAGATTATGTATCCCTTTAATTTAAGTTGCCAAAAGTTCGGGTGGACGCTTAATGGCATTGGTCGCTAAAATACAATACTTATTATAATATTATAATATTATATGAAATTTATTTTTTTGATTAATTTGAATTAGTGGAAAAAAGAAATAATACGTAGTTATAATACATAAAGTATTTATATTTTACAGTAATAATGTATTTCAATTTTTTTTTACTGAGCAGGCGTATGTATAGATTTATTTTTCTTTGGGGGAAATTTGTTTTTACACCCTATGAAAATAAATTTCATATATACATATATGTGTAACAACAGAGGCTTAGACCTCATGGGTTTCCTAAAAAAGGTGGGTAAGATTTAGAATTAGATAATGGAACGCTCCTCAATTTTCGATGCATACAGTCCCCCCACAATATTTTTCCCGCTTTAACCACTGCTCAGACAATCATATTTCTAGATCAGGAATTAAATACGACACACTGCGCTTGGAGCAGTACAAAAAGTAAAGCGTGTACTAAAGCAATTAAAGGCGAAAATCTTGTTCATCGGAACTACTAAAACTGTTACTCGCAGAAAAAAGTCCCTATAATCAGGTTAAATTGTTTCCACGGTATACTTGAATAATTTTCTAGATGGTTTAAGCTCGTATTTAAACGCAATATACATTCCAAGCTACGGATATTTATTTAAAATCTAGTGCGTGGTACGAAAAATTGAAAATGTTGCGTCTCGCCGTCTCGCGTCAACTGTCTCCCGAGGTATCGAGGTGTCCTGCTCTACGGAAATAATTATTATAATACTTCCGAGTGAACGTTGTATTTTACATTTCGAAGGGCGCGTGCAAGCGTTTCCATAACGAGGTTTTTTCCCTACTTTCATCTCAACATCAAAACCGTGTCGAAAGTTCCGTGTCGACGGATCTCGTCGGATCGGTAATTAATTATTACTTCGTTGTCGTAGTCGGAAGAATTCGGAGTGCAACATTAAAACAATCTCCGTCGTCCATTAAAATAATAAAACAACCACCGTCGTGTCCATTCAATACATCTGTACCCAAGAACTTACAACTTTTAAATCACATTTAGTGGTCGCAGCGTCCGTCTTACGGATTTCGAATTCGCGAAACTCTATAATATATCCACAGAATATCCGTTATACGGGTCGTGGAGTGTCACGAAAACTTTTTATACATAATATACAATATGTGATTGCTGAGTCTTCTCCGCACGTTCTCAGTTCCACTGTTCATGTAACGCGAACAAACCTAGGAACGTTCCACATTACTCCCGAACAGACCAGTGAGCAAGGGGGAGGTTTTGAGGGTTCTAACCCTCCCATTGTGGTGGATCTTTTCACGTACATTTTTATTAAGAATATAGTGCTCATTCTATAAAAGTTAAACCGACTTGAAAATTCATACATAGTTGTCTATTTGTGTTTTAACAGTGCCGATTTTATCGGTTTGACGCACATTTCTCTTGAATTTTCGTGGCTTTTCCACCAGCTACCGACTATCGTCGTAAACTCAGCCATCGATAGAATGCATTTTCACTGACTAGTAAGTTGTTCAGACATTTGTTGATATTTATTCATCGCTTTGTCCGCTGCTCGCACGCGATCGCTGTCCTTTCTGCACACTGCGTATGCACACGTGAATAAAGTTTCTTTCCGTTGTCTTACCGTCGCACGCAGGTACACGCGGAAAGCCCAACGGTGGCGCGGCAGTTCTTGGACTATAAACCATTTATATTCATAAGGGTAGCGAAGGTTATCCGTCCCTGTGCTCCGTCAACGGATAATCCTTTCGTGGCGGTGTACGGGAAGCAGAAAACTTTTACTCTTACACCCGTAACAACGATTCGCGTACCCGTTTAGGTTGCGCGTTCTCCTGCGCACACTTTTTCACGGGAATCGAGTTTTACGTGTCGCTTATTTTTCTTCTAATCTTTTTCCCAAACGTACCGAACCTGAATATATCGTATGCGAACGAGATACGCTCTACACGACCCGCGCGGGACAGTTTTATACACGACGATGGGGGAGGCCGGTCTTTTCGGACGATGAAAACATTTTACTCGTCCACCCTGCCACTATCAAAGTTCTTGGTTTTTCAGCTTCTAGTGCCCACGTGCATCGTCTCCTCGTCGTCCACACACGATCACGGGTTATTTAATCGCGCGTTCGCTGCCGATTGTTTTTTCGACATAATTAATCGTAAACAACGCCTACTCGTCTCGCCGAACTACTACGAGACGTTTTCGATGTTTCCAGTTACCGGAATAACCGCGAACACGTGAACGTTCCCGGATCTGTAACGCGACGTCACGCGCAGCCGTAAATGACCGCGCGCGGTATCGGTGGCCGCGTCAAGCTGTTGCTGCTTTGGGCCGCGATGACGGCGGTGCGCGCGGACAGGCGTTACGATCACCACGTGCTGGGCTCGAGCGCGGCGTGGCCGTGCCCGTACGACCCGCGAGCCGTCATCCACACCCGGTTCCAGATGACGCGCAACGGCCGCGTGCTGCTCGCGTCCCCGCGTTTCCGTCCCGGCGTCCCGTTCACGTTGGGCTGGTTCCGCGCGGCCACGGCCACCCGGCACGTCGTCGAGCCGGAGGTGCTGCCGTTGCCGCGGGCCCGACACTCGCACCGGGCGTCCGTCGGTGGCGCGGGCTGCGTCCGGTCGCTCGTCAACGTCGTCGACCTGTGCCTGGACAGCACCAAAGACGTTCTGTGGCTGTTGGACGCGGGCGTGGTGAACACGATGACGGACACGCCGAGACGCGTGGCCGCGGCCAAGATCGTCCGACTCGAGATCAACGACGACGGCGACGACGACGACGACGACGACGATCTAAAGGTTATCACGACCGTCATTAAGGGAAAAGCATCCGTTAAGCGGGAAGAGGCTCGTACAATGTTCGAGTAACCGTATGCGTGCGCAGACCTGGGGGTGCCTACAATACTTTTGGGCCCTACTAGACGAAATGTTTTATTCGACATCGAGGTATATCAGTCTCGACGAAAACGTTTCCCTCGAATACCGTTTCTTCTCCTCGGTTACCTTTAGTTATTTACGATTCCGTAGTCAATCGTAGCCGTTCTATTAGCTCAAGAGGCTTTTGCGCGAACGTTTAGCAAATTTTGTTTTATTTTTTTCAATTACGAAACATCGTTCACTGATTCTCGAGCGGTGCTGGGTGGTGCGCGCACGCAGAGGTAAAAAAAAAAAAATAAATAAAAAAATAAAACAACGGACGAGTTGTGCAAACCAACGCGATCGTTGCACGATCAACCCGTCGTAATCGTAGTGAAACGCGCTGTCGGCAGACCCCGTACCAGACGTTCGAGATCGAAACGGACGCGACGAACGGCCGCGGAGAGTCGGCGGCGGCCAAGTCGTGTCTGCAGTACATCCTGACGTTCCACTCGCGGCACGCCGCCGGCGGCCACTACGCGTTCGTGGCGGACGCGGGCCACAGCTCGGTGCTGGTGCTGAACACGGGCACGGGCGCCCGCGGGTCCATCGACTTCCCGGAACGGGCGGTCGGGTCGGGCGCGTCCCGGGACGTGATGTTCATGGTGATACTGCGCAAGAGCAACGGCCGCGCCGGGCTGTACGCCACGTTCCTGTCCGGTTGCCGGATGTTCGCCGTGGACCTGGAGCACGTGGACCAGTACGCGACCGTCCGGCCGGCCGTCACGGTCGTCGGCCGCAAGCCGTTCCGGATCGCCGTGCTCGGGTCGGACACCGGGAGCCGGATGTTCTTCCGGCGGCCCGCCGAGAACGAGATATGGACGTGGGACGTCAACTGCCCGTTCCACCTGGTCGGCTTCCGGCTGGTGTCCAAGGGCGCGGACTGCCGGGCCCCCGTGCACGTGGCGCCCGGTTACGACGGGATCGTGTACGTGTTGCGCAACAACTTCGCCGACTACGTGCGCAACGGTACCGGGTCGCTAGGCGCGTACACGCTCGTGCAGCCCGTGTCCGTTTTACCGCCGTCGAACTGTTCGACGAACACCGCGTCCGTGGCGACGACGGAGACACCGGCTTGGACGCGGAACACCGCGCAGACCGGTGCGAGGACAACGAGAACGACAAGTCGCGCGACACCGACCGTCACGACACCGACCGCGACGACACCGACCGCGACAACGACGACGACGTCGGCAGTCACAACGCCGGGGACGACGTTGACGACCTTCGGTGACGGCGACGACGACAGAGGTTGCCAGTGTAACAACACTTAGTCCCCCCCCCTTTCAACTTTGTTATTATGTTTCAGTGTGTTTTTTTTCTTTGGTTCCCACTTATTTTCGCCACACGATTTTTTTACGTATTCTGAATAAAATGTATTTTCTTTCCTCCCCGACCGTATTTTCCTTTTCTCTTTTGTCGTTCGAACATCGATCTGTACATAGACCGATCGAAACGAACCGCATATTTATTATAAAAAAAAAAAAAAAAAACCAATAATAATAATAATTTATGTCGCGCGATATTAATATATAGAAAACACTGCTAAGGGAAACACGACGACCTACAGTCGTATCGTGCGATCAATAATAATTATTTGTTATTTATCGAGTTGACTGGCTAGCCATTCGGAGTGAAATTGTTCCAGACGCTTTGAGAGTTAAATTTAATACTCATATATTTCTCTGTGCGTTTTTTCTCTTCGATTCAAATATGTAATAAAATGAGAGTTAAAACGAATTCAGTGATGGTTAAATTCGGTTCTCGAAGCAAAAAAAAAAAAAAAAATGCTAAGAGTTATACAAAATCGTTGAAGTCCTCGTGTTCGACTGGTGTGAGTCAAACATAATGCTCAAGCCAGCCGACTCGTTCGCGGTAGCGCTGTGCATCATAAACTGTTTCGTAACATTTGCCGTTTGAGTTGCCGTTACAATTGACGAGATACCGATCTACATGGAACTCCGAACGGGTTGAACGGGTGAACGGTACCGCTGTAATTGTGTTACGATAACGCGTCAAAACCTCGACCACGTCCTATTCCCAGCCGTCCCCAGGCGCGCGTTCTAGTCGATCAGCGATTATGTTGCACATCGTACCCCGATCAGGATCTATAACAATACGCCGCGGCCGACCGGAATAGTCGGGCAATCTAATCGCGCGCACATTAATCAACCGTTTTATTGCCACGCGGGCTGGTTCGCGTGCCGTCTTCACGATAACATCGCGCCGGAGGTCTAGGGTTCATCCGTAGCGTCCGTGTACGTACGTCGAGATGAAAACGTACGATCGGCACGCCCGAACGGGACCGGTGTAAACACCGAACGGACGGTGAACGGTTCGCGCGACGGAACCGCGCGTGTTCCACGGCGCGCCGGCATCAAACGCGAGGAGTCGTACGGCGATCGTACACGCTCAAGGGTTTATTGAAACGGTCGTACGTTGTACGTGCACGATTTCGGTGGACGAGGTGAAACGTCGGAGACGGTAAAACTGTTACTGCGTATTGCGCGGGACGTCGGCCGTCGGACGATCGAAGGAAAACGAATTTCACGCTCAAAACCGGTGTAACGTCGAATTGTCGACAGTCGAACGACAACGATTCCGGTCGCGAGCTGTCGTCCGACTCGAGGAAAACGTACTCTACCGGCGGTCGTTATCAAACTTCGGATTCGCGCGCGCAAAGCGAACGGGGGGGAAATGTACCGCGTCGATAAGACACGACGGTTTCGCGTATGCGAATCGCGAGGCCACGGGGGGCGGTTACCGACGCGGCGATTTTATT
>NW_020273622.1:779372-877758 GCF_003268045.1 Sipha flava | reverse complement strand
CCCCCGTACTCTGCAGCGTATTATTGATCGTGTATTGAACATCGTGGTTGGCGGTACGATTTTTTTATTTCGGCGACTAAAGCCGTTGGGTTTAGTTTTTCCGTTGCGATGCGGGAGGAAGAGGGGAATATTTACCGACGAACGTTTCGGCCGGGTTTCCCGGACGTATCGGATAAGTTTGGGAATAAAATCGGTTCGGTCTGAACCCTACGTGGATCGAGAGGTTCCGACGGTTATCTTCCGGTGGGCTTCTTGTCTCTCGTTTCAGACTCGACATTCGGTTATTGGCATTTTTTCTCGAATTTTTAAACGTACGTCCGTTCTACGTCGAGGGGCACATTATTCGTTATTACGCGTCGGACAAACAAGATAAAACATTCGTACACATTAGTACAACATTAGAACGAGATTTAAGTACCTTCACGCGTACGATACACCGCAGTCGGAGAAAACATTCGCTCGGCCAACGTTTTTCACTGCTCGCAGTGTATGTTTCAACGCGATCTGTGTTTTACCGAAATACGAACCGTTGAAATGTCCTACCGCGACGTCGAGTAACAGCATACGGACTAGGAAAATATTTTAACGTTTACGTACAATCGTTGTACAAACGATATATTTGTTTTGTGTTCGGACGTCGGAGCACGCGAAACTCGGCATAAATGTCGTATTAATCGTATTGGTATTTTATTTCCGAGCGTGAGATGAGTGTTGCCATTGATCGTGAGAATAATATGGTGTTCGTTAAATGTATCTTATCGAACAGTTACAGTATATCGTATTCGCTTGACCGATTTATTGCGTACATTTGTTTTCAAAATGGCTGATCTGTACCCACACAAATGTTATTATTATTATGTATCATGCATATTTATACGGGTATGTTTCGTACAACGAGCACGATAAACTTACGACAATATTCAAAACGTGGTTTGACTGTTAACGTGCAAACATATAGTCGGAAAACATGATAACTGATTCTCGTGCAATCTTCGGGTAGCTATTATTACCGTGACAATAGTCCGTCTAGACGTATGGTTTTTTTTTTTTATTACATTAAAACATAAACATGATAAACAAACACACTATCCGCACCGTCTAATGCTCGTAGATATAGATATCAGCATATTTTAACGATTACATTTTTGCTCTACGAACGCCAGTTGGAGTTCATTCAAACTGCGAAACACGAACAAAAAAAAAAAACGATTAACATCTGACAAGATTAGAGACGTGTTACATTAAATTTGATACGACCCTTGTCCGAATTTTTTAGTTTTCCATAAAAAAATATTTGAATGAATCCATATATCGGTCGTTCGCAAAATTGTTATCCGGTGCTGCTATTTTTTTGACCAATCTCGGTCGTGATGATCAGAAATTAACACCACAAGGAGCTTGTAATATACGTACGAAGTAACCGAACGCTAGTACACAAAACACTAATTTTAGTTTCACGTGGGCCCTTTGAATGTCGTATATCAGTTACAATTTGCAATAAATTATTTCTCGTTGGATCCCAACCATAGTTTACATTCTGAGCCATTAAATAAATAAATCACGTTCACGAAGATTACAAAGTAACTAATATTGTTCAAACACAACCGCGTACAAAATTCTTATTCGTTCAATAAATGATCACATAAAAAAATAATTTTTTTTTATTCAAATGTATTTCTAAGTCTCACGATGTCAAGTACACGAACCGATTATTTAATGAAAGTCAGTATCAGTATTATCTTGAAATTTTTTATGATTACAAATTTTTATTTGTACTTCTACGGTGTCGTTTCATTCCGTACGCTATAAGATATTTTTTTTTAACAAATCAAAATATGTGCTTTGAAATATTAATTAAAATATTCATTACATATTAAAATACAATTAAAATCCATGTTCTACGATTGACTAACATTATTTTCTAATGAAATAAGAGTATAAATGGTTTGATTATTGTATTGGTTGGTACAATATAAATATTTTATCATGCACTGCTTGTGTATCACATTAAGGATAGTATTGTGATAAATGTAAATGTAGAATATTTTATTTTACCTGTTGTGATATCCTTAAATCATACAACTTTAATTTATTGAATGTTAGGGACGTTTAATTGAATGATTTCAATTGTTTGATATCACTCTTGGGAGGAAGCGACCTTCAAATAATACGATCATAATTATTTTCCCATTCAATTAAATTACTTTTTATTTGTAAATAGAATGGTGTAGAGTGTACATTTTATTTATTTTTAGACTGGCAATACATATCACGAAAATTGTCTAACAACCACCATTGATGCAAAAATCTGTCTGATATTTAAAAAAAAAAACATACATATTTATTTGAAACTCATTTGTAGTGAGATTATTATTTTGTTCATCAAATTTCACATTTATTTTAATCTATGATGTATAATATTTATCGAAAAAATCAACATTATTACTTGGATTATCGCTTATAATTACGTTTTTAATTACGACTGTTTACATCAAATCGGTCTACACTTAAGCTAAGTGATGTCCATGGTTAATAAAAAACATTTAAATAAATCCAATACAGTAAGAAAACCGTGTAGAAATAGTTCCGCTCATCATAACATACACCTACAGATAAACCGTAAGTGTATACGATTTTTAATTTTTAGCACTGCAAATCTTACACGTACACTACATTGATATAATAACTGTCCCGAAGAAATACTATTCGAGAACGTATTTATGTAAGTACTTATGGTTATAGCGAAACGATAATACTGTAACGAGTAATGACATTGATTCCGTTTGCCGCATTATTACAGCTGAAAAAAAACTTCGAGTGCCATTACTACTAATACTACTACTAATACTGCTACTGCACTATTATTTATAGCTCTTCGAGTTGATACAACGAGTTGTACGCTATTCGGTGGTATAGAAAAGTAAAATTTAGTACGTCTAAAACGAATATCGTCGAATCGCACGTTCACGAATGCGAAAAACAAACTCGGATGAAACTCGGCGGTCGTTTGTGGCAGTCGAACGATTGATTGCAACGCATTTCGACGGGTACGCGGAACGAATAGTACGGTATTGACAAGTACGACATTCGAACACACTTGTTTCCCGTCGTCTCGACCGATCGTTGTGTAAGTACAACCGAACGTGGTTCG
Source organism: Sipha flava (assembly GCF_003268045.1). Classification (NCBI taxonomy): domain Eukaryota; kingdom Metazoa; phylum Arthropoda; class Insecta; order Hemiptera; family Aphididae; genus Sipha; species Sipha flava. The sequence goes on along the minus strand of NW_020273622.1, from coordinate 874,607 downwards.
GTGTGAAAACGTGACGGACGACGAAAACTTAAACGGATCGCATGCCATACTGTCATCGGATGAACGGCGACCGCGATTTATTGAGCGTTGCGAGATTTTGTTGATCGAGGTAAATATTTAAAGGACATGATGATCCGCAACAGTGGCGTAGCAACGGTATGGCGAACCGTGCTTACGCCAGGGGCGCGAATTGCAAAGGGACGCAAAATTGTGCAAAAGTCGTATTTTTATCCTACGATCAAATCGAAAATTTTCCGTTGTAATAAATTATTAATACAAATTGTATACTTATAAAAAAATATAGTAAAATAAAAGGTTAAAAAAAATACCATATCGTCGAATTTTAATTGGTTAAAAAGCGCTTTTTTCTAAGTTTTCCTGGGGCGCTAACTAGTTGTTCCTACGCCGCACTGATCCGCGACGAGTGGAAGAAATGTTGAGGGACAAAATCGGCCGAAAAAACAATGAAACGAAACGATAAACGTCAGTGTCAGGAAACCAAGAACATTGAAAACGTCGGTTAGGTTACGTCGGTAAAATACGTTCAACACTACAACGTAATGCGTGAACCAAAGTGGTAACGCGTCGTTCGGTGTAATGACACGGCAGCGTGTTCGGACCGAGCGTAAAATATGATAAATTTCCGATAAATATTCCAACCTAATTGTAGGTACGATACGCTTACTGCACGTGTACATGGACTACGCAGAGAGAGTACAATTTGATGTTACGCGTTTGGTTGATAATTTCCAATGGTTTTGATTTATGGGCAGTAAGAGATAGAAACACGTACACGTATGGTATATAAATCATTATAATATATTATAATAAAGCTTAACTTAAAATGTGTTTAATTGCACGGGGAAAAAAAATGGATTTCGTACCCATTGTAAACAGTTTAATAATAGTAACGGAATCAAATAATTGGATTAATCCGGAATTTATCGGGTTCGTGAACATAGCGAGATATTAAACCGTTCAATCGGAGACGTTTCGTAAATGAAATAATGAAAAAACGTGAACGCCTAGGATAGTTATTGTTGCTGACGATCAGATGTGCGTTTACCAGTAAAAAACGGTGTTGATTACCAATGACGACGATCGTGGTAACCGCTGGAGTTCACTACGATCACGTATTTCGTTCGGATCCGACCGTCGAACCACCGCACGACGAAGTAATTTCAACGATTTTCCTACTGTTCCTGTGCGCGTATCGTGTTCGAAACGACGCGGTGGGGGGCCGCAACCTGTTGGAGCGCAACCGGTTCACCAGGAGCTCGTACGCGGCACGAGAGGTCGTCGGGGACATCGGTTTTCGCGCGGGTGCGCATCTCGCGACATCCGCACCACCGGGGTAACGGTAACCAGGTCCGGTCGTGAACACTGGTCGGCCGAAGGGGTCGAACGATCGAACCGGTTGAGCGCGGCGGGACCCTTCCGGTGGCGCGCAAACCGTTCGCGCGGTGTACGTGCACGTGGGCCGTATGTGTATGGTGTACTCACGGGTGGTTCGGCGTGGTGTGCCGTCGTCCTCCGGGGGTCGGCTTCACGGGATGACGAGCGAATGACGGACGAAACCGGTGCCGGCACACGTGTCGTGTGTGTCCGCCGGTGACGCGTGTACGTGATGGTGCGTGGTGCGCGCGCACGGGATGATGAACGTGTGCCCGCGGCGGCCCCGTACCACTGGCGGTGAACGGTGACGATACGGAAACGTGTCGCGACTACGTTTGACGGCGCAGGTGACGCGGCGACGGCCGTGCGGTTTCTAGAGCCGCTGGATGCTAAAAATGCCGCCGCCGCCGCCGCCGCCGTCGATCACACGCCGCCGCCCGCCGCCGCCGCCGCCGCCGTCGTCGTCGCCGCCCGACCGTGGACCGGGGCCGCGCACCGCTAGCGCTCTCAAGCGGCCGCGGCTCTCGCCGTCCTCCGGTTGTGTGCCGGGATAACTATAGATTTTTTGGCCTAGGGCAAGGCCGCCAGCGGCCGCGGCGACGTGCACGCGGGTGCGCTGCACATCATCATCATCATCATCACCGTCGTCGCCCCGACACCGTGGCCGCGCGCCGTGTGGCCGACGCGGTTTCCGGCCGCGCGCCGTCGTCAAATACCGTTCGACCGCAAAGGCTTCGTTTACGTTTGATTTTCGTATTGTTCCGCACGTTTCCCACCGTACTGCTTCAGTTCGTACGTTACGACTGCACCGATTGCTCTTGTCCACGGACGAAAAATGCGCGAAACGATTTTTTTTATTATTTAACTAACACAATACTAAACAAAGTGTTAAAGTGAACATTAAAATTTACCTACACGTTTAAGCTGTAAGCTTGTGGCGGTGTCACAACGAAAAGAATGTATAAATTGTTCTTGCTTTAGACTTGGTAATACCGAAATCATAAACACTGACTTGTTTCACTGAATACAAAATAATTTATACATTATTTCTTGATGTTAACATTATTAATAAAAACATTTCTTTTCGCATCCATTGGCATAGAGTTAAACAGGACCCAGATAGTTAATACATTTTTGTCCAAAACTCGTTTTTGTGTATATCACTTTAATATTAAATAATCTTTCTTCCTCGATGGGCTTATCATTTTATTTAATAAAGAAAAACTTCACAAAAATTGCCATTAGCTTCTTTGTACATCAAATAAAAAAAAAATTAAATCAACATCCTCTTTTGGAGCGTTGCGTTTAAATACTATGAGCACCCAACGCTATCGTTTCCAAAAATGTCATTTTGCGTGTGTCGCTGTAGACACGTGCCTATATTGCCTAAATCCGGATATGCAGGATACTCCCCCGGAACCGATACAAACGAACAATCGGGATAGCTCATCATCTCCTCTTCTCGTTCTCGGAATAAATTGAAATAACCGATGCAGGAGCGGTGAATCTCTTTTGTAATGGTGCCTCCAAATTTGGTTCACGATTTTTAAACCACCTCGCGCGTGTAGCCGAACACGTATTTCAGATTTTTGCGGGCTATTTTTATGTGGGGACACCACATGTGGCGTAAAGGTAAAAATGTATTCGATTTAAGAGGTTTCGTATCGAGTTTAAACATTGTCTAAAACAATTGAAACGCACTACCCGGATGGGGAGGGGGGTTAAAATTTGATCTACCACGTGGAATTGTAATTCGCCAACACTGATGTAAAACAATGATTTTATTTTTATATACTCCAGTGGAAGACATTCGTTCAATGTTACCGATATGACGTGGCTTTAACGGGATAGGTGGCAAGCGGGATCTATCGTTCCGTTGGCTGTACATCGTATACATTGTCAATTCGCGAAATGCTGTACACTTTTTCCGTCATAGTTTCTCTGATGCCTTTGTGTGTGCGCGCGTTTAAAAATTAATTTAAATTATTGATTTTTCTTCACTCTTTGCGTGGTACAATGTTACGCAATTGTAACGTATTCGCTACCCACTCAAACGGTTGTCGTCCAGCTGTGCTCTCCGCGCACGGTTAGTTTCACGAAAATCGCGGAATATTTCAGCGTCAGGGGCAGTCAAATCCGAGAAATACGCGTACAAAAATCTACGTTTAAAAGTGATACGTGCTTTGGAGGGGTGGGAGGGCTTGCGCCCGTCCGAACAACGATTGTTTTGCAGTCGCGATCGTGATACACACAATAATAGTTATCGCGGAAAACCGGCAACGACTATTGTTGTTCCTTAGGGGACGCGAGAAGAGTGCGACGACATTGTTTCGTGTCGTTACAAAACACTAGTCCGACACGCACGTGGTTTTTATCGCCGTACACTGTGGAACGGTTTTAAACAGAAAAACAAAAAAAATTTAAATTAAACTTTTTTTTTCGAACCCTCTCCGAGTCGCCGACGATGTGTATATTTTGTACGTTATTTCGTATTATTTATATTATTGTATAGGGGTGAGTTTTACCGTCGTCGGAGGGGAAAAAAATCAATTCCAACCGAAACGCTTTTTCCTCACGCGATTGTTCTCAACTCCACCGGAAATCTGCAGTGCGCGCGCACCACTCAAACTTGTTTTTCCTACGCGCGCACATCCATGATAGTTTTACACGCGTACACACGGTATATTTATTACTATTCCGCTAATTATACAAGAAATCGGACGGGGACATTTTTCAATGGGCCATGGAACTTCCTACGAGTATATCACCTGCGTACGGTTTATACGCACAAAAACTGCGGGAGGTACCCTCATCGTTCAACCGTACGGAACGCACCTGGATCCCGTGCATGACATTTCAAGTCGAAATTCCATTTTAGGAGCAACGTTTAATACATATTAGGTATTCCAGGCATTCGTGGTTTTCAAAATATGTATTTATTTTTCTCTCGACGAAAAGAAATTGCGGTTTAAAAAACTAAAACATTATGTTCGTAAAACCAGTTTTTTTTTTTTTTCAAATAACAAACTTGTTTTTAATGTCAGTTTTACATCGAGCACATCGATTGCAAACCCACATTACACAGTTTTTCTTTTACGATTGTCATTAAGTATTTAAATATAATAAATGATAAATAAATTTCATTTTTACGAGTGTTATGATTGCATGTTAAAAGTATAAGGTATTTGTCATAATAATGATAAAAAACATTATTGGAATAGAAGATATTTTTTGAGTTTTTTCGCTGTGACTTAGAACGTTGTACTTACGTTACTGAGTAAGCGTTGTGACTCGTTAGGAACTACCAGGAAAAGCCCAAAGTTTTTTTTTTTTATAGTACCATCAATGTATATCAATTCATGTACTATCAATGTCCTGTTTTCATTCTGTCGGGAAACTATAATTAAAAATATATAAATCCATGTAAGAACGTGTAATAATTACAATTATAAAAAAGTGTTTAAGTATAAAATTCAGGAAAATACTAAAATTGGGAACAAAAATTGTATTTATTTTTGACCGACGAAATAAATTATTATTTTGGAGCTGAGCTGTAATTGACATGAATAACGCATATTACAGACATTTTAAGACCTTTATATTTGGTTTTCTAATTTATTTACGCGTATGTACACTGTACACATCATTTAGTAAGATGTTTACTTCGTTTTTAAGAATAAATGTTTGCTTAGTTTTCCTATGTTTGTCACAAAATAATTTTTAAATAATAACTATAAATGTTCATCATAAAATAACAAATTTTGTATTGATAATAATTTTTAGATCGTTTCATATTTGTTAGATCGGTGTTTATACTAATTTTTTGATAGTTTTAGTTTTTATTCTCATTTCCATGGCTGGATCAAATATTCAAATTTACTGAATCTAATTTATGCTTATAATATTTTACATTTCCAAAGCAATGAACAGTTTACACAAAATTAGGATAAATGTCTATCAAGCTAAATAATTAAATATTTATAATGATAATAATAAATAAATAAAAAAATTAAATACCATAAAACAACAAAAACCAAGCTCGAAGTCTTAAATGTTGTATTTGTATACTCCACTGAATATTGATAAAAAAATTCATCATTCACCATAGCTACATAGCTATATAAACAGTGTAAATATATCAAATGAAGGTTTTTTTGGATCTATGCTATAGCAAGTGATGATTAAAAAATGTGTTGGCTAAATGGAAAAATAAAAACACGTATGGGTTAAGGTAATTTCACTCGATTTTTACAAAATTTAAACTTACAAAAATATAAATGCTATGAAGTGATTACAACTTACTTACTCAATGTAGTAGATTTAATAAAATAAATACATTCACAATGAAACCTTTGTATATGAAATACGAACACGGTCTAAAATCGAATTGTATAAGCCGATAAATTAGAAACACTTTTTCTGGACCCAACATATGAAACATCATAAATTACATGGTAAGTATAGATCAAAAGTATAATAATATAGTTATTACGAGTATATTCTTTAACTAATCATGTGGAAATCGAATATATTTTTAACCTCTAAAGGGTAGATTCTAATGAAATAATTATATTATTAAAATTCTTATTTCAAAGAAAGCAGAAATATTAATTAATAATTTTTTGTACACTGGACACATTGTTATAACTATCAATATTTTAAATCAAAGCAATTCATCTGTTTGTGTAAGATTACATGCTTATAAGATATTCTAGGATATTTTATTATTATTGTTCTGTCTTCTTTTTGGTCGTTAGCTATAATATGTGTAATTGTAGGATAAGTATCGTTACAATGTTTGGGAAATTAACAAGCTATGACCTCGATCCGTAAACATTTCGTATATTATTATTTTGGTCAACGAATAATCGATTAAAAATGTATTTAATTATTGTAAAATGTCTTAAAACTCTGTAGTACATCACATTGCAAAAAGCATAAAACGTCAAGTTAATAATCAAAAAATGATTAATGTATATTATGTATCGAATATTACATTTATACATTGTTCTACAACGATCATCAATACAGCTTTATGCGTCGAACAATGGAAAATCTTTTTTCAGACACAGAATGGTTATAAAGCTATTGATTTTCCTTAATAATAATTAATCAGATTTTATACTTCAGTTCGTGCTATCACATTGCCAGCCATTGCGTTTAGTTCATCAGAACGCGTTTTTTTTCCAGATTGTTTCAAGAAAACAAATTCGCATTTTATCTTAATCGCACCGCTAGTGGCATATCCTGCAAAAATTCAGTTTGATGGTGAAATTCGATATTTCTGATTCGAATTTCATGTATCAACTGACCACACATAATGGAACAAATTCATCTGACTTTGAAAGAAATTAACAAACGCGGAGGTGGATGTTACTCGGTACCGATACTCGTGCGTGTGTACAGTTAGAAGTTGAAACGGGCTTACGAGTAATAAAATAAATACGTACTATTCGATTGACAATTTATTTATTCATGTGAATAGAAAAGAATGAGTGAAGTGATATATAGCTCTTAAGTGCCCATCCCTTATTCCGTCAGATACAAAACGGGGTATACTGGATCATATTGGTTTTATAATATAATATTTATATAATAAAACCGATGGTCGTATCGTAGAACGCCTAATAGAATATTTATAAGGTTTACGTCAATACTGTTGAAATGTATAAGACAATACACGGCACTTTCTATATAACGTACGACTTTGGCGCGTATTAGCCCGTTAGACGCATTCGAATGTTAAATTATATTCATAACGCAGTGGAAATCCTTCGAGCTGATCTCCGTCTATTGTATAAGAATCTTTCTGTTTCCGGTTCTCAATTATGTGTACATTCCATCGATAATACACATGATACGTTACGAATTTTATACCAATAAGATGTTAATTGCAATTGAATGCATTTATGTTTGAAATAGTTTACGAATAGGTTTCATAATCAATAGTTTCTCCTGAACGTTCATAGGTTGGCAGTTTAAATCCATTGTCCTTGCCAGTAAAACGAAAATTTAGTTTTTACTCGGTTTTACACGTGGTATGCAACAGTCGTATCATACACGTTTTTTTACCATTATACCTCGTGCTATGTTGTGTTATTCGTCCTGCATGCGCGGTGTATAAATATATAATGATATTCACTATACCTATCATCGACTACCTGGTGTACAATGTTATTATGTATAACTACCTTGACAAAACAATGGACGTCATTTTATAAATGGTAATTTTATCATTTTATTTTTATTTTATTATATTAACTCAAACAAAACTTAAAATAAAGCTAAAGCTTAACCAATCAAAATTAAATAGTATACTCGTGCCCATGTGAACTACTCAATAAATATTTTAATATTCTAACTTAGTGAAAAATGTTGGTTCAATAACATACATTTTCGTTAAAGCATAACACACAAAAACGCATAATAAACATAAACGTCCATATTCACGATCGTTTCCATTTTAGCGTGCTTAGAACATCTAGAAACGGTTTCGACTTGTAATAGAAATTTCTTATGATACGTGCAATGATTTTATATTAATCGGATATACGAGTAAGTTATAGAATGATTTTGGTTTTTGTTATCGTTAATTATTTATTCACATTTGCCATTACGAACATAATTACACATTACATACAGGTTTTTACCATTAAATGTAATATATAACAGAAATATAAAAAATAAATATAATATATAATATAAATAGTCTTAACATTTTTTAGAAATCAGTATATTATATAATATGCTTGTGTTAAGTAAAAACTTTTCGGTTCTCAGTATCTTATTAAAAATCTTTATCGGTAATAGCTAAATCGTTTTGTCAGTTTAAGAATTTGTATTTTATGGTTAGTGACTTGAATAATAATCATACATTAATTTGTTGATACATCATTGGACTTTCTAAATTAACAAAAAAATGAATTATTATTACACACGACGAAGAAGTAGTATACATGTATTTTGACTACTATTCTTTAATTAGGCAACATTTTTTTACGTTTTCATTTATTTCGAAAAACATATTTACAACTGAAGTATATTAATACATTTTTTATAAATACCTAACTTAAACATTTATAAATGTCTAAGAAAAAAAAAATTAGCAAATAAAAATATCAAGGACAAGACATTTTATTCAATGCGTTATTATCATGCTCATTGTGAACCGTTTGTGGTAGTAGTTTAATATATTTAAGTATAAAATATTTTGACGTATACACATATTTAGAGGCGTGCCTCAGAGTTTATTTCGATGGGGATGGGGTTTAATATATTTACTATCATGTATTTTAAATGTATTTATTTCACAAGATAATAATTTTATAGTACTAGATAAATCGACAACGAATTATATAAATAATACTGGAAAATATATATGATATTATGATTAAATTAAATAAAAGTATTAAGCAATCATTTTTTTTTTAATTTCGTTAAAATGGGGGGAGGGGGATTTGAACACTCAAACAGAAAATATTTTCATCTCGCTTAACGGTCGTAAAACAATTCAGTGAAATTTATGAATTGTAGAGATGTTCAACTTCAAAAATAGTTTTCAATTATCTTTTATAAATATTCATTTCTAATATTACAATTCTTTACTTTGATAGACACTATTGACTATACCAAAAGGCAGAAACGTTTTCTTGTTGAGATGGTTGTATTCATTTCACAATAGAAGTCCATTATAAATAGAACAGAGATAATAGAAAAATATAGTATTGGAGAAAAATGTTTGCCAGGTTGCGTATGTCATTTCTGATAAAGAATGATTGGTACTCGTGTAACTGGCATTTCCTTACAGCTTTTATGTCTCACTAAATTGTTCTCTTCTACAATAATGAAATAACCTGAGATGTTGGAGTTTTTATTTAAAAAAAAAAAAATTAATAATAGGCGATTGCCAAAAAATGATTTGGGATCCAAACAATTTTAACTACTGTTAATACATATTTAGATAAAATTATTTTACATGAAGTATAAACAGGCACTTTATTTAATTAATAATATATGTAACAAAAATATCGATTTACCAAAATCTTTACGATAGGCAACCAAACAATCACTTACACCTAAAAAAACTTGTCGATTATGTGTATTTTAACAATTATTAGGTCCATTTCTCCATCGTATAATATTGCCGATTTCATCTTTCTGTCTTATACTGTTCATAAATAAATACGAAATAACCGTAATACCTCTATAAAAATCAGAATTATTATTTAAAAATAATTTTATACATATACTAGCGGATCTAAAGGAACCATGTCCTAGTATTATTCTCTTTACTCTTATGTTCCTTTTAAATTTATTAGATTAATACTTTTGTAAGTACTAGTAAATTATAAAAAAAAATATGTGTCTTCCTCTAATACCATTGTTCTTCTGATTATCATTATCTATGGAACAAAATGTTTATAGGATTACAATTGGAGCATTTCAAATAATAATAATAATAATAATAATAATATTTATTGAAATAAATAAATTGGAGCATTTCAAATAGTTGAAACTAAACATTTCAATTTGACTAGGCCCTCGTCCTTGGATCGAATTTTATTTTAAGAATAATGATGAGCATAATAAAATGAAATAATAGGTAGTGAGAGATAAATATTTAATATTAAAACAAAGCACCATAAAAACGTATTAAAAGGGAACGCCTGACGCCTAATGATTGTACTACTTCAAATCGTTTATAAAACTTAAATCTTTTTAGCAGTGAACAAATAAAATGTTGACTGTCTTAATTTCTTGGTAATCGGCAAACGGCATACATCTAGATAGTTAAATAGTTCATGTGTAAATACAAATATAAATATAAATATTTATTATAAGCATAAAAATTTTCAAACGGTGGTCATATTTTTTACAATTGTTACAGCACAGCAGTACTGTCGTTTGACAACGAACTATAACCTAATAAAATTTTATTATTCTGTTATCAATATTGAAAGTTCAAAAAAAATCATAATCAAAGTCATCGAAATAACGAGTATTTATCTTTAAGAGACGGAATTTAATTTTAGTTTTAATAATTTATGTTTGGAGCTGTGCAACAAAATAGTTAGCTAAAGTATTGTACAGTTTTTTTTCTTGTTTTAATTACGAACAATTATTGTGCTAATTGATAAACCACTGTACTATGTGTGAGGAGGATGAGGATGAGGAGAATTTTACAAATTCGAAATTTTATAAATCCCGTCACGTTCATCTGGTAGTATAGTGCGAGATTCCAAAATTGTGGATAGTCATATTTTTAATATTTCACCACTGAAATGTATTACTGTAAAATAAACACGTACGTACACGTTTGTAAAAAATCGAATGGAAAAATAAGAGAAAATAAATATTTGAAATTACTTATCTAACCTTCAATGTAGTAATGACATAACAATCTTTCAATAGTGAAAATAGCTTGTCTCGTGAACGCATCAAGCAAACCAAAACATCGATGTATCCTTGAATAATGAACACAAACGTGATACCTAATAATAATAGATTTTCACCTAAAATAAACTAAATGATAATGAAATTAAACAATGTTTAATTTTATTACGACCAACATATTTAGGGGCCACGAAATCGATAAATTTCATACACCTAGTTCATATTACTAGCAAAAATCGATTTAAAAAAAAACTCTGCTCAGTTTTTTTTATCATTGAATATAATTAGAGTATATTACATAATATAATTCACAATTATAATAATTATATGATATCGAAGATACTATGTAATACTAATAGTTTAACAAAGTACACAAATCTCAGAGTATAATATTTAAAAACTACAATGTTACACAAATACATTTTGATCAATTATATAAAGATATTTACGTTAACAAAGAGTAGATAATACTAATATAAGTTTATTGGTGAGGCGACGTGATGGGATCGTTTTTTTATTTTTTTGATTCAAACTGAATAATTGTATTATGGAAATAAATTATGTTCCCGGTAGATAATAAGTGGCTATAATGTATACAATGAACTCGTATTTTATCGTCAAGGTCTAATGTCTGCGATCCCTTGAGCATTTGTTTTCCTTTCGAGTGAAAAGTTGTAATACTTCAGATCGTTTCACAAACAATCAATTTACATTTGGATTGAATTAAAATTTAAAATCACGTTCATTTGACTGGGTTCTCGAGTGTTGCCGATAGACAAATACAAACGAGAAAAGAATAAAAGAAAATAAAACTAAAATATTCCAATCGCATTTGCCATGTGAATATCAATAAAACATCGAACGGTTTTCCTATTCGACTGCGGAATGTATTATTATCATTACAATCGTTATATTAACAATAGTATTTACACAAACGTACCGATCTACTTTGCAAGATACGTAGATTACGTCCATTACGTAGTCCTAAATAAAATGGCAACGTTAAAAATTATCGTGTACAAGGTATCTGCGTGCTATACCAACGGGAATTACTTATTATTATCTGAATGGCGTCTAATATTAGATATATACAAGTGCATGTATTTATATAGGTACAAATTTTTTAGCAATAAATTATCGTTAACCATCCGTGTTGCTCGCGATCATTTGAACAACAGCAGCGAGTTGTTGTTGTTGAACGCGTACGGGAAGTATTCCGGCGTCCTCTGCACCCTCATGATCCTGATATTCACTTCCCTCTTGTCCAACGTCTTTTTGAAGTATCTCTGGAGTCTCGACGATACCAACCAAATGGCACCCTGGTCGCGATCGGCCGATCTGATGTCCAACACGAATTGCAGTTCCTCCGGGCTATACGCCAGCACGCTGAAATCACGCAAACAACAAACGGTTAAATGAGAACGCTGTATACGGGCCCGACTCGGGTCCGTAGAGTATTTTGCCAAATTATGGAAATCCTGAATCACTACCGTCAGAAAATGTATACGTTCACAAATAGATTTAAGCGTAGGCCATGTCCGAAAACATTTTACAGAACATTTTCATCCTACGTGACAACATTATGCGGTCGCGTTGTGATATTTTTTATCAATACATTTTATGAAAACTTCAAAACATACCTGAACCATACTTGTCACAATACTCGTTTAATATTTCGACTTTTTACTGTTGAAATTTTGTATAGAACATTGCATAGTTCGCGTATAGTTCACTTTCCTCTACTCACCAATGCTTGTCTAACTGTGAGAATACAAACAGCTAATTTTAACGCGTAGAACTTTTTCCTTTATTTCTTCGAATAAAATCATTGCACTTACGAACGTCCATATTTAAAATATATTTCAGCAGAGAACAGTTATCCATTGCAAGCAAACAATGTTTTTAACGCGAAACTATATTAAAAGTAAAAGTTTCATTGTGAACTATAATGAAATCGGTTTCGGCTTATCGATTTCGAGAAAATTCTTAAGAAATGTAATGGCAACGAAATTCAAAGAAGTTGAAAATCAATAATATCGGCTTTGGCTTTAGACTATATGAAAGTTGCTCACCCGTGTTCTACGGATCCTGGAATCCAGCTGGCCAGGGCTGTTTCGGACACGGGACTGAATATGAGCGCACCATCCTTGGGATCGACGGCCAGGGGAGCGGCTTGCGAAGATTTGTGACCGACCAACGATACGGGCAAGTCTGCGTCATCTCCCAAGTTGGGACCAGCCTTAAGAGCGGACGTGGGCACGGAGAAGAGTCGGTCAGAGGCGAACGGCTGGAAGTACAAGCGACGTCCAGCTGAGCCGATTGGTGATAGGGCTAGACCGATGACGCCGTCCATCAGGGTGAATGATTCGCCGGCCACCTAGAAACATACGGAGTCGGATTGTCAGAACAAGTACAGTTTTATTTGTACGTGCACAAAATGGTAATGGTTTTTAGAGTTTGCGCACCGAAAATATTCCAAAGTCCGGGTCGGGGAACATGAAAGGATGGGAAAGTCTCCATGCCGTGTCTCGTCGAGCATCATAAACCAGGATTCCGGGGTTGGTGCTGTCGGTTATGTACACGAAAACGTTATCACAGTCTCCGAGGTAACCGTCTTGTAGATGAGAAACGTCAGTTTGATCGTCGATAACCAAGTTGGTCAAAAGTGTGTTGGGCCTCAAGATTTCTGACGGAAGGGTCACGCTTCTTAACTGAAAGTAACAATTACAAAAGGATATCGAAAACAAAGTTGGTGAACAAATACAATGAAGGAGTTGTGCAATTTTTTCATTTGTTAATTGTACCGGTTCAGATATTATAATAAAGTATATGATATTCCAATATAACTTACTGTCAAACACAATGAAAATTAATTCAAACAATAAATCTAGCTTAAAATATATATGTATATATCCAGTTTATAAAATTTCGTCAAATTTCGTCCAATTGAAAATAGATAAATTGTGAATTTAATAAGTGTATTAATCGAGAAAAAAATTTTTAAAAAAATATCGATAAAAATTTTTGATATATTTAAATAATTGTGATAAGAACATTTTATCCATCAATTATCTACAGTATAACAACATTTTATTCTTAGAAATTAAATTTCAATTTTTCTAAAATTTAATTAATGACATTATCTACAATAAAACAATATTTGATCCTTAGAAATTAAATTTCAATTCTTCTAAAATTTAATTAATTGTCATTTTAAACTTTATGTTTTTTTTATTGATCAAGGAAAAACTTTTAGAAAAATCTAAAATTACTTATCTTCTAATTTTTTAGTATTTAACTTCCATTCTAATTAAATCCTCAGATCCTACACAGAACTTTTGTATAAAAGTTTTATGGTCCGAAAAAGTGTTGACAGAAAAATAATAATAATAAAATATCAGTACGAGTATACATATTGTACAATATATTTGTACAATACATATTAAATATATATACTGCAAAGTTGCTTGTCAACAAAAATATAATTATTTGTGTATAAACTTTATTCATTGATTTACATTCATCGGTTCACGGAAAAACTTACCACTCGATCGGTTCTCATATCGAACACCATCAGTTTGGGCGGGCAAACCGTCTTGAAAGTTTCAATACTGTCCATAACACCACTGTCTAGAACCCAAAGCCTATTGCACCTGTCCGCTCGGACTCTGAACACGGATATCAAACTGGAACAGTTGGGTCTTGGCGATGTCAAAATATCTCTGCTGGACGCTTCACTGTGCCAGTCCCAGCTGGGATAAGCCTTAACATTTTTATGAGTTAATTCAATCGTTTAAATTTCCCATATAGACTGTAAGCACAATTTTTACCTGCAACAGTGGTGATTTATGCGTTTCGTAAGTTATACCAGCACGGCTACGTGGTATCCATGCTAGAGTTGCTGGGTTTCCACTGAACAATCTCGGAGTCGTAATGAAAATTCTGTCCCAACCTGATAACATAACATTTAGCGAAATTGTAATACTCTTCATAACTATAATATAACCAACAGAACATCATCAATCGATTGCATCAAATTATTGAAAAAATAATCAAATTTGAAGAAATTCTCGTAAACAATTTGTATTTCTAGTTTTTGTTGCTCCGATCTGAAAAATATATATAGACAACTAACGATAACTACGATAGCGGTAAACGCAGAGGTATTTTTCGAAAAATCTCTAAGAACTTTTAAAATAAAAACAACAGCTTTCAGTTATAATTTCAATTTCAATAGAAAAATTAATGTTCAAATTTCCAACGAATTTCAATATGAATTTAGTTCTAATTATAAAATACATCAAAAAACCATTTATAATAAATATATCCTGGAATATATATTATTGAATTAAAAAACTTATAATTTTTCAATGTTTTCTTCGTCGAAGGCTGAAACTTTTATCAATTTATTGTAGTTGGAACATTGAATTATTATTACTAACGGTGGTCTCATAGGCAATTGAAATTTATTTCGAATAATATATATTATTTTGTAACTTAATTCCAACAGTAAGGTAAAACTAAACTACAAACCCAAATTTTCTGTTTGAAAAAAAATACACTTTGATATATCCATCCACATGATATTATAAATAAATCTTAAACAACAACAGTTAAAGGTAAATATATTATCAAATGAATCTTATATTTAATAAAGATTTACTTAAAGTTACGATAAGTTCACTTTAACAATAATTTAACAATAACCGTTGAATTCATGGCGCCATCTAGTTTAAACACTGACGGTAATGAACATCATTCGTAACTTCTAGAATAAAGACTAAAAATAGCATAATCAAATTATGAAATCTTGTTTTCTCTGGAAATATTACAAAAAAACATTTTAAGTTTAATACTATCAAACAGTATTTAATAATATTTATTAAGTATTACATTTGAATAAAAATAATTTTTATTCGAATGTAATATGTAATATAATCTAATTTATTTTTTAATTATTAAAAAATGTTATTCTTAAAATTAAGAAAACGTGTTCTATTATATTGTATTGATAATTGTATGTAAAATATTAGTTAAACATATCACAGTAAAATAACGATAATAATATTATAAATATTGAGTTCCTATAATAAATAGGAAAATTTTTTAAAGAAATTCATTAAAAAATATTTTTCATTTATGTTTCCGAATGTATGTATAAAATATAATTTTTTTAAAAAATTTAACTAACATTTCTTTGAGAAATATATTATATTTTTATTATGATAATGTATCATGTTTGTATAACTATTTTATTTACCACTTTGACTTAACAGTTGGTTATTAAAAAAAAAATTATAGTAAGAAAAAATTCTAAATAAATATCTAATTGCTTGAAATTTTGGAATGAAATCACAAAATAATAATTGTTAAATTAATATTAGGCACTATAAGTATTAATTGTAATGAAAAATACGAGCAATACTAATGTATGAAATACTGTTGAATAAGTAGAATTTGTAAAAGAAAACGGGTGGTACTGGCCGACCGTTCCTTGTGAATATATTTTTTATTTGATTTTGGTTGTTTTAATTATGTCAAAAGCATAGATAAATTATTACTTATAAAAAAGTTATTTATATAAAAGTTAAGTGTAAATATAAAACATAAATATATTTATTTTTTTATATATGTATTATTTGCTTTTGTCGTTCAACATTACATCAATACAATAAATGTATGGCGTATAAATAAATATATGTACGTTGAAGATTTCTATAATAGTAAATACTTCAGAAAATAATAATATAAAGTGTATTTCAAATTTGGAAACTAGTTTAAAAAATTTACCTGGCCAAATCTCCAATTTTTTATTTTTTTTTTTATGATCAAATAAAATAGTTGGTTTTTAATCTATTTGGATTGCAAACTATAAACACAAAATTTTCATTTTATAAAAATTAAAATAGATGGTTGTGTGACATTATTTTCAATTAATTTTAGTTTTTCTGTAACTAAGGAAAATTAAGGAATAACTTTGGAGGTAGGTGGTAAAAGAAACGACTTGTATCAACTATCTGGGTTTATTTGTTGTTAAAATTGTTTGCAAAAGATTCAAATAGTAGTAAAAAAAAAAGTAAGAACTTTAGACAAAGTAAGAAAAGTCCAGAGATAAAAACATAGAACAATATAACAAATGTAGTACATAAAAATCAAAAAGTCAGCCCGAAACTTATAGATATCGTACAAACGAAGATGTATTATTAAGAAATATATGGAAAACTTTAGTTTTAAAAATAATTAAAATTATTGATACTTATTTAAAACTGCATGGAAAGTTTATACATTTTCAGTATAAAAACATGTCTATATTTAAAAGGTGGGTTCGCGTTTTTTTAAACTTTGGTGGAAAATAGAAAATTATTTACATTTCAAATATTTTGAAAAATGATTAATAGTTCACGAGTTTAATTCAATATTGGTTTAATAATAAGATAAAAATGAATTTGTCATGTTTATAGATACATTATTGTTGCTTATTAATTTATTAGTTCATTTATTTACTATAAAAAATTATGGTTTTCAAAAATAAGTTATTTATAGTTATTAATAATTTAATTTTTTTATATAAGTATATATCAATATAAACTATACTAAATAAGAGTTTAAGTAAAATAGATAGTATAAACATTTCTTAATATTATGTTTTACAGTTTTGTTTGTATTTTTTATTTAATTGAATTCCAATTATGAACACAGTCTATACTATTAATTTTTAATTATTTAATTTTAGTCAAAACATTCGAAATAAATCAAGCATATATAAGACACGTCTCAAATTACCATACTATTTATTAAAATTTTATTTTTATTTTTGTATAGCAATCTTAATATATTATAATATTTAGTAATGATGTAGTAATGAAGGAAAATAAAATTTAATAATTTCGAAAAATAAATCTTACGTGATCACACATCAGATAATTAAAAAATGTTGTCTGTACCGTCGAAACAATGTTTTCAATTTCATCATATCTACGATTCGAGCGTACGGAGGAGACTTCAACGCACATGGGCATCGTTAAAGCATAACACATATTATATAAAAATACGAATTGTTATGATACTTTCTGACCCATTACAGCTGGCTTATAATAATTAGCATACTAAATGTTTATGATTATATTGCAATTAAAATACGAATACGATTGATCAACATAAATGAATATTTTGAATAAATCGCTATGTCTTTTGGTAAATATATTTTTAAAAATCCAAAAAATAATTTGCACCGTTTGCGAACGGTAATTTCCAATTAAATAACAAAAAAAAAAAAAATTACGGTTCCTGTAAAAACTCGAGTTAAATTAATGAATTTTTTCTAGAATAAATCGATACGAATTGTTATCGACAGTAAGCGCAGTTGGTTGTAATCATTATTTAGTGTCCGAATGTAATTATTGAATAAATGCACAGCTCGACGTGATTAAGACACGTGGACGAATTCACTAAAAAAAAAAAAAAAAAAAATAGAGTACGAAAATCAAAAAGGAAAAAGACGAGTGCTTAGAATTTTTTTCTTTTTTTTATCCACGATGGATCGTTAAAAACGATATATTCGCGGCATATGCGTTGTCTCAGACTCTCCGGGCGAGTAACTTGAAATTCGGCTGCAATGTTTTCATGAAAAAAGGGTCTCGCTTACCGACTTCGATTCCGGTGGACACGGTGACTTCGGGCTTATACGAGTCGGCGTTGGGGTAGTTGAACGGCACGTCGTACTGGAGCAAGTTCCACTCGTTGATGGTCTGCAAGTTCCCGGCGGCCACCGCCAACAGGGCGGCGCACGTCAACAGTGCCGCGGCAGCGAACATGGTGTTCATTTCGAACAGCCCAATCGAATCCCTTAACCGAACGGTAAATCCCGTGGATAATTGTTGTCGACGGACGCGCGCGAGAGACGTATCGGCCGAACTGGCAACTAACTCGGTGCCGCTGCGCTTTTGTACTGACGCGGTGATACAGTCAGCCGGACTGTCTCTTCGCGCATGTCTCCCCGACGGTCGTCGTCACCGGAACCGGTCTCGGCGGGTGCGCGCGCCGACCGAACGTCTGGAATACGCGACGGTCCCGGCGACCCCGTCCAGAAACGTCGCGATCTCCACTCCATAGGCGTGCGCGGACCTCTTTTTCAGGGTATGCAAAACGTTGGCACTGCATACTCCCCCCATCCCTCCCCTTAAAACTGTAAGTTAATTTAAGCGTTCGAAATCCTGGTTCTTAATGACTATTTAATTTAAAATTTTAACTTTTTTTCTCGAAAAAAGTGACTGAATAGCCATTCCTTAATCGTTATAACTGTCTTCATAATTGAAATTGTGACGCTTGAAATGGTTCGATGAATACGTTAAAATAACGTGAATAAATAAAAACGTAATCATACACTTAGATGAAATACAAAATAAATTTGATAAGTAATCAAAATTGATCATAAAACGATTCTGCGTACAGTTGAGTTCTTAATATCACCAATAATGTTTTTGGGATTGAATTATTGTACTTCTTAATTTCATCAACACATCAAATCGTTATTATAGCATATGATTTGTGTTTCAAAAATAAATTAAACTGTCTGGGACCGAATATAAAAATATATTAAAATCATAATGTAATACAAAATCACATAATATACATAAGACCAAATATGTCATGATTTTTATTAATTTTTTCGTAATTTTAGATATAAGGCTCTATATTTAAGGTATGCAGTTGCATTACTCTACATACCCCCTGCGCACAACTATGCTCTATTCGTCACTATTATCATTGTTATTGTTATTACCAGGGCTCTGGGATTTGTATGCAATAAAAAAATTGTAAAATATGCATTTTATTTACCAAAACATGCAAAAATACGTATTTAAATTTTTATAAGATAAACACAAAAATATAGTTACAAAAAAAAATATTTATTTATTGAAATACACCGACGGTTGGCTGTTTGTCTTAATATAATATAATTGAGAAATAAAATGAAACAAAATAATTTTAAATAAAATTTATGTTTGACGAAAAAAGCAAGTTTTATACATTAAACAGCAGGGCTAGAATTAAATAAGAAATATTAATATTCAATTATAAATATTAATTACGAAATATACTATGAAACATTAATTTTTCGCATTCTAACTATTGAAATATGCAATAATATTAATTTTATTCAATATATGTAATAATATACATTTTATTCAAGATATGCAATAACATGTAAAATAAAAACACCACCAACTATCTCATAATGAGGTGATTCGTGGATATTACTGACAAAATCAATAATCAGAAGTCGCAAGAAAAAAACATGCTGTTGCATACAAATCCTAGCCCTGGTTTATTACAGCGAACTTTTATCAGTTTTTTTCTTCGCTTTTCAAACACACCTTGCGCGCGAACACTCGTTCTCAATACAGATCAAACATTTTTTGCACATAATCTAAATCGTAAATCTCAAAAATATTTTTACATTTATAAAAAAACTAAAAAGTAAAAATTATTTACTACGTATGGCGTCCGATTAGAACCGTGTATAACTTATCGTATTATATTTTTTATGAAATATTTACACTATTTTTAATTAACTAAAAAAACCTGTGCAGGTAATTACATTTTTTCGTAATTTTTTAGTCCTGCTCGTAAACAAAACGTAGACTTATTTTAGCCATTACTGTCGTTACTTTCATAAGGAAAGCTATAAAATAAATATTGCTTCGATATCAGTTGTTGTAACAAGATATTTGAGAACTCTGCAGATCACAATTTTGTGGTCTGGTTAACTATTCTAGGTTTGGATAAGATAAATGAAATTGATGAACGTATATTTTTTGAACAGATTGATATTGGATCATTTGTTTTATTTGAAAAACATTATGGAAAAGTAGTGATTATATGGTCAAGTTTAATGGAAATTGACATTCCAACATGGAAAAAGTTATCATTATAGTTCTTATTACCAGACATGTATAATAGAAGATATGTTATGTTTTGATTTTTTATTGAGATTTTCGAATTGTATTTGAATTACTTCTATAAACAATCAAATTCAAAGGAATAATAGTTTAAACTAATGTTCTTGAAATAGTTTCTTAAAAGTTTATTTTCAGTTACATACCATAAAAGTATTTGAAATTATTAAAACTATGTTTGAATTTAAAATAATGGTTTTATTTAAATTAACAATGATAAATAAAGTTTTATAAAAAAAAACCTTTGAAAGTGCTGTGGCATTAAAGCTTCCATTTGATAAGTACACGGTATTTATCAAAATTGAATCATTGTAGAAGACGAAAAATTAAAAAATATTATTTTCCAACAATTGCTTTTTAATAACATTTAAACAATATGAAATTTATGTGAAAATTCAATGTTTGTATCAAAATGATAAAATGCTAGTTTTAAAGTCTCAATTTCTCACAGTCTTTAAGAATACTATTATTATATATATAGAAAATTACAAAAACACAAGACCAAGGTTATCATTATTTTTCACACATCACAAAACATGTAACAAAAATAATACATTCAAATAAGTTATGGTCATAAATCAAAAATAAGACCTATTTTTATGCAATGTAAACTGTAACTGTAGACTAAGCTAGTGTCTCAATCGCACTTTTATAACACGAAAACAATTAATTTATAAAAATATAAAAAAAAAAAAAATTGTAAAATGTCAAAAAATTACATAGTAAGTATACGTACGATCAATACAACTTTCAATAAAAATTAAATGCCAAAATCTAATTCATAAAATTCAGAATCCAATAAGAAAACTATTTTTAGACAATGGTAATTTTTTGTGGAATTATGTATTTTTAATTTTATTATGATAAATGACCAATTGGAACTGATATCAATGTATAATATAATGTTTTCCATTGATGTCAGTTACCGCTGACGTTTTACCATTTTTATATTATAATATATCATTAGAATATACTTAAGTTACATATAAATAATAATTTATTAAGTCTTAATCTATTATCTCAATAGGAGATTGTTTATCTGTATTTAAATTACCGCCTTAATCTTTAATAAATAAAAATAAAAAAATATTATTAATACCATTTATACTGAAAATGAGAACGATGATTTATAAACAATACAAAGTACTGTTAAATGTCATCAGGATGGTATTTATTTATTTTATGCTTAAATATGATTTTCGATATAAATATTACTAATAATTAGATTAATTTCATTTAATAATATTAGCACAGCTGTCATAAATATTTTGATAATACATATTGGTATACGACTAAATAAATGTTTAGCTTTATAGTAAAGCGATGTTAACTGTATTATAACAAAATTGCAACAGAACATAATGCTGATTCTACAAATGTTCAATAGTAAATACTTATAAATCATAGTTCGTGTAAACGTTGAAGCCAACACAGACACACTCAACAAGATGTATACAATCTGAAAACGAGAGTTAAAATTTTTAAAAATAATATAATTATAAGTAGATTTTTATTATGTAGTTTTGACCGAACAAATATACAATACACTTCAGAAATAATAATAAATACAGCATGGATTAATTACTAAACAGTAGAAACCGGCAGAGAAAGTATAGTTAAACTAATTTATCAACTTAATAAGCCTCAATTGTGTTTTAGTTTTTATTTAATTTAGACAAGCATATTTTGAACTCTTAGTCATCATTATTTATTATACACATTTCGATTAAAATTGTTGGTTTTTAAAAATTAGTAATACTCACGTATTGGCCAGAAATTGTACGTGAATTGTAGTGGACTAGGTATATCATACTTTGGTAATAATATAATCATATGAAGTATATGCGCATATTAATCATAAAGCAATCGTTAATCATTAATCAAATCACCTTCTATACAACTGTATGTAGTTGTTCTTATTTTTACGTTAGATCTAGACCAGTCTATCACCAAAAGATTTTATATCAATGAAGAATATGTAATGGAAAAGGGTAAATCAACGCGGAGGTGCGCAAGAGAAAATCATACGACTATATAATTAATAAGCAAGTGTGGGTTAAGTTCAAATAATCGAAATCAACGATTAAATCAGTCTCTTATTTTCAGGTGAATTCGAAAATGGATAAATGTATTTCCAACTACATTAAACAACAATTTCCTTACTCTCAGATATCAAGGATAGCAACAATATTGAAGAAATTACATGAAGTGTACATATTCGTACACTAAAATGTGTTCAAATCCATCCAATTGGATTATCGGATACTAAGCTTGGTGTCACAGATATTATTGCCAATCAAATGTTTACCCGGAGGAAGTAAGAATCATGTAAGTGTAACAGGGGATTACACCGTTTTAATTATTTTTACTCTCTACCGGTAGTATACATCCGAGGGTTCGATAATCGTCTATTTCGATGGGCGATTCTTACATTTAGTGATTTTTATCCCCTAACCCAATATAACGGACAAATATTTATGAAACGTAATAATGTAAGCTAATAAAAAATTAAAGTGCATTACAGATAATATAAAACTTAATATTTACAGAAAACCTAATTACCGATGGCGGTCATATCGTCATCGCTGAAATACGATAACTTTCATCGTAAACGAATCGTTGATAGCTGCAGTGATATGTACGATTTAAACGGAAACCTGGTATAATTTTTGGAAAATTTAATTCATTAAATGTATTTAGTACCTACGAACAACATTATTCAGTATTTCGGTTGAGATCGCCGTCGTTCAGTTGCATCATAAACTACGATACGAAATAATTATCAAACGTCTCCCATCGTATGTGGTCTGAGAGATCAATAAGTAATCATATACGAGTGCACACCTACTTAAATAATCAACCTGTACCGTGTGTATCTTGATGATAATAGTATGTATAAAAGTAACTCAAAAAAAAAAAAAATGGAATAAATTTAATAATTTCTACAAGAAATTTAAATATAACGCTAAATGAAAGTAAAGCGAAATATTGGAAATATTAAAATATAAAAAAAATGCATGCTAGTCGTAAGCGTGCTCCGTGAAACGACGTCTGAAGTCTACATTAAAAATCAAATGATTTAAGTGAATATTAAAATTAAAAAAAAAAAAAAAATTACAGTTTCGCAAGTGTACCACCTATAACTCGACTTCAACATTGTACGTTCGAATATTTAATATAATACAACGACGTGCCGTCGTCTCTGTCGCCATCAACAAACGTTTTATTAATATAATAATAATAATAATGAAATATTGTCAGCCCTGGTGAAAGTAATCATCGTTCGTGTGTACAAGTATGAATTTAATATATATATATATTTGTGTGTGTACGTCTGTAAAGTGCCCGTGTATTATGTATAATATATATATATATATGTACAAACACACACACACACATATATATATATGTGTATATGAGATTTTCGGCTGACACACGTAATCATTTGCATTGCCCGGTGGCGCTCCGATAAAAAAAAAATGTAAATAAACAACATTATATTACATGCGCGATTGCGCTTACGAACTGGACTACGATTCCTAACTTATGTAAATTTAAAATACGCTTTCGTTTTTTTTTTTCTTTTAACTTTTTCCATATTCTAATGTATTGCTCTTGCCGAAATGGACGGCACGAAAACACAAAAAAAGTAAAATATTTTCAGCTCTCCGATCAATCACTCGGTCGGGCTGACTAAAGTCCGTTGGAAATGACGAAAAGTAAGCTTTTGGTCAAAGCTATGGGTCACCACAACATCGTGAACAGCCGTTGTGCTGTGAAAATACATTGATGTCGGTCGAAAAAGTTTTTACTATTAAGAAATCTTGGATTATAAATCATTTTGTTGTATATGCAACGCAAAATCCAATCTTATCTGAGTTTCGTTAACTTTCTTATTTTAAAATATTGTGTTTTTAAGATTAGGTATATACAAATAAAATAGAAAAATCAGTTTTACATTATAATATGAACTTACAGATAAATTATTATATCTACTATAAACGTTTAATATTTACCGCAAGTACGTTTGATTTTAAAACAATTTTGTGCAGTGATCAAGAATTTTAATAAAAAATTAGTCTTTAGTTTAGAGTGACCATATTTATAAAAAAATCGGGACAAATATGTTCTCTAAAAAAAAGACCACATTTTTTTTAACTTCTATATTATATTCAATAAAAATAATTTTTAATTAGTTTAATATTTTAATAAAATATTGACTTGCATTCTTTTTTTGGTGTGAGATTGAAAAAAAAATTATTTAAAATATTCTTTATTTTTATTGAGTTAATGCTGATTGCTCATAATTTTCTTCATTACATCTTTTGATATTATATTTTTTTATGAACTTATTGCACTTAATACTTTTGGTTGTGGTAATACAATCCATAAAATATTTGTGATTGAAAATATTCTTTCTATTGATACATTAGTTCCTGGCATAGTTTAAGAATATTGTATAATTTTCCAAAAATTGTTGATCAACATATTTTTATTTTTTTAAATTGTATAAATATCACAACATAATTCTTTAACACAAATACATTTATTTTCAATTCTTTTAAATTTTCATTTATAACATTAACCAAATGATCATACTCACCAAAAAGATTATCTTCACCCACATTCAAATTGATTTGATTATTACTATTTTTCAAAATAAATTTTAAGCTCTCAACAATTTTTAACAATATTCTATGCTGGACAACTAATTAGTTGAGTCCAACGAAATTTTTATAGTTTTTCAAAAGGGTCCCCTCTTTTTAAATGTACAACAAAAATGTATTATAAAACTGTTCAGTTTGTTCTATAAATTGTATTTTCGTGTTCAAAGTTTGTTGGGACAACGGGACAAAATGATAAAAAAAAAGGGACAATACTGTTTTAAACGGGACGTATGGTCACCCTATTTTATTTTTTTTACAATATAATAAATAAAAATATTCATGAACATACTCCGTACATTTTTAATAGCCCCGGGTATCAAATTGCTTAGATTCGGCACTGCTTGTACTTAAATGAACTCTATACCTAAAAATAAAAATATATTTTCATTTATTCACACGCACAGATATGTGAATTATGTAAGCTAGGAAATTGGTATTTATGAGAATATATAAGAAAAAAATTATTAACAATTCATAAAATTTTACTAATTTGATATCTAAATCTAAAAGTTTCCAAAATATAAGTTGACATTTTGATAACTTTGCAACTAAAGCTAATAAGTACAACTTTTTAATATTTAATTTGCAATTACTTATTCAGATTTTTTTTTTTTTTTATAGTGTTGTAATTAATATATGATTAAACTAGTTTTTAATCTAGATATATTATATATTCTAAATATAATTTATGTGTATAATCGTATGCTTGTATTTATATAATACGGTACCTCATATATTATTTTTAATATTTCCACAATGAATCTAATATTACTTACAATTAATATACTTACTTAAAAAGATCAAGATCAAAATATGAAACTATATAGTATATATATATTATGGAACGAGGTCCAATTACAAAATAAAATGTGGTATTAGAATTAAAACATTTATGACTTAGTGACAATTTGATCAAAAAAAAAAAAAAAAATTTAAGGGCTCTATGGCACCGTGGGCATATATGAATTAATTAAATTCAAATACTATTATATTCTTGAGTTATTGAGAAAAAACACTTGTACGATTACTTGAATTTCGCAATGAATTGTACATTTTTTCACCAAACATCCATTTAGTTTAAAATCAAACTTACAGAAAATTTTTTATTATTTTGACTTCAATACTTGGCTGATATTTTCACAGAACTAAATTTAATTAATTTATCAATACAATATAAAATTACCACAGTTTTCACAGCAAATGACAAAATCCGAACTTTTTAAAAAATATAATACAATTTTGAGCAGTGTGATTTTCTCGAGATAAAATTTCTAGTTTCGTCATTTTAAAGAAATATTTATATAATGATAATATTGATGAATTTGATGAAATATTATTATATAATTGTTTTTGTACCCATTTGTGTCTAAAATAGATATTCTTGATTTCGGGGCTTTGGACATTTTTTTTAGAAATATAAGGGCTCCGCGAACAAAATAATTTAAGAACCACTGGTATATACTATTATATATAATGATACAATGTAAAATACGTTATAGTAAAAAATCTGAAAAGCTCTAAATTCATTGATGATAAAAATAAATATTCTTTACTTTCCAATTCTACAAGTATGGTTAGAAAAATCTATTTTAAATGTCATATACCAGCAGGCGGCATCCATTAAATATGATAATAAAATGAGAAATAAAATAGTAATAAAAAGGGAAATACTTCTCGATCGGGTACGACTCCGCGGTCGGGGGTGATACACGGATAGGTGAGTAGTGTTGTTGTTTTGGTCTTTTAAACTTAAAACCAATGTACCATTGCTCTCAAAAAAAAAACCTGAGTGAAAGGTTGAGTGGATTAGTTTATTTTTCTAAAGATAGTCGATATAGTAGAAGACCTTAATTCTTAATAAGGTAAATTAAACTTTTTATGTTCTGAATTTCGGAAAAAATAAAAAAGGCATCAAAAATTTGAGAAAATCTAAAGTGTCAAGTGCCTATAACATGAACGCCATTAAAATAAGTTTTGAACTAAATAGGCAACTAAAATCATTTAATGGGAGTTTGTTGAAATATCCGACTTCTTTAACATTTCATTTGATAACGTTTATAAATTTCTGGGACTTTCTGGGATTTTTTTGTACTAGTTATTTATTTATATTTATTATTATTATTATTATTTTTTTTTTTTTTGCTACAAATAAAATCATATGTACAATTTTATATCTAATTTTCAAGATTTAAGTATAAAAATTGAAAACCATACGAATATTTTACTGCAAAAATTTAATGGATTTTCATGATTTTTATTATTTCCTCAACATTTAATAGTTAAACGCTCGTTAATTTTTTAGTGTACAATAATAATATATATATATATATATATATATATATATATATATATTGATCGGACTATCGGAAAATATCTAAATTAAACCATTATTACCTTAATCGAAAGGTTGGAAATTTGTTTTTAAATTTAATCGAAACACAGTTTCTAGTTAGTACGTAGCATATGCACAGAGTTAATATTAGTTGAACGCGTAAAAACAAACGTGCGTTTCAAGTGTCGAGATTCTCTTCGAGTGTGCACAGCATAAAAGTAAAAGGTATAAAATACGTTTTGATATTCTAACGGTGACGGTGAACACGATCAATACGCGGCGTTACAATGTACGATAATTACTAATTTAATGCAATGTCCCGTGCCGATTTCTTCATAAGAACACAATAAAACGTAATGTGTATCGTACGACGATAATATAATGACAAAAACGTAATCGAATCTCGTGTACACGAGTGCTGTTACATAGGTGGCGAACATACCGCGTTTCTTGGTACTCCGGAGATGTGGTGTGAACCGTGGTGCTAAAAGAAGAAGAAGAAAAATAAATAGAAATGTATTAATTTTCGGACGGGAAACGATGTAACGATGAAAGTGATCGTGCACGGCTCGTAGCCAACGCGGTTGTTGTATAAAATTAATTCGCATATTAAACGGCGTACGTATTCCGAGGCGCCGTCGGAATTGCCGGAAAACCAATCGCGGCAGAAGAATTGAAAATCGTCGAACGCTGTGTAAACGACGTACCCGTACGGTACGATAATAAAAACATACGATTTTTATCATTACGTGACGAGAGCGTTTCGAAAACGTTTCGATTGCCAAGGCGACGGTGTAGTGTAAATAGGCGGTGTGTATTATTTATCACTGATCCCAACGCCGAAGGATACAGGTGGCAGGAGAAGGAAGAAGAACGTATAGAGAGAGGCGTCTTGAAAAGAAAACGAATTCGTCTGCCGCGGCTGAGACGAGCGACGGCGAAAAAAAATTAAAATATTTCCTATTATTTATTTCAATTTATAGAACACGGATAGTATTGTTTGAAAAATATTTTTTTTTTTTTTTAAGTGTTAATGTGGCGAAAAAAAAATAAACGATTCGTGCGCTGAATTATAAAATAAAATATCAGATACATTGTAAAACGTCTCGGTGAAATAGCTATAACTTGGGTTACAAAAACATTTATAAACTTTCCAGTTGCATGTCTTAACTCGACAGGATGGCAGACATAATGTTTGAAAAAAAAAAAAAATTCAATTTTTCTCATTTTGAAATAGGATAATTATTAAGACCGCCTGATTTAAATTTTGTGGACCGCTGCGCGGCGGCGGTCGAATTGGCTCACAACGACGGCGCACGGCGTATCGCCACGGTTCTGTTTCGCATCTCAATGACAGACATATTATAACGATATCATTATCGTTACTACTACTACTATCGTGTAATCACGCTTTGTAACACGCACTATTGTGCGCTCGGCGCACCTTTACGAACGTCGTGTAATATGCCTCTACGCGTGTGCTCGTCGGAGTGTTGTCGAACGATATTATTATTATTGTTGTTCGTGCGACAGCAAACACTATCATCGCAATACGACAACGACGCGACGTGTTACACATTCGGGCGAGTTGTCGGTCACGTTACGCACGGGATGTATTACGGTACTGTTATGCGTTCGAACCGGCCGCGTACAGAAAAAATGAATACTTTATTTTTTTTTTTTTTTTTGGGGAGAGGGATGGTCGTACGTTATCATACATTTTCGTACTTCTCATAACATTTTCATCTGTACACACCGATTTCGGTCTGCAAAACCGTATTGAATATTTTTCCTGGATTCCTGTAGGAGGGTCGAAACCCTGAAATCCCCCTTGCGTACGTGCCCGGTTCAAACGTGTAATGTACCCGCCGCACACGACTGTGCACGGGATCAACGACAATGTTTTATGTACTCGCCACATCATCATCACGCGCGCTACATCAGGTTAACCTGTCTTCTGCGATGTTGTTTCCCATCGGAGTGCGCGGTGCGCAGTGGGTGCGGACAAGGCGCACGGGTGTTAGAGATCCCAGGACCTGAAATGTTCATTTTCTCCTGCTTCGCGCTGCGTTTAAAACAAATGTCAGTTAGCCCGTGGAACGTCGTACATCAGCCAGTCTTGTTAATACAAACGCGTCGTAGAAATGATCATCTATTTTTCCGTAATTATTGTACAAACCGATTTTACAACGTTCGTTGTCAGTACGGCCGTTTTTTTCGACTCCGTTGAATATAAGATTTTATCGAAGCATCACACAATTACAGTATAGATTATCGTCATCCATCGTACACCATTCATTTTCTACTAAACCCTGTTCGATTCATACTCGTTTGTATCATACTCGTGTACTTGTATCGTGTCGACCGCAAAACCTTATATTGTCATTGCTGCAGTACTTACGAGTATATGCGAGCATATCAAATGTAAACATGGAACAAATCGTTTTGATTGCGAGTAAGACGTGCACAGCAAACTAGCGATTCCGTATCAGTGGTATCGAACCGCAGCAGAACGTACAAAATCCGTAAAAGTTTATCAAAACTTAATAATTAACAACGAAGAAATGTGGCTAACGTATTACAAAAAAACATGTTTAAGTAACGTTTCATACGGTAAAAATGTACTGATGGCTAACAAAACATAATTTGTTTATCATCTTATCATCATTTCACTGTTCCATGTTCCAATATAAATGAAATTAAATGTTGAGTATTTATAAATGCGTTAGTTGAACATACGTTTCGTTTTCGAAAATTTACAAAGAACTTGATATTTTCAATCGATAAGGCATATAATGAAAAATTGACAATAAATGAAAAGAAAATTGGAAGATAACAAAATCTCAATGAAATTTATCCCGGAAAGGTATTATGGGTTTTAGAAATAATTATTCAACAACCTTCGAAAAGAGATAAAATTATTTTCTAAGCTAAAAATATAATTTCAAAGGTTTATTAAAATTTCATAAATTTACTTAATTGTATGTTTTAGATAAAAAAAAAAAAAAAATTGTAAAACGTAAAAAATTATTTTATACATATAATTAATAATTACATAAGTTATATTTGTTAAAAATGCATGAATAAAAGCTGTATTTTGAACTTTTTGATAATATTTATTCCCCCATCTATATTAATAAATACGACAAAACAACTATGTTTTCTGCAAAAAAGAAATATGTCCATAATTTAAATTTATTAATTTAAAAAAAAAAATTTAAAACTTTTTTTTTACAAACTAAATGAAATTTCCAGATGATTGAATTAAATACAGACTGGAAAAATTTCAAGATTTTTACCTCAATATTTCCTGAAAAATTTGGAAAAATTCATTTGTCACCTTTCTGCGATTCAAATAAAGTGTGCATTTATCATGATATATATTACGTGCAAAGTCGATTCGTCGTGTTGGTAGTACTACAACGTTCTAATTAGATTTAGAAAAATTACAGCCGCTCAATCGTCACGTGTTTGAAATAGTTAACTGTTAAGAAAAACGTTCACCTATAAATAAAAATATACAAATTCTCTGTAGTCGATCAATTAAACAATCGGTATGTAAAACTATTTATTTTTTTTGTAAAAACTTAGTATTTGCGTTGACACTATTACGTACGAGTTATGTTGTAATTTGTAGTTATCAACATAAGTGCAATATTTTCATCGTAATAGAAAGATGTGCTTTGATTTTGACATTTAGATAAATCGTTTTTAGTTACACGACAAAGATGATTTATCGAACCTGTACTATGGATACTTCATATATTTTTTCAGGATAGCTAACGGTACATTTCGCGGTTAGATGTTCGTTCGTTCGTTCGAAATGATATAAATTTAATTGAAACCGCCGGATTATTGTTTCGACAGTATAATATATTATTAGCATTTAATTCGGTTGTATCAAATTGAAACTTTGTGCAAATAGAAAATGTGAGAGACGTATGATACAGTGCCGATTAGAAATTATTGGGGCCAGTGGAGGAAATAGGACGATTTTGACGAACGAGCTTAATATGTTGTATATTCCTGCGGTTATCGGATAAATACACCTATCGCTTCTGCCTCATTCTCTCACTCTCTAAACAATTTACTAGGTAATATTCTGGTTGAGAAGGGTTCTCGATCAGCCCCGCATAATGTTAACGATCGTAACATAAAGAACAGCAGGCAAGTATTTTAAGATATTTTAAGCGTATAAGTTTTCTACGATTGCACAGTAGATAAAAACAATCTCACCGCAGTGTTTCCAGAAATGTACAACAACGGTGTGCGGAGTGTAATGACGAAGTATTTGTTTGAATTTAATAGTTGGCTAAACTATTTGATTAAATAGTTTCAGTAAAGTTCTACACGTTTCTACTTAAACTGATAGCTATGTGAATTTTGGCTTACACGCTACAGTGATCATTGTGCATGTATTATATTAGTGCATAATAATGGTTATAAACTATAACTTTGGAAATAAAAATTGCGCAGCAATATTGGACGAAATAGGCAATATCAAATTTATTATATTATGGACACATAACGGTGTGGTCGATAAAAGCTAAATGAATTAAAGAAGCGAAAACATCAATATGATGTATTATATTAGTTGTTGATGGATTTAAATTAAAATTTAATAACCCATTCCAGTATTAGCAAACTAAGAGGGTTCAAAATTAGATGTTTTATAGTGCATTTCGATACGCATGTTTACCGTTTTGATTTGATTGTTATTATTCGGAACGTATCTGGTAAATTATTTATAACCGCTACTTATAATATGCACGTAATCGCTAAAAATAATGTATGCCAATATGTATACTAATGTACTAATGTACTAGGTACGATCATGTAATATATTATATCTGACGTTATCAAAAATGTCGTACCATCGAACTCGAACGGTAATGAAATGGTAGTGAAATAGTAATTATAATAGGTACACTCCAGTAATTCGGAAATATATGCGTGAAAAAATGTTGAAATGAAGCGTACGACGTACCTGTATACTAATATAATAACCTTGTATAAGAACGACTGTCACGCTTTGTGGTAATTGCACAATACCAAAAGTTTTAATAATTAGTTAGTAGTTACCATATAAATGAGTATTAGAAACGGTAATATCAGTTAAATTTTGATTCGTCAAACATTTAAAGTTCATAGTTCACGAAATAAAACAAAACGGTCAATAATATGATATTATATATTTATGTTTTTTTTTAAATAATTTTATATAATTTTAATTAATTAAAATTAAATAATTAAAATATAAAATAATTAAAATTAATTTTTAATTTTAAATAATTCGTTCGGTAAAATTTACATAACCGTAGCTTTCGCTTCTAATTAATAATGTATTATGTTTTATTCATTACAATATTACTCAATAAAAAATATAAAAGGGAAATGTTAGTACACTCAACTTTTATTAAAAAAAAAATGTCAAGAATCAGTTTCTCAAAACTCAAAAAACAGATTAATAAGATAATAGTTATAAAAAAAATCATTAAATACGTCATTAATTTTTATGCGAATCATATGAAATAGTTATTAATTAAAAAATAAACTGGGTATAATCTGATGTTTACAAAAGTAATCAAACAAGAGTTATAATTAATTAATTTTGTAAAGTATGTGTTTTTTTTTATGATTCAATATAAATAAAAATACCTATAATACATAATACCATAATTTAATGTTCGTTTTGTTTGAGGTGTATCATTTTATATCAGACTGTTTCGAGTACTATTATTGATAAGTTGTAGATAACACAATTCTAAGCAATGGTAAATTATTTCAATGTCAGACATTCGTTTGTTCCATAGACATATTAAGATATATAATATGTCTTAATATGTCTATGGTTCACTATGCTCATCTTACATCAATATATGTTATTAATTTATACGTTACGTTATTATTATCGCATTCAAAAAAACAGTTCTTAGCGTAATTTGGCACACCCATAGACTTAAAATATACGTCATGATTTAGTAGAATGATGGGTATTTTTTTTTCCATTTCTTAATAAGTTTTAAGTGGTTATCAATATTTTCCGAAAACTACTATAGAAAATTAAAAAAGTGTCCAATTTATAATTATTATGGAAGTGTTTTATGTTACTTTTTGAACTTTTTTACTTTGACATGTATAATACTTTTTCTGAAAATAAAGCTACGTACTATTGGAAAACACTCAAACCCCAAAATGATTAATGACAAGGTGTAAAAATTATATTTTAATTTTTATTAACCTATTAAAGAATATGAAGGATATTATTATTATGTTATTTGGTAAAATAAATTTGGAAGCCTATGTATAGAACATATCGCAGTTTTCACTTTTCTTTTCAAAAGTGAATATCATTATATACTGTCAAAATGGTCTCAGTGGAAACAAAAACGGCATTAGTTCTTGCTTCTTGATTTATGTTTTAAGAAGTTCCTTTGGGAGGGTTATAAAGTATTCCTCATAGCGCAATATTCTACTTAGAAAAATAATAATTTACATGAGTATGTTTAAATTTTGACCAATAATACATATGATAATAATACAATCCCCGGTTCTCAATTCGTTTATTTCACTAGTATTCGCCGAAAATTATAATTAATTAATGCTCATTTATATTGTTGTGATATGATGTGGATAAGATTATAAAAAAGACCAATCCTGTGGATAATTATTTGCATCTACCGTAAATAACCATAGCATCGGCAGCTGTATTAATATGCCTGGTATTAATCAAATAAAAAAAAAAATACAACTTTAAACCATTTTGTGATTTAGCCAACAAAACAAAATTAATTCAGGTAGCTTAATAATTTCCTATAAATAATTCATATAATCAAATATTCAAATGATGTAAAAAAAAAATGAATTAAGTCATACATAATAAAAATAATTAATATATATTATTTATTTATTAATTATGTATGAATAAAATTTTGAATTTAATTGATCTAAATAGAGCAAAAAAAAAAAATAAAAAAAATACTGAATAATAAATTGGAAAGAAAATATCGTAAGAGTTACAAAACATTAATTTTGTACTGTGTTATCATTGAAAATCTAACAAGAATGTGAAAAATTATTAGACTTCTTTACGGAAATAATAAAACTATTTTTACTAAAGCATAAAAAATATGAATAAATTTACATTCTAAAATAATACAAATGCAAACTTCACTATGTTGATTGATATTATAGCTCTCAACATTAATTCATAATAAGTATGGAAAACAATTCTAATTGGTTGGTATGTTTGTTTTAACTTTGTAAAGGAAAACAATTTTAAAATCAATTATTTTCGATACTCAACGGAGTTTAAACGAAGCGCAAAAAAACAACTAATCAAACAGGAACTAATATTCTTCTGAAGTGTACAACAATATTTATTATATCAACGTGTACCCACTTGGACGGGTTGTTTTATTCGAATTTTACGAAAAATCAATGATCGAAGGAAGAAATGCAATGAACGATGTGAAAACATTGCGTTTACCGGGGTCCGATTTCGGCATTTGAGGTCCTTAGGCAGAATAAAAATGTGGCATTTTACGCAGATATTTCTTTTGCTTATACTTATATTTATTTTGTACTATGAGAGTTGTATTCTAAAAAAAAAAAAAAAAAAGTTTATAAAAGTCCTCTAACGACGGAGGCCATAAGCGGTTGCCTATCCCGCCTAATGATAAATATGACCCTGGCAACTATACGCAAAAATGTTACCGCGGCGGCCTGTATTGCAAAATGCTAATCCGTGCGATACGTTTTATTGGCTGAATGTCCCGTAGTGCACACCGTCGTAGTGGCGCGCGTACGCGTATTATTAACGTGTAGATTCAACATTCCGTACCATAACCATTAGGGTGACCTACTCCGAGGCGAAAAGCATACGCTCGCATACAATACGGTCGTGGAAACGGTTCGAATCGACGCATTGAACGGTTGAGCCACGTGTACGCGTAAACGGCTGCTGATGATCGAGAGAGTCGATCGATTGAGAGTGAGGGAGTGAGAAAGACGTAAAGGGATTTTCTTAATCGTGTTGATTTTCGCGTTTTTAAATTTTCGTCGCGTACGTGGATTACATCGAGATGGACCTGGACGCTGTGACGATTCGACGTATGTGCGCGCAAGCGAAACGGGGTCGAAAAAAAAAAAGACTTTGTCACGTGCGCGAATACTTCGCATGATTATGACGTACATCACGAAGTTATCGAAGTCGCGATGAAAAATAGAAAAGGGAAAAACGAAGACGCGTGCAACGAGAAAAACTCTGCCCCGGAGGGCCGTAGTCGAGAGACGAGCGAATCGGACGGGTCGACGTGGGAAAGTATCGGAGCGCGTAGTGCGGTCAAAAATGTCGTGTTCGGATCACGCGGGTTTGGATAATTGAGATTTTGCGAATTCGCGTGGCAATGACCTTGCCCTTGGCGACCTTCTCAAACGCGTCTTTTCGCGGATCGCGCGACATCCGTACACGTAATATTTTTGTTCGTTTATTTTGTTGTTTCAGCATCGACGCGACAAGGCGTTGGCTTACATTCCTTTATAACATTTAGGTTTACATTGTTTACAGTACAGTGGTCACTCGATAATCCGACATTCGGGGGGCTGAGCTAAAAATTCGATTCGTAGAGGTTTTCGGTTCACCGAGTGTTCCAATAATCGAGGGAAAAAATTTCATTCGAATTGAAGAGAGGTGAAAAATTATGTGTATATATTACGTTTATTGATTGACATTTATTTATTGTGTTATTATATTTTAAATTTTAAAGAAATCTGAAATCGTATTTACGCGAGATTTCGTTGTATTTTTTTTATTACGTTTCGATCAATTTTTAAACCGGTAATTATTTACTAACGGTATAGAAAAATTTGTTTCGTACAAATTGTCTAAAATTTGACATCAATTTCTGGTACATGGCATTGTTATCAGGAAACTTTTTTTTTACGGTTCCGGTTATGGTCTGGTTCCTAAAAATATATTGGTTCCGATTTCAATGCTGGTTTTTAAAAAAACTAAAATTTTTATTTCGGTTTCAAAGAAAATCAAAAAATTTTGGTTTCGGTTTTTAAAATAACAAAAATTTAATTTAGGTTTCGATTTCTATCGTTTCATTAAAAAAATAACATTTCGTGTCAAGTTTTCGTATTATATTTATTTAAAAAAATTTTGTTGGGTTTCGATTCTCTAAAAATTATAATAAAATATTACCAGTGTTAATTGACATAATTTATGGCGGTCAATACCGATTTTCAACCAGATATCCTACCAATAACTTAGAACTAAAGAAGAGAACTATATAAGTAAAAAATATACTCACATTTTGACTCGCATGAGGCATCACGTTCACTTGATAAAAGAACTTATTTAAAATAACCTTTTTTGTTTTTATAGTTTATACATTGTTTTGTATCATTTTCGAATTAAACCTTTGTTACTTTGTTATATCAGTATATTTAAAATAAACATCATATATTTTTTTTATTACCGCATACTACATTTGTTCAAGGTTAGACTTGCGATCGGGGATTTTATTAGATAGGAAAGTTTGATCCATTCTGTATTTGATATTGATCACTTGGTATACGTAGGTAATGTTTTTTTTTTTGTTGCAACTCCTATTTCAATATTAACAGTTATTACATAGAAATACTGAAACGTCTGAACTCTGGAGGTTAGGCCCGCCAGTCCTAATAATAATAACAATATATCTACGTATTTGTTTGGTTCTTATCATCTACTATTGACGCGTATAAATAAAAATAATAAAACTCTAAAAAAAAAAACTATACAAAATAGTATCGGTTCCGGTTTTTCAACAAATTCTTATAATGGTTCTGGTGAGGTTCCGGTTCCAAAACCGGTTCTTTCCGGTACGGTTTCAGTGCCCCTGATCGTTGAACACGATAACGATGATGATGTTATTGTGTTTTTTTTTTTTTCCGTTTTGGTCTGCCGCAAAGAACGGAACCAAACGTCATCAGTTGCGTAATCGCGATGGCACAGACAGGGACGATATTTGTTATAACAACACACGTGCGCCAGCGAGTAAACAACGCGGTCCGCAGACGTGCGGTCCCGATCGGTAACCGTTATCGTGGACTCGAAGGCGACAAATCGGTGAACTCGGTTGGACTCGATCGATGCGCGCGTCATGTAATACGCATTCGTAAAACATCTCGTCATCAACGTAACGGGCATAATGGCGTTGACAATCGTTCGGCAGAAATAACGGCAACGATTGTAATACTGTTGCGCGCGATTTGTGTTCAACCGAAAACGCCAAGTCACCGCAAACAACGGCCTCGCGCTCCCAATAGCAACAATATAAGCACGGTAACATATCGCCGAATCATATGGGCGCATAATAACGTGTGCGCGCACTCGGTTCTCGGTTTCGGACGCGTTTACGGTCGGTAATTCATGCGCGATGCGCTGCGACGACCGTTTTACAACCCACTACCGCGGTTACCGAACTTTGAGAAGCGTGGCCGGATCTTTTTCTTTTTCTTTTTTTTTTTTTTTTCAACGCGTTCACTACCGCTTATCCGACACTGGTAACGTCGTACCACGATATCCGTGGTGTACTCGAATCGGTGACCGTGTGTATTCAGAGATCTGACGAAATCAACTTCGCGGTAGCCCATGGTCACCTCGGTAACGTGCGATGAATTCCGTTTACATCGCTTGTCGCACTCAATGTAGCCCACGAGTAGTGGCGCAACTAGACACTTGGAGAGGGGCCCTAAAGTCGAAAATGAGGCCCAGTAGCCAAAAATGTAAATGGTCTTAAAACTAATTCTATATACTAACTTTTTAAAATATTATAAATTTATAGGTAAAAATCGGAATTTATATTTCAAGAGCTTTTTTTTGTAAAAAATCGTCTACAAAACGCTTAACCCTTTAACTTAATTACTGTAAACAGAAACCGTCCCCGCGACACCACTTTCTCGCCCATCGGCTGTAGCTCGTAGAGTTGCGATTACGAATTTCTATTAATTGGGATAAAATCGGATATTTAAAACACTATTCTTGGCCTCCATTTATTATTCGGTCATGGTAATGATTTTATAATATTATTAAATCAATAATTCGTAGTACAACGTACTACGTAGGATAGTAACAATAACAATAACAATAGTGGTACGATTATAGCAAAAATATCTCATTCTAAGCTATACGTTGATGTTTATAATAAAATATAGAGAAAAAAAACCAATTTTTTTTAATTTGTCCGCCGAGCAGCCACTGGCATAATAGTCGATCCCCGACAAATCAAGGACTCCAAAATTTTACTTCGTCAACTTACCCGTTAGTTAGACAATTAATACATATACATCACCTAACCCGGCCGTAGATGACACAACATCAACATAGTCGTTCGGTTTGCTTTGAGAATTACATCTGCAGATTACAGAGTGCGCGCAAAAGAAGATTTTCCGTACCAACACGAGCTTAACGTCTGTGTGATTTAGCACAGAAAATTGACTGCGGGTTATCATTGTTGCTCGCAGCCGTTTGATCCAATTGAAAACTGAATATTTCAAGCTCGAAGTGTATTAACCAACGGGAAACAAGTGACAAACAACGTACCGAATACCATTCAATCTGATCAAATTTAAGTGTACGATAGTATTGTTACGCCTGTCAACGAGCTCTTGAGGTTTTATTCCATTATTTCTAACGTGGAAAATGTTTTCCTCGGCAACGCATAGTTGGCGCGTATGCGACATAACGGGTTTCAATAATTTATACACATCCGAAATCCTGATGAAATATCTAAGTAGGTACCGCCGAGACCATGAATCCGATTGCATCGTTCAAGATTCTCGATTTTATTGCTTCCATCACTTCGTGACGCGCGAGGTTCTGTTCTCGGCGACAAGTTTGTTCGCGAGCAATAACACCTCGGGGGCAAGAGGGACGATATGCGATACAACCCTTCGTTGCACGGAGGATGCGAAAACAACATTCGCTTTTACGCGCAGTACAACAAAAACTTTATGCGCCCGTTTCGTGCCGGTCGCGGTACGATTTTTTCGCACGCCATTTTTTTTTATAAATTAACTCCCTTCGATAAGATTCTCTACGTGTGGGGTTAGGGCGCTAAGGTTTTCTAGCCGCAGTCACCGGGCACAAAACGTCAAGTGTCACACAGTTGACCGAAGAGCTCGTGTCGACCGCATAACATTTACACCGTACGAAGTTGTTGCGATAACGTACCGTCAGGGCCATTCCAAGGTGTTTTTTCGGGGCCAGGAGCAAATTAATTTTGGGGCTCTTCGATCATAATAATAAGATAAGATAAACCAATAAATACTCAGTGAGAATAACAAAATTCTCGTAAACGTATTTTTCCAAACCTTAATCAATCAAGCTCATTTAAATTCATGTACTGCATTACATACTTACATAATAGAATTTAATATGATTTATAATTTAACCGCTCAACGTAATCGGACAAGTCGCTACACGCTCACACGCGCGCGACTTTGATCGCCGACACTCACCATGTAAAATTGCACAGTGTAATCGAGGCTTTATTATTAATTATTAAACATCAAGAATTTATGGGGGCCCCTAAAAAATATTCCAACAATGGGGCCCGGGGCAAAATAGTCCCGTTGAACTCTCCCTCTGAATGGCCCTGCGTACCGTTATTGCGTCGACGATCACAGCGATTTACAAACGATCGATCGCCTCGGGACAAATAATTTACGAATGATTTATCGCGGACAAATCGCACACAAACGAATTATTAAAAAAGGTGCGCGCGGGGAACACCGTGGACGTAATTTTCGGTTTAATTTTTTTTTAATTTTTACACGCCATTATACGCACATGTGACACGATAATTATCAAGCACGTCGTGTTGTTTCGTACAATCGATATTCGAATTACAACCGAATTTGATGTTCGCATAAAAGTTTCGAACAGCAGCTACGCCGTTTAACCAACGTCACGTGCCGTCTGTACGCGAACGGTTTCAGTGTACGTTAATTGCGAAACGATGGTAGGAATAAAATCGACGTTTAAACGAAACAACATCGACAAGATCCGCTTGTACATCAGAGTCCGGTGCTTAAAATTGTGTTCGGAATCAATATAATTTTTTTTCTAGTAAACCAACAATGTTGTCGGTGTATAATAACCATGGCAACTGAGATCGCAACCAACTGATACGATGGAGATATAATATACAAGCGAGTAAATATAAATAGAATATAGAAACACGTGATACAGGTTTAATGACCCAAACATGTTTTTAATAACAATTTTTTTTTTTCTTAGTCAAATGAGAAATGCTCATTTGAGCATGACAGTTTACTAGTTTCTCCACTCAATTTGAACATTTTTAAACTTAAATGCAACCAGTTGTATGTTACATAATTAAAACCCTATTGCATTGCTATAATTCAAACACAGCTTAACATGATTATTGTATTCTACTATTTTATTAATATGGTGATTTTTTTTTTTTTATAAAATAGTATTTTTAGTGCAGTGATAACTACATAAGCATATTTAAATCAATCATCCCTCTTTATAACATAAGTGTGAAGCGAGGTCAAGCAGCATTTTACTTCGTAAAAAAAAAAAAAATAAAAAAATATATGTTAATGATTAAAGCCAATAGGTAAACAGATTTTAATATTCATAAATACATACCTATTGCATTATTGAACGCATTATTTAATATACTGAAAATAAATATAAGAATATATTAACATGTGCTTAGAAATCCAATAAACTGTATTGATTTTTTATGCATAAAAACAAAAATCCTAGTATTTGTTTTTTGATTCATTTAAATATTTCTAAGTCCATTAATATAAAATACAGAAAAACTTCAATAATTTGAAAAAGCAAACCAGGTTCTCATAAATTATAATAAAATGACTATTATGTGTTACTCATTTAGGTATAATTATTTACTAATATATAAATCGACAGCGAATTAAGTTAATGTATCAACAAAGGAGAAATGGAAGTATGTATAGTTAAGATGTAAGGTCATTTTTATGGACAATTTAGAAATCTAAAAACACGAATAATCATTAAATCCGCGTTTGTTTGAACCCAGAAAAAAATGCTCTCAATTCTCATGTTCAATTTTATAATTTTAAAATAAAACATAGAAAAAGTTTACTCTCGACATGTATCGGACAATTGTAAAATTGGGTATTTAATTTTAATTCCTATATTATAATAATACGGGTTTCCGCAGTATAAATTAGGTATGTTATTATAATTTTTCAAACCTTGAGGAGTTTTGATATACAAAGAAGCTTATTTAAAGTAATAATTAGAGTACACGGGAAATGTCAACTACACGTATGTACCTACCTATATAAAGCACACGATTTTTTTCGGTCGAGCAGGTCTTATTAAGTATACTTGTACAGGTACAATTAAAAAGTCTGTACAAATACAGTAGAATAATGGAATTAATTCACCCGAAAACCTCTACATGAACAGAATTCGAAAATTGCGCAAGCAGAATTGTTCGAAATTATTTCTTTCTCCAGCTATATCAATAACATGCCAAATTACTACGACAATTAAATGAACCTCTTCCAATAAAAATAAATATCGTTATTTTCTCATGTGAAAGTGCTTCATCGTCCCTACACATAATAATTTCGATTGTTGACTGAAGTATATTTTGCATTTATGTAGTTCTGCGTCACATTGAAACGTTTTAAAATACGTGGACGAATTTTGATTGAATTGGATAATTGTATTGTCCCTAAAGACCATAAGTTCTGTTTAAAATTTGTGTGGAAACATAATGCATTTAATTAGTATAATATTCAAAAAATATTTAAAAGTTGATAAACTCTTTTGTTGTTGTGTGAAATGGGGGAAAAAACCTAAACTTTAGATCAGTATTAATTTTTTATTCGAATGAGGAACTTATCATACTTTATGTTGCAAAGTCATCCTCCTCACGTTAAAACCGCAAGAAAAAAAATTAGAATCGTTATTAGACCAAATTTGCTATACGAAATTGATGTTGTCGTTCGAATCGGAATAAACTAAAAAATAACGAGCGTCATCTAACATTAATGGACTCCAACGACCTTGAAGGTTTCTGTAAGAAAATAATACATAATAACGCGTTCAACAATATAGGAGTCAAAATTACATTCGTTGCATGTGATAGATAAACAAACATACAACACTGTAATATATAACTAATCTCTGGAATACACATTTGCACGAGTGAAATTATAGTAAAAGTGAATACAACATTATACTTGGACAGAATAGAATAATAATAGAGTAGAACAAACAGTTGATACATGTGGGTATTATAGTTTATACAAACACTGATGTTTGCGACTTTACTTGAGATTCTGCGTTTCGCTTATATACTTCAGCTGAAATCATTATATTTTCCGATTCAATAAGTCAATAGTTCTGATGAGATGAAAATTGTTAAAAATGTCCAACCGTTAACGGCAAACGCATATTATATTATACGAAAGTAAAAAAAAAAAAGTGTACATCAAATGTTCTTACGTGAACACTCGAATAAATATCGTAAACTGACTACGGGTAATATATCTTCTTAGGCGAAATATGTCAGCGGCTAACATTATCAATAAAATGGTATTCGAATGCGCGTGTACGCATGGGTTGACTATGTTAGATTTCCAGTGCAAGTAAAACTATTATCGGTAAGCCATAACGGGTCATATAAAGTATAGTAGTATAGTAAGTGGTAGATGAATAGACATCGCTTTCGCTTTAACTGGTTTTGTCATAATCGAAATTACCACAAATCTTAAATCACCTTTCTACTAGTGTAAAAATCGAATTATGACTGCACAAGAATTTTGTTTTCGAAACTATAGCGTTACACAGCCTATATGCGTTACATCTGTGAGTAGTATAAGTAAATACTGTCCTAATTTATTATTCGGCATTTTAACGTTTCGGCGTAGCCATTTCATGTACGAACTAGATTATTTATTTATTTATTTAATGATACACGGGTGAAGCCTTTGTTTGAATTAATACATTGAAAATAGATTAGATATAATATTATACA
Source organism: Sipha flava (assembly GCF_003268045.1). NCBI lineage: Eukaryota > Metazoa > Arthropoda > Insecta > Hemiptera > Aphididae > Sipha > Sipha flava. Next base: position 830,803 of record NW_020273622.1, on the reverse strand, counting down.
GCAATAGGGAAAGAAATACAAAATAAAGTTTACAATAAGTACGTACGGAAAAATCATTAAATTTCATGAACAGACATGATAAAAGAAGGATACCCATTGGCGGAAGACGTTCGACCGTCTAATGGGCTCATTGTACATGGAGTTGGTGGTAGGTTGAGAAATACAGGAGGGAACGGCTGACCTAGATGTACGCTGAGAAACCTTGGAGCGAAATAAGGAGATGAGGACAGACGAATCAACTTTATTAATCAATAGACCTTTAATGAAATGTATATCCGCTATTCATCTACGCTCAGTCAACGATGTTAAATTAAGTAAATTAAGCACAGGGGTGTAAACACGTGGTTCACATGGGATCTGTAACAAATGACTGGCAAACCTCAAAAATCATTGTTGTACCCTTTCAAGCTGCAGGGAGTCGTCTGCAGTACGAGGATCCCATACAATCGCACAATACTCAAGTTTGGGCGCACCAGTGAACAATATTATGACATAATGGACAATCCAGAATGGAAGTACTTTGACAATCTTATTATTAATTCGTTATTATTTTTCATGCAAAATCAAATAAATATTCCCGTTGTTTTAGATTTTATTTAGCATATTATAGTAGTTGTTTATTATTTTCACAATAATAGATTACTTCTAAGTTCTTTAGATGTAATTTTTAAATGTAGATAAGTATACACAAAAGTGTTACTTATGTTTACCGTTGATTAATAATGATACTTTTAACAATACTAATAATACTGTATTAGAAGGCTAGGTATTAAACGATCTCTGGACGTTGTGTAAGATGAATATAAATGGGTCACAATACGATTAAATCATATTTGAATAATAATATATTATGAACATTTAAATCTATCAACCTACATTGGATTTAAGTTTAAAGATCGCACGTGGATGTATAGTATACCACAGCGAAGGAGTCATTATTGAAATTAACCTGTATAATCGATTAAAATTACTGAACATTTACTCTAAAGATTAAAACCTATAAGGATTGATAAATACTAATTATTAATGTAATAAAACTGCATTTTAAATTTGTATCATAAATAAATGCAAGAATATCGATATCGATATTGTGAAATTAATTTTAAATTCACGATACTAACTTAATCGTTAACAAGTGACAATTGGAATACTATTTCCAAATCAATAAAAAATGCTTTTAAAATTAACATAAAACATACTATTAAATATATAATTATGAATCCGGTATTATAGCCTCTATAATACACGTACAATGAATGTTTTATGTTTTTTTTTTTTTTTTTTAAGTTTATAATAGCATACTGTCAACAGTACTGATAACTGAGATGATCAAGTTTAATGTTGAAGACATTTTTTTTCATAAGTATAAGATTATAGTGTTATTAAAAGTGCAATTTTCGATCATTGCACACAACTGATTACAATAAATTTATAATATTTATAATCGCCGAATGGCATCACGTATTCCATTTTGTGTATGTTAAATTTGTAGATTAAAGACTTGAAAGTAAATATATTATTGGAATGAACTAATTTTACCTTGTAACAATCTATATATTGTAATTTTGTACTATTTGATTTAATAAACAAATAGAGAATTTAGACAAGGTTATAATAATATTTTTAATAAACAATCTTATCTGAATTTCCACAAACAATAATTAGCGTTGTAAAAATATAATTAATGCCTAAAAAGCATTTAAAATAAACTTGTATTTATTTAATACGAGGATAGTGAAAAAAAATCAAATAATAATTATAACAAATTGTAAAAAAATAAATAAATAGTTATTAATAATAGATCGTTTAGTTGTTAACTTACACTATGTTAATATTGGTTAACTTTTATTATTTTTTTTTTTATAAACAGCTGCAAATATTATAAATGTTAAACTACATTATAATTATCGTTAAGTTTAGATGACATCATCGTCAGTAAAACTTTTATATTTCAAAAAAAAAAACAGTTCGAATCATATAGATTAGTTCGTGTATGATAAGCCGTCGCACAATTCGTAAATATTTTGGAAAACAACAATTTGAAGATGATTACAAAAATGAAAAAATTTAATGACTGCATGGAAATTATTAGCACCGAGATTCATTTAGAAAAGCTGAAATTATATTAGTTTTTGCTTCCAATTGCTAAGAAAATTTATCGTTGTATGACTTGGCATATATAGATAAGTTAGATTAGGTACTTAGGTTGATAGACCAGGTAAATAATGTATTTTCTAAATAAAGGCAATATAACTCACAAGTTCGTTGTGCACATACATACATACATACATAATTTGTCACCAATTTGAATAAAGTTACCAACTATTTCTCCGTATATATTAAATAAATAAAAGTAAAGAAAAAAAACAAAAGCATAGAGGCATTAAACTAGTTAAATAAGCATAATATAATGACATGAACGCAAGGACTTCTAAGACCTATTTACTGTGATATACATTTTGTAACCATAGAAGACAGCAAACGAAAAGTTGATATCAAGGTCATTAATACTAGTTAACTAGTTAATAGTAGTGCATTGCATTTAGACAAACTTGGTTAATGTTCCGAATAATTTTATATTATTATTATTATATTTTATTACTATTTTTTTTTTCAAAATATTTAGTACAGTATTTTGAATACATTTTATAAGTAGTCCAAGTACAGAATTCCGAATACTTTTTTAATGTTCAATCACATTTCCTAAATAATTTCTTTATTTTGCCGTATGAGTCATATTAGTACTAAAATATTTTATTAATACTTTATATTATAGTAATATTATATTATTTTTTTTCTACTATTTTTAAACGGTGAAGCATTTAAAGTTACATTAAGGTGAATAATGTTTGTGGATCAATTTTGAAAAATCAATAAGTGTGGAAAAACGTTTTAATACTTTTCGACTGATCCGTTTTTATTGTTTTCAACGGTTTTTTAACTTTTTTTTAAAACTATCTGATTATCCAATGATGATAAAAAATATAAAGCATTATAATTTTTTAGCGATTCTGGCTTAGAAATGTTTGAACAATAAAATATGGCCGAAACTGAGGTATTAGGTATGAATAATGATACAAGTAATTTGTTTGGCTTGTCTAAAAACAGATCGGAAGTAAATTTCTCCTTAGGGCAAAACATTTCTTACTTGTTGTCAAAAAGTTATATAAAAAATCTAAATACATTATTTAAAACAATGAAAATTAAAAAAAGTATTTTTAAAATTTAACACACCACTTCCTAGCAGTTCTGCTTTTCAATGCATATTTAGCATTGATGAAACTGTTTTTTTTTAAAAAAAAGATATGATGAATGATAACAATTTTAAATGTATTAATATTAAAGTCGTTAAATAAATAAATCTACTATTTAATTATTTTTTATGTTTTTTATACATGGTATAACAAAAATATCTGACCGATATAATTTAAATTAAGTATAATTTTAATTAACCATAGTTAAGTTATATATATATATATTTAATAACTTTTATTCTTGTATATTTCTGATTATTTTTATTTTTTATTCAGATATTGTATGATTTTTTTTTAAATTTTAAATTTAGAATAAAAATTATAATTTTTGATAAAAATACAAATGATCACATATTTATGTTAAACATCTATTAGTTCTTTCGGTTACTTCTTGTATACAAGCATACAAATACTAAAAAATTTGTTAGTATTATAACTGTATACAAATACAGTATTAAAAATCAATAATGTTAATATTTATTGTGAGTATTATTCTTCATTATTTTTTTTATAAAAAAATGTACCTGCATGCCAAACTTAATAATTAAATGAATTAAAATATTACAATTTAAATTCATATAATTTATAACTTATATTAAGTACATGTATATTATCAATTATATTATTATGTTCATTTATAAATATTGAATTGCAAAAATAATTAAATTAAATTTCAAGTACTATTTTTGCTATAAAAATCTACTAAAAAAAAATTATAAATTCTAAATATATGTGGAACACTTTAAGTGAAGTGTTCCAAATACTTGTGGAATACTATCATCATAGAGTATTGGAGTATGTACTCAAAATACTTTTAATATGTATTTTACTTAAGTCTGCATTCAGCTACCTACAATTTATATAAGTTAACGTACAAAAGTATATGATCTAAATTCTAAAGTAGTATGTCATGAATTCATGATACTCTTCTAAGTTAGGACTCAACCGCTCAATGCTGCACTTTATTAATGCGTAGTAATTATTAACAACAATGATATACAGAAATAAATACTCAAGAGGTATATTAATGATAAAAATGTATACCCAGAGTTTTTAAGAACTATAACAGAATAAAACTTTGTTAACATTGACAAAAAAACAATACATCATACTCGTATGTTGTTTCAAATACTGTAGGAATTCATTGTTCATGATTTTTCGAGTCTTTATTTAAGCGTAATAATCAAAACTTTTAAATAATACGAAAATATATTAATAATTAAAAACTGAAATTTTTAAAACTTATAGTTTAATAATTAATATTGTGCTATCATTTTACTTTATATTTTAAGAATTCATATGAACATAGTCTTAGAGTGATTTTTGAAATATTATTTTGTGTAAGCAATAAAATAGAATCAGAAATTACAAGCTTCATCTCAATAAACTGAATACGGAAGTTATTTTTGAAAAGTAATTTTCTTGATTGAAGTTAAAAACTTGAGTAGCAATTTAATATTTTATGTTAAAATATTTAATACTTACATTTTACTTTGGCCTTCTCTTTTTAAATGCAAGACTTTATAACTACTTTTAAATTTGCATTAATAATATGACTATTACACACCCTTCTCAATAAACTGTAAGAAATTCGAATTACAATTTATTTCACTTCTAAAACGCCATTCGCAATTATTATGTTCTGGTAGAAAAACAAAGAATGACAAATACCTGATGAGTCTTAAAAATTTGTTTGTAAGGTTTTATATATTTATTTTTATTTTTAAGTTAGATTAAGTTGGACGAGGCTATAAGATATATAACTATGAGTTGTTATTGTAATATTGCTTTACCTTACATCATTGTAGTAGTCTCCAGGGGCCCCATTCTGAACGGCGTACGAACGATTTCCGTACATTAGAATCGTTTGTATACCAATCATTCGTATAAATGGTATTTTGAAACGTCATACGAATGTTTCCGTATAATACGAATACTGTCTGTGTAAAATATATGTAAATTTTCTGTAGTTTTAAAAAAATGACTTTCATATTATATCTTTTTGGGTTGAATAATAATTGTAAAGTTAAAAAAAAATTTTTATTCCTCTAACGCCATGGTCAAATAATTGAATATGAACTACACACAAATAAATAGTAATAAAAATAGTAAAAAAAAAAAAGAGTTACGCATTGGGGTATATGAACAACTGTCATAATATGTTATAGTGAAAACTTTGAAAATATAAAACAAATCGTCGAATATTTTGTTGAAAATGTTACACTTTCGATCAAAAACGCTCAAAAATATTTTAAAATTATTCATTTGAAAGGAAATTTGGCTTTTATTCGTTTTAATTTTGCAAATCATCCTATAGCTATAAAACGCTTACAACTTCAACGTATTATCTGAAGCTATTGAATCTATATAAGATATTTCGGTGAACTTAAGTAACTCAAGCACCACTGGAACTGCTATTAAAAGCAAATGACAAACCGTTCTCAATAAAAATAAAGGATTTAAAATTGTCAATATTTCTATGTCCATTCCGTCAAATTTTGATGCATATTTAATAGTTTTTTTAATGCATTAAATTCACAGCCCTATTTAATACCAATATGTTTCTTATCGGCCATCGTGGTGTTTTTAGTAACGTATGTGTATATGGTAGTTAGTCTAGTAAGATACTTGGAGAAATTAAATTTTTGTATAATATATGTCTATTCATTTATTTTTGACTATTAGATATTTAAAAAATATATTGTTATTTTGAAGGAATAATTCTTAAAATTGAATGTCACAAAAAAATCGTTTACTACTGAATTTGTTCAACTTTAACCTATATTCGCGATCACTCTTAAATATATTCTATACGTTTGCATAGTTCAATTTACTTAAAAAAAGGATACTTATCTTATATAATAGTGGTACTTGGCAGTTAGTTATTTTTGATTTTTCTTTATAAATAAAATTGGATTGCATATAACTTGCATCCATTTGCATCAAAGTGAATCTATAATGACATATTTTTCATAGGATCAGATAATAAGCCAATTTAAAAACCTTTATCCATATCACTTAAAATATCAGGAATTAACCCAAAAGAGTAGTGTAGTAGAAAATATCCAACCGACTGCTCAGTAACTAAATAGAATTAGATGTATTGCATTGGCAAAATCGTCCCCACCTTGATTCGAAAATACGAGGGAGGCAAGATCCTCGGATTTCTTATCTTAATGTTCTTCCAAACCTCGGATTTCAACTTATTGCCTTTGATTGATGTTTATGACTTAGTATACGTCGAGTTGATAAATTTCGGGATACGATTCAATCAAACCAATACAATCAGTAACGTAAAATAATTCAATATTAACAACCATATAATCTTGCCAAATATATATTGAACAATATGAGGTAAACATTAACAATGCATATTTCTGCATATCTTGAATAACACGAATATAATGGCATTTTTCAAATGCAAAACGTAAAAAATACACAAATTTTATGGTATATTTCGTTACACGACATTTCATCGCGTAACGAGTATTACAGATGCCATGTTGTACAAACATTTCCAAATATAATTTTTATCTTATTATTGCATATTCATACAACTGAAGATTACCTATTGTATGATTAATGAATTTACTAGATAAAAGTTAGGACGCGTTTCGACATCATGTCGTTAGTAATTTACGTGCGTGGTGTGTACGTTGTCCTGTTATAAAATGACAATAATTGAAAGTACCATTACTAAACTTCGAAAAATTTTCAGGGAAATTGTTACTGTAGTTTTTAAATCCGATTGAAAAACACTATTTTGTAATATTTATAACCTAGCAATTTCATCAAGTAAGGTCTTTTTAACCCGTCGTTGGTGACGCTATGAGCATTTCGCTCACATTATTGTTATTTTGGGAACCATTGGCTTAAAATTAGTTTGATCATATCGATGTTATAAATATGCTTATACAAGTTACTAATGAAGATAATAACGTAAACATTAGCTAATCTATAAATAAACTGTCCATGATATTTTCGTCCAATGTTGACAGTACCGTATTTGTTAGCGTCGCGCTCGCACGTCACGGTTGGTGTATTTATTTTTCTCCATACATTTTTTTCTTTTTTGTCGTGTGGTGGAAGTTAGACAGTATTTTTTTGAATTATTATTCATTTATCCGAGTTATTTCGATTTCGGACATACAAATGGCTAATAAAAACCAAGTAAATGCTTGGTTAGAAGAATTCGACGACGATATAATTTTGAGTGATAGTGATGATTCCGTCAACGACCCTGACTTTATTGAACATCTGGACCATACTAGTGACCATCAACTTAGTGATTTAGAAAATGATGATGATTCATACGATACTGATGATAATTATGTTGCTACATCTGAAACTGATTTTTATTTGGGCAAAGACAACAAAACAAAATGGCTAAAAAATCGACTTGCCAATAATACCAAAAAACGAACCCATAATATAATTACTCAGCGTTCAGGTGTAAATTCAATAGCGAAACATGCTGTTAGTATGATAGACTGTTGGAAGTTGTTTTTTCCCGATTCCGTAATAAATGAAATAGTAGTATATACAAACAAATATTTAGATAAAATACGTAAAAAATATCAACGACAAAATATCATACCAGATACTGATAAAGACGAAATCGACGCGCTTTTTGGTCTTTTATATCTTGCTGGATTTTTACGCAGTAACCATCTAAATATAAGTATTTTGTGTTATATTATTTGTTAGAAGCATACAAAGCATTAATATTTATAAATAAAGCAACAAAACAGTTTTTATTTCACTCAAGATGGTCTAATTTAATATGTGAGCAAAACGATAACACGTCACTAACGATGTCAAAATATTAGCGTCACCAACGACGGGTTAATATTAATCAACATTTATAAAAATATAGAACCCCGTGTAATAATTTTATGTAATACATTTGAATACCATTAATAGTTTAGAATACTATTTTTTTAATTTTAAAACGTTTTTATTGTTTTTATGTATATTTAATCCTATTATTGGAAAAATGTTATATTTATTGCTTATTTTTAATAAACTAAATGAACATAATATGTTTATCGTTATTTATGATCTATAAATCTTAACTCTAATTATGACCATCATACAAACGTATGAATAAATGCAAAAACTCAAGTTAAATTCCCATATCGAACAACAGGTTCTTTCTAAACAAAAAATACTTGAGAATTTGTGGAGTTAAAAATAATAATATTCGAGCACCACGCCATGTTATTCTGACAAAATTCAGAAAAACTTTCAATTCGATTATTAAATGAATCTTTATACGACCTGAAATTATTTCAAATAATAGTTTAGATGAAAAATATAATATATTGGTATGTAATTTGTATAGATTATTTTGATCGAGAATTATACCAAAAAAAATAAAAATATTTCTTTATTTTATTTAATTTTGAAGGTAAAAAATATATAAATTAGTAAATAAATAAAAAATTAGAACGAAATCGTTGAGAAAAAAAACTTACTCTTCAAATTCCTGTTGAAGTGTTAAAATGCTCGTCACGATGCAACTATAGCCATGTTCACAGTTTTTTCTAATGGTTTGTAGAACTTCTAAATAACTTAAAAGTTTGTTCGTTGAAAGCCATTCAATTGTTTCATAACAATATAATATAATAATATAATTGAGATGAACACAGATAATAATATTATATGTCAATTAACGATCAAACATATCTGATGCAATGCAATATGCCTAACGTAGTTTATAACTCAAGTAAGACATGTGAGTATATTGAATAAAATATTTGTCACCAATCATTAATATACTGTAATCGTATTTGAATATAGATAGACTAGCAATAACATCAATATTATGTATGTCATCTTAAATTATGAAATAAATATCTAAATGAATAGTTCAAGTGACGAACAATAGTATGTAGATCATAATCGAACTCGAAGTACTACGAGAGTTTATAAATTCTAAAAGTAAATATTTATTATTTGGTCGTGTAATTCATTCATGTTACGACATAATAGGTACCAACAATATTATAATATAGAAACAAACCATTCTCTCGTCGAATGCGAATGAATTCAAGCATTCTAAGTCGAGTTTTTCAAGTCTTACATCTGAATAAGTTTCACACTCCAAGTCGATAAAATAAAAAAATCATTTACATGTTAAAATGATACGTATTTCCGTACGGGGTACAAAATAGTTTGAATTTTGTACGAAATGACTTCATTTGTTATTATTGCAGATAAGCGAACTCATATTTTAACCACATAATAATGGTTAGTTGGATACTATGCGCCGTAATACAACCGTGTAAGCACTACTTTTTTACATTTTAGCTTTTCGTCGATTTCATGAAACACACATTTTTTGCGGAACTTCTGAAACTATTCAAATATTGTGGCACTATATAGAAACGAAGACGTAGAAATGTTTGATATTAAGTATATTCCCAAACTATATCTTATACGATGCATTGAAGTTCATTATTGTATAGTGATCAGATTACATCATATGTAGTTGATTTTGCAAAACGTGTGACCGAATATTAGGTAGAGCGAAAATCCCGATTGGCTCTTACGGCATTTTAGCATTTTATTAACAAAATAATAATAATAATTGCAAACATTTTCCGAATACGCATTTTACAGAAAATGGTATACTGTAATAAAACGCACTTTTAATCCAAGGGATTGTTTTATACGCGTGACGGTAAGAAATGAATCGATAAACTCAGCGGCCACCGACAGTAAATAAAAGTAAAAAAAAAAAATCACAAGAAATTTGAGGGTTTTTTTTTTTTTTATTATTTTTGTTCGTCTAGTGGCCCGTAATAGAGATATTTGGCCAAGCGGATAGCAAAAATCGCATGATCCTTCGACGGTTCGGTTAGTAGAACGACCGATTCGACAGTACGCCCACGCGTCGAGTGGTGTCCGCTCAACGTTGGTGTACCGTTGCAGTGGTCATTCGTCGACTGGAAGGGGGGGGGGAATAAAATAAAAATAAAAAATAAAAACCCGACCGCTGTACAAACGTCCAACCGATTGTTTGCGGACAATGCTGCTGCACGCGCAGTGGTTACGGTATTATTTTGCGAACGGCGCACTGCTTTGCGTACCGATAGGGTGCAATTAAAATCGACTGACCCGAAAAAACGGAAACCAAATAAAACACGCCGTCGAGTCAATGTGCACGTGCGCGTCGAGCGGCGGGCCTGCGTGATTCGAATAAAACGTGTCCACCGGTGGCAATTACGATAATTGTCGGGCGACGCGGTCCGTTTCCTGGGCCGTGGGGGGGGGGGACGGCCGAGGGAACAAAACGAACGCGGACGGATAAACAACGAATGGTAAACGGACGAATGAATGATTGTTGACGAGGGCGGAACTCTTTTCGCCCAAAAATGACCTTCCTCTTTTTGCCCACGTCCTCTTTTAGACCAAAAATGAAAAAACAGTCTCCTCTCTTCGCCCAAAAATAATTGTATTCTTTTCGCCCATGGTTTCACGTTTTACATTTTGGAAACCACTTTCTCAAAATTAATAATTTTTAAAAAATCATATTTGATATTCGATAAAATCACGTTTTTTATTGTTATTAATATAGTCAGTCGAGAAAAGTGTATAAAGGTGCCGACTCTTCTATCGAAATATATAGTTTAAAACACTTTAACAAACGTTATAATTACTAAAAAATCATAATTAATATGAATATTTGTTTTTACAAAACACACTATTTATTTAAGTAGTAACCTGATCAAATTACTTATTAGTTATATTACGTCGATAACACTATTTTAAATACTTATTTTTAACACTTATTAAATTGTTATTAATTATTATTAATAATTATATATTTTTCTATTTTTTTATTTGATTATTATATGATTTTTTTAAAAATTATTAATTTTGAGACAGTGGTTTCCAAGATGTAAAACGTGAAACCATGGGCGAAAAGAGGAAACTGTTTTTTTTCATTTTTGGTCGAAAAGAGGAAGGTCATTTTTGGGCGAAAGGAGTACCGGCCGTTGACGAACGCGTGCGAATCCAATAGAGCGCTTTCGTCAATCGTTGTTGTTGTCGTTGTTCATTTATATGGGTCGTATGGAATTTCTGAACGCACACGATACGTGTGTGGTCCAAGGCGATCTGCACGGCTCCTCGCCGTTGCCTTCCCGTTGAAAACTGTTACGGTCGTAACTTACGGATTCGTACACACGCGCAGCTTGCCCGAGGAGCTTCGGTCGTATAAAACGGTATATGGGGCACGTGTGCGCCGCCCGACGAGCTGCGCAACGACTTCGGCGACTTTGCCACCGCCGCCGACGCGAACCGCACGACTCTTCGCGCGCGACCCACGCCCGCCCCCATTGCGCCGATCGGGGGTTGCGTCGAAACGGGGGAGGGGGAGGGGGAGAAAAAAAAAACCGCGATTGCAAAACGACGCGAGCTCGCGCACCGAGAAACGGGCGAGACGACCAAAAAGCGAACGTGGTGCACCGCATCGGTGTGTAACAGCCGTAGCCGTGGTACACGTGCGTCGGGTTCGGCAATGAACTGTCGTCGTGCCGCTCCTCCCGTTTTCCGACCTTACGCGCGCGGCTCCGCAACCCATTTCGTCCACGGGCAAATCAATAATTAATTTGTTTTTCGTTTACTTATAAACGCGCGCGCCCGACCGGTACCGGTACCGCGTGCTCCGCGGACGTATTCAACGCTCCGCGGTCCGGTATTTGCCGACGGCGGCACAACAAAACGTACGCCGCCCGTGTGCGCCGCGCGTACCGAACGCCTCGGGGGCGCGGTGACGTTATGCGGTACGTTCGTTTTTCGCGTACCAACAACGTTCTGTTTCGCGGTACGATCGAAACGCACTCCGCGCCCGTACGCGATCCGCGCTCCAACCGACGCGACCCGTTGCGAGATCTCGGCAAAACGCAGCACAACGCGGCACGACTGCGTACAAAGTCGGGGGTGGTAAAACAATCGACGAAACGCTCAACGGTTGCGCGCGTGCACACGTACTGGTGGTGGACGATTCGAACCGATCTCCGCCCGTCCAATCTTTCAAAACAACGGTCTAAACGCTCCCTTTCTTATAATGTCCCGATCACCATGATCATGTTTAACTGTTTACGCTCAACGCAACATGTCCACATATTCTTGTATTCTTGTATTCTTCTTGTATTCCACCCTACGCTGGTTGGTTTTGTTGTCGGACACGCCCTCTCCGCTCTTCCCCGTTTTCAGCTTGACAGTCCGGCATCAATGCCGACAAATGCAGTTCTCGGACGTCCTTGGTCTCTTTTACCTTCGAAATTTACCTTCTATTTTTCTATAAACGATTTCCTTTTAGTGCCTCGATATATGACCAATTATGTTCCATCGTCTGAGTTCATTCTCCGCGTTCATTTATTCCACTTATTGTGCTTCCGTTGGTTCTACCCAACTCACTTGCAACATTATTCTCCGGCACCACAACTCGGAGCTTTCATTGTGCCTTATTCAGTATATAGGTTTAGGCAGTCGTATAGCACCACATTCCATACATATAATTTTATGAAGCGTTTCCTCACCCAAATACTCATACCCATACTGTTGAAGCATACGTTATTTTTCTTGTTCAAGAAAACTTAATTTACCTGTGCAATTCTACATCTTATTTCCATGATGCCACCGACTTGGTTAATTGAGCTGCTTAATTATTTAAAATATTCCACTTTTTCAAGCAGCCGATCTCCTGCTTGGATATTAATCCTACAGATTCGGTCTAATTTTTAGCGATTTAAATCCTTCATTATTGGTTATTGGATAAATGTTAATATGAAAATCAATGAAGTTGTTTTGAATATTTAATAAATGTACTTTTTTAGGAAAAAAATATTATTTTAATTTTAAAATATTATAATTATAAAATTATATTATGTTATATTCACTTACTTAAATACTATGTTTTTAATTTATTATTAAGTAGATAAAAATGAATGAGAGGGTTGGCACTGGTCAGTTCCAATTGTGACTTAATGTCTCGATTAAATATAAATACAGTATTACCTCGTTAAGACGCTCTCAACGGTGTTGGTGAGTTGCGGCACAATCTCTAAATTAAGTACGAGTTGCGGACAGTATTTATAAAACAGACGTACGAGGTGCGTCCACATTTTATTTATCACTTCATATCAGCTTATCAGCGTTACTCAGAAGACATCACAAGGAGGTTGGCTGATTCGTCACCCAAAAATTTTTTTTTTTTTTACTTTTTATTAATATTTATGTAAAATGGCGAAATGTATAGTAATTTATGGTAAAATTAATTTTTTTAGATTATTGATTGAGCAAAAGCTTAAAACTTAACGATCAAACGAAATGAAACCGTTATATTTCTTTTTGTGCTAACTTTGTCATCTGTTGTTTTATAAATGCTTCTTTTTCACATATTTTCTTCGTTTTTATTCCATTGCTTCTACATTTGATATACGTTTTTGATTGCATTTCTACTAACACATCAATAAAATTATAGATATTAGGATGACTAAAGTAGAACGATGAATTTGGGGGACACATGGCGTCCGGGGATATATAGTTTTCGAAAAACATAGTCGGTAAATTGTACAACCCGATCATCTTTAGCAAGCCGTATTGCTAAAAATTCATCCTTGAAACAATCAATGACGTTGTCAGAACCCAAAAATGGCAAATTAAAAAAAAAATTTGAAATAATAACTTTTATCTGTATTTGTGTTATACATTTTCGTGAGTCCAAAACTTTGAATTTTCCTCCACCAACTTTGCCCTAAGTGAAATCGACATCCTCTTATTTTTGCATTAGGGAAGACTTCTGCCACAGCACTGTGGATAGCTTGTTCAAAATTTAAAAACAACTTCAGTAGGAGAGCACGTTAAACCAATGGACATGGAATGGCGAATTAACCCCGGGCCGTAATTAGTGATAAAACATGACCGGGCAACAATTCACCAGTTTCCAACACGTTAATGACATTTCGGGCCGCAACTCACCTATAGCCGCTCTCGAAGGGGAAGTCGTAAAACCGCGTATGATAACCCAGGTGGTATCCAGCATAATACGCTCTTTGCGCGTGCTATGTGGGATCCCGTTTGATACATTTTTAAAGCATTTTAAACGGGATACTAGACAAAATAAATTAGATATAATAATTAATGGTATTACATTTTATTTATTACATATAATGAACATAAAAATGAATATATAAATATAAAATGATACATATTTAGAATTTACAAGGTTGTTATATTGTATTATATACATTAAATATACAAATTAAGTTAAGTTATAATATTTATACTATGTATTATTTTTTGAAAAATAGAGGTAATGGTTTTGTATTAGGTATACTATGTATGTGGTAATAGTTTGTTATTACAATGAGTTTGTTCTATAATAATTTAATAATAACGCTTCCATCCAACCCAAGTATAAAAGCATATTTTCGAAGTTATCAATCGAAATAAGTGCCTGTCTCAATGAAGATATTGATTGTTTATTATCGATGTATTAATAGGGTATTTTTCAATGTATAAAAGGTCTGAGTGTCCAGAAAATAGAGCGGATTATGCGGGGTTGCGTATTAAGCGGGAGCCTTTTAAGCGTGTTTTTTCAATGCTAAAAGACCTACATGTACTAGGCATCGGAAAAAATGCACGTATTAAGAGGGAGCATCTTAATGGGGTTTTATTGTAATAAAAAATAACGTTTTCATGTTTCGTTGCATTTTAAACATTTTCATGCCTCCCCTGAAATTCAATCACACGCCTCTAAGGGAGCGCGTCCCTCTAATTTAAACCGCTGTTTTAAGAGATCTAATCATTTTTGTAAATATCGATTCAAATCGTTGATACGACATTGTATGGGAATCGAATCATCGTTGATCCAATTTCTGATATTTTCATAATGCTGACACTACCATTTGCTTTTATCACGAACTATTCATTCTGATTAAAATCGATTCGCTTACAAGAATCACTAAAAATTACTACACATTTCATATTTTCATATAATCTAGATCACTAGCAAATCAGTAAGAAGTGTCATGTATTGATTTAAAAATAAAAACAGCATTTAAAGTGGATTGGTCTTTTTTTTTTTTTTTTTTTGATCGATCTAATCATTCAGATTTAAACAGATTCAAAAGATCGATTAACTTCAAGAATCGCCCATCACTAGTACGTTTTAACTATACATTTCGAATTCGACTGCACAACACGGAGTCCCGATTCGAATTCACCGTACGAACGGCTTTTTGGAAAATCCCGCTCCCGTCGTCAGTCTTCAGAAATAGCGCATTTATTATAAATATACGTGTATGTTTATAATTGTTACATAGCATAACGTTGTTCCGATAAATGTCAACGCGCGGTAAAGCGTGAAACGTTCGACGAAGGGTGCGTACAGCCAGAGGAAAACCGTAACGCGACGCGCGGTTCCAATTTGCGCGCGGCCAACAGCGGTTCATGTGTCGTTGGTTCACCGACGTTGTTCGACGAGGGGCTGCAAGCGGACGTCGGCGCCCAGGCAACCGACCGTGCCGGAAACGTAATCTGGAAAGTTGCTCTCCAGCAGCCACGGCACGCCGCCCCGGTGGCCTGGCGCCACTTGCGTGGCCAGCCGGCCGCGGCCGTCGGATTTCCGGACCAGCGCGAACCGGTCGGGGCCGAAGCCGCCGCGGTCCGTGTCCCACGCGTACACGTCGCCCCGGCCGCCGTACCGGAAGTACAACGTGGTCCGGCCGTCCGTGCCCAGCAGCACCACGTTGTCGGGCTTGCGGCCCACTACGGTCACGTTGCCGCGCTGACGTTCCCGCCGCAAGTGGCGCGTGTCGATCGCGTACATCCGGTCGCTGGTCAGGTACGTCAGGTACAGCACGTTCTTGCCCGTCGACGGTCGCGCCAGCGCCACGTACATCGCGTCCCCGGGCCCTGTGCGGTCGCGGGCCACGGCCTCGGGCAGCACCGCCCGGTAACCGCAGTCGGCCGCCACGTCCCACACGATCACCGCCCGGGTGGCCGCGTCCGACACGTACACGAAAGCTCGCCCGTCGTCCCCGTAGTCGGCCGCGATGTAACCGAGCCGGCTGGCCGGGCACGCCAGACCCGACAGGTCGATCCGTTTCACCACCTGCGGATGGAAAAAAAAAAAAAAAAAAAAACGCAAACGCGTATGAAACGTCATTTTCCGCGGAACCATTTCGGACGGTCGGCGAGGGACGGGTGCATGCAGTGCCGGTGGACTTAAAACCTAGTGATTGTTTCGCGTCGTATTCAAGACGCGTTCAACTATTTCGGTTTTCTCACGCCGATAAGTTATTAACAACACTACGATCCGGGAGCGCGATACAAATGTTAGGTCTGTTGGCCATGGAGATCCTTACGGTTCGCGGACGAGCCGATTGCCACGTGTTACGCTGTACGCGACAGTAACGTTTTCAACGATCGCTCCGTGTTGGACAAGAGATAAACATCAAAGTACACGTGAACCAAATAAAATCACACGGTCGGATTTTACGACTTCTAACGATTCGTCATGCGCAGATGTTCCCCGAGGCTCGGTAAATCCGTCCGCACACAATAGCGACTTCCTCCCCGGTCCACCTCCCCGCGCGCCCGTGAGCACACCGCTGAATAGCGCGAATAACTTTAAGACGCGCACCGATCCTGATTTCACGAAACGTTATGTAACTGTTATTGTTTCCGTTATTATCATTTCCCTCGCGACGCGGTTTTACACACAAGCACGCACATATGTGTACTGTTTGTTCAGATCATCCGGCTTTCGATACGTTTTACAACGGTACAACCACTATACACAGTTCTATTCACGAGCACGGAGAGCTCTTGGCGCTTCGTCCTCTAGCCCACACCCCACCCGCCGCGCCCGCCCGTCAATTTCTAGTAGTATCGAAACTTTCACGTAAATTTCTTTTCGTTCGGTTTCCACCGCCGACAACATAATATCCGTTCGAGTGCAATCAATACGCGCGCACGTACACCTTACACTCATGCCCCGCCGCAGATTATTGTCTCTCATTTTTCCCGAGCGGTGCACCGATTCCGCAACTCACGATCCAATATTATGACCCCGGGTTACGAGTGCTCTCTTTTTTTTTTTTTTCCGTTGATTGCTTCGCCGCGCGGTTAGCAAGTAGCACGCGCTCACCACCGGGCCGACTCCGCGTCCTATTCAATACGCTACGTCCGGAACAAACATTTTTTACACGTACACGTCGTGTGCGTACAGGCGCGACTTAATATTTTCGGGGGTGCCTTCTGCGCAACCCCCCCCGTTGCGCCGATTGTCGTAAATATACCGTATGCGCACGGCCACGCACATGCACGGGAACGGGATGATGTATCTATGACGTGATCGAAGTTTTGATTAGTCGACGACGATCGCTCAGCGTAATCTGCCGCGAAACGGTGACGACGATTTTTCAAAATTAGGTTTTCGAAACGGAATATCGACCGCACCGCTACGGTTACGGTTCGGTGTAAGCGGACCCGCGGTCGACGGACTACGTACCTACATACGCCACGAATGAGACGCCCACGTGCGTTGTTAATGCGGTGCAACCGACCGACCGGAGAGTGAACACGAAACGACTGCCGTGCGCCACGCAGCCCACGGCGTATTCCGATTGTGCATCGTATTATAACGATCCCTCGTAAATACGGTATGTATCAGCGTACGCGTCGGTAACGAAAAAATGTTGAAAATCGCTTTCACCTGTACGCGCGCACAACGGAACTCAATTTTAATCGATCGGTACAACTTCGGTAAACCATCGGCTTCATCTTGGCAACGTTTCGGCGTGTCGAACCGGCCGCCTTATATATTATACATTACGCTAGTCGCGTCTGTGGCGATCCGTCGGTGCGCTTTTCTCGCGGACATTGCCGCGCGTTGACATAATTTTATCAAGACGATACAACGTGGTGTCGATCGAAGGGCGCGCGCGTTTCGTTCGCGCGGAGTGGGAGAAATGCGCGCGTGGACAAAGAGAGGCAGGAAACGCTGGCACGCTAAGGTATGCGCGTGCGGAGAGAGAAATATACCGTTTCGTAACTTCGGTACGCGCGTCATGAGAAACAAAAGGATTCTTTTTTCCGGTAGGCTGTGGAAAAGAAAAAAAAAAAAACGAAACCAATTAAAAATTTGAAATTTCGTTTACGTCAAGGGTCTTGTGAATAACTATTATTCAACGCGTACCACCCGTCTACAGCATGCGTAACAACAATAACGAACAATCCACCGCAACTGGTCTAATTTCTCAACGTCCCGAACATATTACATATTGGTTTACTTCTCAGGCATTTTTTGAAACTAATTGGGTCTTTGCCGTTACACGAAAATCTTAAACTCCGCCGGGAAACGTTACAGCATCGGTTTGTGGACAACAGTCGTTATTATTGTTAAACGTGTTCGGAAAGTTAACGTATCCATAGCGAGAACGCGCGTAATTATATTTTAAACACACTTCGCGACCGTAGCACGCGGACGGGGACGGGGTGTACGACGACTCATCACGTACCATGTTAAGATCCGCGAACGTGAATGTGCGTTCGCGATTTACGAATGATTCGATACAGTTAGAACCGATTGAGTTGATTTAACGTTGAAGAATGAATTGGTAGTAACGTTGATTATTTTACAGAACCAAAAATCCAAGAAGATTTAACAACCTTGGAGGCCTCTGTTAAATACACCACCGAGCCTACATTTATAAGTTTATAAAATGTATACATTTAAAATAAATCGTTAGAAAATTTGATAGAAGATATATCTTGTGTACACGCAAACAATCTAAATCAGTAGGTATTATTATCAGTAAGACAAGGATTTCAATTGAATTAAAATTATATTTAAATGATTCGAAGTGAATCATTGAGTCGATTCAATTAACTATATCGAATTAGGAGAATCGATTTGAAAAACTGAATTATATTTCCAATCCCTAATTTGAACGTGGTCATTTGGACGTTAAAAAACAAATATAGTATTACACAATGACGTATATATTACTTCTGTACAGGGGGGGGATCATTTGCAAACAAATCATTATTTTTGTTTTATCATCATTTTTTTTTTTACATTTCTAACGCCCTCGCATTAAAAAGATTATAACATTTAAAAAAAGGCCTAGGTGGGGAGGGTCTAACCCCCACATCACCTCCTTGTATATGCTATTGGTATTACATCGAATCGTATACTACGAATATATCGTATAATGTCGCATCGTTCACCGTTTATCGCATTTGTCAAAACCCTTCATTTGACAGAATACTTTATCATATTTGTTTTATGTATAGTTAACATTAATTTCAGTATTTTATTATTGGATATTTTTATTTTTTTGACGTCCTAAAATGCCCCTAAGTCCAAATTACCAAGTACAAATGTCACTACACCTAAATATTTATATTCGTATTTCGTATTGTTATACACCAGAGGCGGCCAAACTTTTTTCGGCCACGATCTACTAAAAATATACTTCACCTTTGAAGATCGACTTTCTTGGAAAAATATTTTTATTATTAAATAATTATAATTATTAAGAAACATACCTGCTTAAAGTGTATATAAACATATATAAAGTATTATAAACTAATTACTAATTACTAAAAATAATACAATAATTTCTAAAATCTAAATACTTAAATCTAATTGACATATTAATATTTATTTTGATGATCTGGGCATTGTTGAAGTGCCCGTGGCCTAAAAATAAAATTCTAACATGATCGACTTTGAAATCATCCGCGATCGACCATTTGGCCACCTCTATTATACACATCCGACGATTGATATTCTCACACATTGACATCGACTTCAGGAACGCTTTCATTAAATTTAGCGATTAGCGATGTGTGTAAAAGAACTGCGATTGAAAATTGCATTAGAAGTACTTCGAGTGTTTGCACTTTTTTCGGGGTTCAGCTCGGCAAACTGAAGTTTGAACAAATTTATACAAGCACAAACTATACTATCGAACAATTTTAATGTGATTAATTTGTGCAATTCGATAGGTTATAAAACTTAACAGTATAAAAGATTTAAAGAAATGATTATTCCAATTGTTAGAAGACTTAGAAAAATCGATGAATAAAAATCATCAACTACGGCTCATTAACTCTTACGATTTATTTGAATGGTAAATTTTTTGTTTCTTTAAAAATATTTGAAAAAGAATGATCACTCATACTTCTTCTTTGTAACCAATTACAAAGTATACTCGTTAATTCTGATTAATCGGAGGCAATTGAACGTATTGAAAATTTAATATGCGTTTTAAACGAAATTCGCATAAATTCACATAAAGAATCCAACATAATTTTTGAAAAAAGATTTGAAAATACTTAACGATCTAGAATGTGACATCAATATAGGTAGTTGAATTAAATAACAAATTTATAGAAATCAAATTCTTCTTCTTCTCAGGGGTATTATTTAATGTCTTATTCATAACATTTTTGAAACACAAAAAAACTACCTCCTCAACAGAACAATTCATAAATCATACGGAAATAATGTCTTCCTTAGAAACCCTTATTCTAAATCGCATTTTAAAGTGTTTCAAAGGAACGCCGGAAGAATGCTTAACTTTTTATAGTTCTGTTTTGTCGGACACTAGTGCGTTAAAAAATAATTTTTACTTTGGAAAACCACTTGGTCAAAACTAGATATAAATATAAAACCATCAAATACATTACAGCTGCATTCTTGATGTAATGGTATATTTTATCCGAACACGAAAAAGAAAAATGCTAGACATTTGGATTGCCCTTCCAGTGTCAACTGTGACAGCAGAACGAACTTTTTCAAGTCTACGCCACAAACATTAAAACATACTTGAGGTCAACAACAAGTGAAACCCGGCTACTCGATTTAGCTCTCCTTTCGATTCATTACAACATACCATTTGATCCAGTTGTAATTGTAACAAACTTTGCATCGTTATGAAAAATAATGAACTTTATTTTATAACTAGTTTTTTTTTTTTTTTTTTTTTTTCATACACTTTTGTAAAACGTTAATTTTTATAATGTTAATTTGAAAATGTGAAAACAAGTAAACAGTTTTCTTGAAAACAATTTTAATGCAATAAATATTAACACTTATTTGTTATTATAACGTTGTTCCGAATTCGTAATTCAATCTAAAAATGATAACCGTATTATAGCGACGCAGCTGACCACCGTCGTTTTCCGAAACCGGCGCCCCACAGCAGTCAGCGTTTCCAGATCAACACGTGATTCGCGTGACAATCGGAACCGTTAAGCGGGCGTGTTGCACGACACGATTCAAAACCGTTTGAACCGTACGGATTCGAATTCAATCCGAAACGTACGTGAAAGGTTCGGTCGAGAGGAAATTGAAAAGCTGAAAAACCGTTCCACGAGCTTAGCAGACGACGGATAGAACGTGCTGACCCCGACGACGATCGACAACGATGCCGCGCAACGATGGCGGTCGATATCGTTACGTTGATCAAACCGCCATAACGGTGCGTTAGCTGTCCAGCCGTGTTTCTCGTGTATATTTACAGTATGAAAACGTACATCGCGTTCATCTAGGCCGTCGGAACGTTACGTTGAATAATAATTGTATAATACAGCGGAATGCGCTTGTTGCGATGCCGTACACAACGATATTCCGGATGGAACACGATTCCCGGCCGTGGTCGGTTTTATAACTCACGCGGGCGTAATGTTTTCGGCGTCCGGATACAACGGATTGCGGTAACAACCTTCCGTTTCGTTGGGCCCCTCGAAGTCCGGTGATCGACAACAATCGGCAACGTGAAACAATATCGTACGGATACGTCGACGATAACGGTCGCCGAATCGCGGTACGCTATTGTCTACCGTCCTCGGGTTTGATGTCCGCGTAGAGGCGTTTATGCGCACATAATTGCGCTTGGACACTTCATTATTGTTGTTTTTTTTCCCGTCGTCGTTTACCAGTCACCGTTTTCGAATCCCTCCCCATCCCCGTGCATCGGACGAGCGCGCTCACTGCACCGCCGTGTCTTGCAATACGAATACGATGTCTTGCAATACTTACGACGTTGCGTAAGTCGGAATAGTGCAGCCGTACTAAGGATGTTTAGGGCACGAGGCGGATCAGTCCGGGCGCCCCTCAATCGTTACAATAATGTACGAGCATAGAAAACGAAAAACCACTCCGAGTTTGCAAAATGTGTTGGTGAGCGTAGTTTTCCGAACCTCGACCGATCAAGGTCGTTCAAATGCGTCGATACAGTTAATCATATTTTTAATAACTTCTCAACAATGTTTTACCAGTTTAATTTATTCCTAGATCATTTTTGAACAGCCATAGAAAATTAGAACTAGGATTCTGTCGCGTCGATACTTGCGATAACGAATCTCTATGTGAATCCGGATAAAATTATGTCATTTTTCGCATTCCGGCAATAACTATAATAAATCACAGTTGTAACTATATAGAAAAAATTAATTTTATTTAATTCAATTCGATTAAATATTTTATAAAGAAAATTAATTTATGGGAGTCCCATTTAAATTTTCTTATACGGGGACCTGGGGAAAACGGTCCCGTTACCCCCTACCTTCTTGCGACGGCTTTTAGTGCACCGACCGGATATTAAGACCGACTGGTTCCTTTTACCGTGTCGGTACATCATATCTGAATGCGGGTGAATTCGAATTCAGTATACCCTGTTCGTAGTTGGTGAATTAGACTATTTTCTTGTTCTTTATAATTTCGGCGTACCCTATACGTCAGACCTAATAAACAGTTCAATATTACACACATAGAAATATTAATCACAAGGTTAATAAACGGCGCAAAAAATTTTCAGATAAACGTGAACCAAAAATGATGTCAAAATATTCGTCCGTTCTCCGACTCGTAACGGAATTTTTCTAAACACAATCACAGCAACAACTCATACCATGCAGAAAGTCTTGAACAGCATTGTACAGACGTTAGCAATGACCAATATTCAATGAGTTACAGAAAAAAAAAAAAATTATCAATTTTTTACATTTCAAAATCAAATATAATATAATATTTGCTTAAATAATTATAATACATTATTCGATTTTGAAATATATAATATTAATATTAATATTATATATCACTCGATACATTATATTTATGGTAAACGATAATACGTACAAACAAACGAGTAACGTACATTACTGCAGTAGAATAATTCCGCGTGAGCTGTTTGACTCGGGTCACGCTCGGAGATTTTTTTAATTGGTGTTCCGAGTTTAAAAAAAAAAAAAACTACTTGATCATGTTGGACATTAATATGCTTTCAAATCGAGTGCTCTATGACACCGTGGCGTATCCAACAGATAAATCAGTGCCAGTTGAAGTGGATCACATACACGCGCGCGCACCAACGAGTTCATTTATGCCGATGTGCGCTCGAGGTCTTGCCACAATGAAATTGCCAACGCGCATTTACATACCGCTACTTTGTTATTTTGTTATTCGTTCGCCGATCGTTGTATTGTTACGCCAACTTTGACCGCGCATTAATTTCGATGGACAAAACTCTTAACTTTGATTGTCCGCTTCCTACACCAATGTTTGGATTATTAGCGATACGTAACGATTTTACATCGACGTACGCGGCGCTGCACAAGATCGTACACAATTTTTTTTTTTTTTCTCGAGCAACAAGACCGTGTTCGCAGCGGACAATTTTTTTCTCTGGTACAACGTTCGTTTAACATTAAAATCATCGTCTGTGAACTGCTATTCTCCTCTTCGGTCGTATTCTCATTTTTTACGTTTGTGTTGTATCTTAAATATTTTATTACACGCGTGCGTCCTAATAGTTTCCAGTTTTCAAACATTTCAACTTTGTTCGAATAAAAAGTTAATGATATTAAGTTAACAATATTTATCCCAACCGCACAACTTACTACACACTATTACCACGAGTAATAGAAAATTATTCGGCCACAAATTCACGGATACTGGAACTTTATGTGTCTAGCCTTACCTAGTTGAAGACACTTAAAGTTAACCGATTGCATAGCTTGGTGTTAAATTATATTTAGACGAAAATGTGGGAAAATTAATGTCTAGTATAAATATAAACGCGTTCACGACCGAAAAACGTGCGTTTCGATCTAAAAAACGTTTTGACCTTACGGGTGAAGTATAATAAAATATCTCTATCGGACAACGCCTACAGTGCTGCAGGGTAAAGAACGGGGGATTTATTTTATTCATAGACAATAAAGCGATATTTTGTAAATAGTTTACATATGATATTCTAGTTGTTGAAACGATGTTAAAAACCGAATTAAAGCTACTTGTATGTATTGAAACTAAATAAAAGCCCGCCAAATTTAAAACCATTAAAATCAATGGGGTTTAACATTTTTTTCTTTCTACAACAATGTTGTAGATTCTTAAAAATCTCAATCTATCTCTCACTCATCATAAATTGAACTGCTTGATGACATTTTTTTTGTAAATAAACATTGCGAATGAATTACACAAAACACGTAATGAATACTAATTTTTTTTTATTATTATTATTATTATTATTATTAATGATTAATGTATTTATTTACTTCGTGATTATTGCTTTTGCCATCCAGGTTGGGAAATACTGATTTAGATGATACAAGAATGTTACTTTTTTTAGAAATATTTCTTTTTACAGTGTTATAAGTTAATATTTAAATATTTCATAGCAAACGGGTACCACCATTCTGTGATATAAAACTAATGAAATTAATGAAAATATTTTATTTTTATTTTTATTTTCTTATATTAATATCAAAAATAATTTACCAGACCTCACTGAAAATGAAATCGTGTGGAGAATAATACTTACAATACTTTAACAAGAACAAAGAATTTAAAAAATTCTTAAAATATTATTAATTCTATTACTAACTAGATCAGGCCCGTTGGGATACACACACCAAATATTTGCATAAGATATATTTTTCATGAAAATTTGAATTATGTATTCAGATCACAACTGAATATTCCTATATTTTTTTATTGATTTATTTTTTTTTCAATTCACTCTTTTCTTATGTGTAAATTTATACTCAAAAGTTTCAACCGGAAAAATAACGAATTACACGTTATGATATACGAAACAGATATTTTTCGATTTTTTTCAGTAGTCCTACTAAACGCAAAAATAAATAGAAATCGATGGAATGTGTTAAATTTTTTATTAAGATTTTATATACCAAAATACGATAAGACCAATTGATTTTTCGAGTTATTTACTAAATGATAAAGGACACCTAGCTATATTTATTTTTGTCCATATTCGATCGAAATCTTTTTCAAATACGACAATTTATAGTTATGTTTAGAAATTTATAGAAACTACTTAGCTAATACAACAAATTAAAAAAAAAAAAAAAAAAAAAAAAAAAAAATAAGCATATTATTATATTAACATACTTAACCTGAAGTAAAATTTCAACACGGTATTTATATAAATAAGAAAAAGTGGAATGGACTACGTAATTAAATCCCAATGAATACTGTGTTGTTGTGATAAAATTTTAGAAATGAATTTAATTATTCGGAAATTTATTAGCTAGAATGCAATTATTGTAATAATAATAATTATTATTATTATTATAGGTACAATTATTTATAATGTGTGTTGGCCAATTTTTAGTTTTGAATTGAATTAAGTAAAAGGAAATTTGGTGGGTAAACCAAGTACATTATTATAGTTTATGGAGTTACAGGGCTACGAATAAATATAGATTAGTTGATTATTTCCATGGGATATCTGTGCATCGCCTTAAGCTTTTTGTTGTGACCACATTATAGGTCATGGCTAGCGGATCAAATAAACCGAGGACGTACGATCTGTTTATGCGTGTAACTATACGCTTAACTATACATACGTGCCTCGACGAAAAAACCAAAACGATTAATAACAGTTACTAAAAGATCTTTAACAATGTGAATTAATATTATTATTTTTTTTTTTCTTTAAAGAAGTCATGATTATTACGGACAACAATGATGTTTTTTCCCTGGATTTTTTTTGTGTTGTGAAATTAAACCAACATTTTCATCAGGCGCATCTCGTTGTATTGGAAATGAAACGCCGAAGATACTGCATTGATTTTTATCAGCAGTTTCTCGCAACGAAAGGAGAAACTGAGAATAAAATATTTAATTTCTTTCGACAAGTCGGTATTATTATTCGTATTTTACACTGATAAAAATGTGATATTTTAATACAAGTTCCGGAGTTGTTGAGTTTGCTCGAAGAATCGATAGTCAAGGACAATGGGATATGATTATTTTTGATATTAAAAATGTTCGTCATTGGACCAACCGACTTCGAATCTCAACGAACAATTTATTCACGCCTTAGAGTAGAGTCGCCGTACATTTATATGGCGAAATCGGGACGAAACAAACACATTATTGAATAATATAATTATTATTGCTTTAATTATTTTTAATATACTGAGAGGACACCATTAATGTCCGGCAATATAATATTTAAAAATATTTATGTAAAATAAAATATATTAGTTATATATTTCTATGTCTAAATTACATATTATGTTTTATTATGTACTGTTAATCGATTACTATTAAAAACGTACTTTGAGATAAAATCATCGAAATTAAAAATTAAACAATTCAACATTTCCTCTAAACATTCAAGCCGGGACATATAAACATCCACAAACATTTTTCGGGACACCAAGATACGAAGTCCAAGACCGGTGATAATCCCGGTTTTCCGGGATGTATGGCAACCCTATTTTAAATGATAAATCAGGTCCCGTGGTTATAACTTATACAACATAGAGACGATTTATTTATTTTTTTATTTTTATACATTTTTTTTTTTTTATATAAAGTTTTTAAATAACATGCATGAATATTATATTAAAGAAAACCAGTAAAATCTGATGCAACAATCTATAGATATATTGTTTTAATTATAACAATTCAATTTTAAGAAAGTTTCAAGTACAAAAAAAAAATATATAAAAGACAACTCACATTATCTAAACAGTTAATTTTTATTTGATCTACGAAAGAGAAAATGTGGTTTTATGTTGTACCATAACATCAGGTAGTATAAGCAGAGAAACTAAAACATACAAAACCAAATCGAATATCGATTAAATGATATTGCAGTTGAAACTATTTGAAACCTAAAAAGCATTTAGATAATTATTTCAGGCGAATTCTGGATCTATTACTTTTCTAGAAGTCCGGTTATATTAGTAAAAACATTAAGAAAAATTTAATATCTGTTGTTACACAGTCCATAAACGAATAGAAAACAAAAAGTTTTGTTTAGAATAAATTATTATTCACGACGAGTATTGTTTACCAGAATCGTTATCTCTAACAGTTATTTTAACCGTAGCTGATAAGATCTAACAGATGGATAAATATTGTTTAATCTACTTGTATAGTAAAATCACGAAGTTATCAAAAATAATTTGATGGACATTAGTTTCCAAATATTTATGTAGAAGTCTACATATGCGGAATTTAAAAATTATTTCATAATATATTTTGCTACTGTGAAGGTCAAAATACCCGGATTTTTTTAACACACATGCACGATTGAATTATTTCAAGACGTTGCAGACAATCTAATGTGTAATTGTGATCGTTAATCATAACAGGAATTGCATAATGTTTATTTGGAATTAATACTTATAGATTTCTATAAGATAATAATTTATATTCTGTTCAATGTAAGCGCATAATATTACATTATTGATCGTGACTTTTAGAGAAAAATACCTTGTATGCGCAAGTGTAATTAACATCAGTTGTTAATTTTTTTTGTTTTTTGTCTAAATCGTATTGGATACGTGTATAAGTCATAACTAACTTCCGTTATTAAATGATTATAATCACAAATATTGATAGGAATGTAGTTTAGTTAACTACGGTTACCTTATAATCTGTCAGTGCCCATCGAATGTATACCGCTTTAGAAATTGGAATATCAACGCAGTTAAACCTTTCAAAGAACAATTCGGCACAAGTCCCTTTATAATCTGTTCCTACTCCCCTACGATTAAGTTATTCCGTTTAATATCATAATTTTATATATATATATATATATATATATATATAGAGAGAGAGAGAGAATGGAAGGAGAGAATTATGAGCTAAATTACAATAACATAAGTTTCGTGGGTCCATCCCTTGTGCGCCAGCCATACGTGTCCTTTAGTAATAATGCAATTTCCAACACTCAGCAGGGGTGGCGACGCGGCAGATATCATGATTGTCGTACGTGGTTAGTCTGAACTTGACGGGAGGTCAATGAACGTGCTCGAGGGTGTTGTGGACAAAGAGAAGGGTTCTGAAAATCATTTTTGGAGCTGTACAGATTATGTACTCTTGAAAGGATGGAAGGGATGTAATTTCGATCAACCGGCTAACTAACAAGATTCAATTGCGATATGCTTCTCATATTTATAAGTTATAAATGGCAATCTTCCATTTTCAATGGGTTTCAAAATATTTCCCACTCAAGTCTCGGGAATTTATCCTAACATCATTAAATTGTAGTATGCGATTCATTTAAAAAACAATACTTGGCAATGAAGCGAAAAATGTCATTTAAATTTCATTTTCGATGATTTTTTTGGAGAATCATTAAAAAAGTACTGCCTGATTACCAAAATTGTGCAACATAAATTTTTTGAAAATTTGATTTACTAATTATTGAGAACATTTTTAAAACTACCGATTTTATCGAAAATACACACAATTGATTTTTAACTTAGCCATTTGTATAACTCTGCTACTTACATTACCCGATCAATTAGTTATACGACCACGAAAATATATCATGTTCGAGCTTTCGAAATTTTCCGTACACTAAAGATAATTCAAAAATCTCTTGACAATGAAATACTGCGAAGAAAAGAAGAAAAAACTCGATAACCTTTTTTCCGACAACAGGCTCACGTGCGTATAACAGTTACAAATACTTATAATGTCGATATAGCCAAGCATAAGGGTAAACTTTTAGTTCATGGCAAGAACTATGTATAAGACCCTCGAGGGTCCTGCACACGAAAAGCCGTCTTAACGAATGGACGACTAAACCCATTGAAACGGGAATAATTCCGAACGAAGGAGTAGCAGATGGATACAATTGTACAAGGGGTAATACAATCCGGAGTACATTAATCCGAACGAAGGTAGGGTGAAAGCCGAAATGCGAAACTATTTCGCGGAAGTAAGGGATGTGGATCCCTAGCAAAACGTTGTTGGAGCGCGGATAAATCCAAAACGGTTGATTTCTGGAAAATTGAAATCCCGCAAGGGAATAAATCAACACCGAGTGTCTGCGTGAGGAACGAATTTGAAAAGTTTTGACCAGCGAAATAATATAATATTAGACGACGCAATCCGAAGCTAAGTAGCGCATAAAAGAGGATCTCGGCGTTTGGTGCGCATTGCAGTAGATACCGTACGGAAAGCAAAATTTTTTAACACCGCTGAAAACCGTCTGCGGTAACCCACCACCCGATATCCAGCGCACCCTAGTATGGGATATACGGCGAGGATAGGACGCGGACACCACGCGGCTCGTTAGGTTCGGGAACAGAGCATATTTTAACATACAAAATACGTGGTGCTAGTTGACCCCAGTGCTAATTGAATGCTACCCAGTGGCGGCGGGTGATCACCGACCAACACATTCTGATAACGACCGGAGTGACAGGAGTCGATTTTCCCTGTATGTTCCTCCGCAGAAAAACACCACCACGTCGGTAGACGATTCCACTGAAGTTCCACCTCTAGCGCAAACTACTTAAAATACGTTCCGTTCGGGACACACCCGGGGACGCCGACGTCCGACACGGATCGCGCGCGCTTCACGTACCTCGTCCGTCTTGACGTCCACGGCGAAGATCCTGGGCCGCGCTCGGCGCACCGGCCGCTCCATGGTGTTGACCAGCCCGGAGTCGAGCAGCCACAGCACGCCAGTCGGGTCCAGGTGCATGTCGACGGCGTTCTGCACGGCGTCCGGGTCGCCCTCGACGTGCGTCGACCAGCGCGGGTACGGCACCAGCGCGGGCCAACACCTGTCCGCGCCGCCGCAGCCCAACCGTACCGCGGACACGGTGAACGGCACGCCGGGCCGGAACCGCGGCGTCAGCACGAACGCCCGGTCGCCCCACACCTGGGCCCGCGTGCCGATCACGTTGCCGGCCACGTGCACGTTCTCGGCAGCGGCGCACGGCCACTCGACGTTCCGGCCGTTGAGGATGTGCACGGCGTCGGCGCCGCTGTCGGCCCGCCTCGCGACACCCGCGTACACGACCACCGCGGCCACGGTCAGCGCGACGGCCGCGGCCGCGGTGAACCCGGACATCGGGCGCAACGGTGCGTTCGAACGGGCTTAGACGGCGGCGACCGAGCCGTCCGCGAACGCGGCGCTGCACGGCTACGGGAACCGCACCGTACGACCACGGGGCTATGCGGTCGCGTCCGGTCGTGTCGGCACCGCTTCGCGTTATGCCGAAACTTCGCAACGGCTCTCCGTCGACACTCAAACGACAGATAAACGTATGTAAACATTGCTACGCCGTTATCGCTACATACGTGTCGACGTATGTGTTTTTTCTTTCTCGTACGTCTCGCGAAGTTTCGTGTTTTTGTTGGTTTTTCCCTCCGCGCGCGCGTTTTGTTTTGGTTTCTCCGTTGTTTTCTCTCGTCGCGCCCGACCGCTGTTTGTAAATATTTCGTCGGCCGCCAGTGACATTGACTACACCGTCGGTCGCGCGCGCACACCTCTCGTCGACCGAAGGCCAAGGTCTCGACGTGTGTAAGCGGATTTTTCCGTTCGGACCTCCTAAGCGTTATCGTTATTGTTCCTTTTTCTCCGGCCACCGGCTGATCGGCACCGTTCCACCGATCTTCGCGCTTCTCTGCTTTCCGCTTTCGATCGTAGTATGTTTCACGCCCTAGATCCGTAGCCACTTCACTTATGGGTTCGAGTGGGGTGGCCTTCCTCCCCCGTTCTTCACTTCTATCGATCCTTCTGTTGTTCTAGATTATAACGCGGCAGTGTACGTCCAATAAGCTTAACTCTCCGTTTAATCTTCAGAGCTTTGAGAAGTCTCTTACTCCACGAAAAACTTCCTCATCTGTTATACGATCTACCCATCTTATTTTAAGAATCATCCTACATCACCACGCTTTAAAGCATTTTATTTTTCTCATCTTTAACTTATCGTCCACGTTTCACTTGCTACAGTCGTTTCACCGGTACCGATAACGCGTGTTTGTCGGGACGCAAAGGACGCAGAGGCGCTCTGAGAGTTCGGTCGAGACCGCTAAACGTCCTAGCCGTTCCGGTACACCGTCCTTTGTCTACGTGTAGGCCTTAAGGATTTTCAGTTATACACCCCCGAAGTGTTGCGTTCTCGTTTACATCTCGTTGGCTGACGAAAAACCGAAACGGTGCCGTATCGTGTCCCGCGGTCGACCCCGCCGGAGGATAAAGCTTTTGCGCTATAATATATGTATGTTTTGTAGGGCGGTTGCGAACCCCGGCCGAACACGTTATGATATACTATATAAACCGCAATAATAAAATAATAAATGCCCGCGGTCATACCGTTTTCCATTGGCGCCGCTGTCACTTTCATAAACGCACCGACAAACACACACCAAGCACACACGCCGATTTTACCGTTTTTCACACATTCGTTCGCACGGAAAAGGGCTAAACCAGTCAGTCGGATATGACAACTAGTGCGCGTATATTTATATGTGTGTTGCACGTTCTCGCGAACAATAACAATATAAACAATATAACACGACGAAAACCGTACTTTCGAAAAGTGCCTTGTTTTTTTTTTTTTTTTTTTTTTAATATTATTTTTCGGACACACGCGTGAGCGTATTATTAATGTACGTACGATTTTTGCAATCGCAAAAACGAAACGAAATTTTCAGTGCACGACCGTTGCGACGATTAAACTCGATAAAAATGAAGTGTGCATACATTTTTGCTCGAGTTGACAGCAGCGGTTCGTACACACGAAACATTCGTATAATCTTATCCAAGTAAGACATGACGATCGAATAGCGATCTTCATTAGTTAAACGTACGGTTGTGTGGTACACGGTTAGTTTACACGTAGTTAAACGTGCAGATCGGAACGGTTGTTTCCTTTTACGCAAGATCAACGGCATAACAATTCTTTAGAGTACGATCGATGCCGGTTCGACATTGTGCTGCAAAACTACTGGGAGTATAATTAATTTAATAATATATAATTTAGCGCGGCGTTGCAAACTCGTATTGTTACAACACATGTAGAACAATAATGAGAATTCACGTCGCCCGGGAAATATAAATCTAAATCGCGTAAAAAATATTATTTTTGGACAGCCGTTCGCCTAATATGCGACTGTGTGTAATACGCGACCGAGTCTCGAAACCGTTTTCGATCAGTGTTGTGGATCGTGTCAAGCTCACGGCGGCGACACGACACTGGTAATGGATAATAAGTACCGCGCGTGCTTATTAGTGCATCGGTATGTGTACGTATCTGGAAGGCAAGGCCCCTGTATCAAACGATTGCGGTGTTGAACGAGCAAAACCGTTTACAAAGCCGCTAAAAATTTACATTTCTTGAACTTTTCCATGTTTGACATATTATTGCGTTGCGTTTGGAGCACGCGCGTGGACTGGTTTACGCAACAACAATGCACCTGTTATTGTTACCTCGCGGACACGCCCTACAGGTATTTTTATGTTTTAATATCGTTATACTTTGATGACGTATTCGACGAGAGTCGACCGATAAATCTATTATATTGGTTCCTTCGCTTGTATAATATTAAAAAACGCGCGACTTAAAAAACACACGAAACGTACACCAACGAGCTCCGTAGCAATCGCTGTTACTACACTCACATGACTAATGACTGTGGAAATGACGACTGAGTTCGTTTCGACGTAACAATCGGTCAAAACGCGTGAAGGAAACCAGATGGACGCAGACGATCCAGCTTTTACTAATGCCCTCGAAAGCATGGCTGTCGAATTCACATCGTTCGTATAATGAATATAAACGAATGAAAATATTAATTACTTATTAATCATTAAAATTAATTACCCTCGGTACACACCATCGAGCATTTAAAATAGCATGTATAAAAATGTAATCAAAAAAATTATTATTCAAATCATTATACATTCTACATACCTATACACCTATACGTGTACTCAAAGTTTTTTGTAATGCTTGATTACGACCAAACACGGTTTTGTTAAACTCCGATCTATTCAGATAATTTAAAGCAGCTCATGTGTATTCGAGTATTCAATCTTTTAGCCTTCAAACGTGTTCGTGCTTAAAATTACAGGAGAATGTTTGAATCGTTTAAAACGGTATTGATGATTTCAAGAAATTCAATATCGTTACATTCTATAATTATTAACAATAAGAGGAAAACAATTAATCGAAATGCCCTGAAACCATGACGATCAAAGCCTCCAATTTATACGAAATTTAAAAATAAAATCATTAATGAGTGTTAAACGACAACGTTATGACGTGATAAGCGTTTAAACAAATATCTGTTTTCCACATTTTCCTATTGGCCGATCTGCGCAACCTCGTATAGTCCTTTGATAAAAATAAATCATACACGTAGCGAAGAAACATTATACGAACATTAGATAGGTTAGGAAAATATAATTTACATATCATACGTACGGTTAAAGAACGGGGTTATTAATGGGGAGGATAACGAAAAAAGAATAATGCAATTACTGTGAGCGCACGAAGATATATTCAATCATCCATTGGGCGTGCACGTTATAGTTCAATTACTAATACGTATAAATGATTATATTTGGTATAAATTACGTACGTAGACCAATCGAACTATTCGCGAATGCGTTTTATGCGTTTTCATGGCGGAAAATACAACGTTTTTTACTCCCTGCGCGAGAAACGTGTCCGTGATGTAACCTATGTTCAACATGTTTGGTAATGGGATTAGTTTTTTTTTTTTTTTTTAGCGGCAGATAAAGTCCATGACTTCAGTGGAACGTAATGATGATATCGCTTGTTTTAAAAAGTACACGAAACACGGACACGGTGTAAGTGTGAACTCGAAGTAAAAAGCGAAAAAATGCATAACGCCGTGTAAATGTTAAACACCAATGCACATTTAGAACGAGAATCGTCGGTAACCACTACGACTGCAGCGAAAGTTACGACCGCGACCATCCGACACGCAACTGGCATACTTTAAGTATTACACATATGTTGTTTATCGATACGTTTAAAAGCCATAAAAAGGATTGTAAAATCTCAACGGGACTGCAACGATGTTCCGCGTCGACCACCGCACGCACGAACTTGTACGACTTGATGTATGCGTGTAACGCGTATTACCAGGTCCCTTGCGCGCACTTTTGACTTCAAACGATTTATTAGCAAAATATGAATACCGTACCATGATGATCAGAACTCGGATTTATAAATCACTAAAAAGTACCGAAATATGCAATGTTTTAGAGCCTAGATTGTTTTAAAAACAAACGCCATCAATTGCCATAAAAAAAAATATGAAAAATAGCGAAAAAAATACTTTTTTTCTTCTTCTGTTTCAACGATTTAAAAAGAAATCTATTCATAAAAATTTTAAAAAGAAATAGGATTCTTCTATTCCAGTCACTATACTGTTTTCTATAATATTAATTTAAATTACTCACAAGGTTTTTGAAAAATACGAAATAAACTAAATTTAATAGATGGAAGAAGAACATAACTGAAGTTTGTTGAATTTCTAAGAGTATGCAAAAATTAACAGAATCAAATTTTAGAATTGAAATGCTAGACCTGTAGGATAAATATATAGCTAACTCTGTCAATTTTTATCGGTATTCGGTTATTATTCGCAAATGCTATAGATCTGAATCTTGGTGGTGATAGCCGCAATGCCTTCCACGTAGGTCCTAAAGGATTGCTTATCATCCGTCACTATGCGTCTGCGACAATACGGGCCAACGAGTTTTAAATAAACCTTGTGCGCAAGAATCCGCTACAAATTATACAAATTACTTTATTATTGTATTATGTACAACTAAAACCGCGGTAGTCAGCCATCGAAAGAATCAAAACTTAAGCTAATGTAAACCGATGAATATAAAAATTATCAATTATTAGATAGCGTTTTAATGAAATATACGGTTGTAATTATAATCACGAGTACCGTATAGTTATTTTTCGTACATAGCTTTTGGTTACGAACCATGTCCAATTACGAAAAAACGATTGTTCCAAATATTTAAACTAAACATTCCTCGTGGCGGCAAGCCTGTCAAAAATTGAATTTATTAATAACATCGTAATGCTACAGATATACACAATGTTATTGCGAAATCGTAAGCGTATTTGGGCCACGGCACACCTCTAAAACGAAAGGTTCGATTAAAATTTAAATACAGACAATTCTTACCATTATTTTCATTTTTTCAACAGTTCTCAATTTTTCTACACTTGATAATATAAAAAAGCAAAATTAAAAATCCAAATTGTACATGGTTTTTCTTCTTTTTTATAAATTATTTATTTTTCACAATGACAATAATTGTTGTGGAAGTGGTGGTCGAATTATAGTTTTGATTAAAAAATCCATCCGGTGATGGAACTTCATGACAGCAGAAAATTTTTAATCATTTAAAAGGTCCCGGCACCATTTGCGTGTCAAACGCTTTCTGGGATCACCTGATACGTTGAGAACATATATAAATTTGAAATAAGAGGTGATTGGACGGGCCTAAATAGAAGCGTTTATAGAAGTTTTAGTTACTTCTTTTACCGTTGGAACGGAGAGGTCATTGTGGAGTGTGTCATTTGAGACAAAGAAAGGAACTTGTAATTTTACGGAGGAATTTAAATTGGAACTTATGCATTTTGTTTATATTCGAAGGTTTGATTGAACCCCATTTACTACATGACCATATATGTTTCAAGACAAGTTTATAAAGGAGTATTTTATTGTTAAAATTTATGTCATTGGAAGTTAGAAGGAATCGCACCTATCAGGATCGGTTGTTAAGATTAATTCGTTTGGCAAGGACATGGTGAGCCCGGGTCAGCCGTCGGTCCAGATGGAGACCTAGATAGCAAATTGTTTGTGTTGGGTAGATTAAGGGTTGTGGTTGTGAAGTTTCTTGGTCATTGTGTGAAAGTGCAACGAGTTGATTTTGATTCATTAATCTTGATTCCCTATTCCGAATTCTTATATCCGAATTTGTGGATAAACATTGTGGAATTCTGTATTTTAATAAAAAATCAATATATTACAAAATATGTGTAGTTATCAAAATTTTATTATGAGTCCTACATAAAATAATACTAATTCATTTTTCCAAACTCTGAAATCTGAATTTAGAGTAAAATCAAGATAAGAATTTTTTATTCCAAGAATCCGGATTTCTCCTATCGCTAGTATAGGTGTAGTGCATAAACATAATATTTTATAAATATTTAATTACGTGGAATAAAAATCATATCCATAAGTACTGTAGGACTGAGAAAATAACGTGAAAGAGAGTGACAACATTGATCGTTTTCTACCGGACGTTATGTTTGTTCCTCGAAGCCGTAAGGAACGATAAAATAATTCAGTGTTCTTTATCAAAACTAACTCGTGTGTGTGTGTGTGTGTGTACGGGAAATTGTTTCTGTTATTAATACCAGTGAAACAAATAAAATTTAACGTTACACTTATTTTGGTCAGAACACGATTTTCGTTTTATTCCATGGGCTATAAATCAAACAAACGTTTAAAAGCAATCTTCACGTAAAAATGAAATAATAATAATAAAAAAAAAAAACCCCTAACAAAACTGTTTCTTCTCGACTCCGTAAAATATTAAAAATATCGTATCAAATTGAATTCCGCCGTGGTTCTTACAATTTTCCCAAAGCTGGTTACACACTAAGCGTTTTAACCTAACCTATCACTAATGTAAGAGTTTTTAAAGCGCAGCGTTCAACCGCGTAGAATTAAAAACGAGCATCTAGAAGCGCAGACCGCCGTCGTACGGTTCGGTATACGCCTATATTCAAACCGTAGGTACGGTATTATTTTTCGGCGTTCGAACGTTACGTTTTTAAAACGCGCACGCCAGCGTCTAAGACGCGTAGTACGTGACCGGTTTTTAGTAAATCGAAATTTTTAAATCGTAAATTGAATCCAATCTAAGTCGACTAAGGTTTTAAACCGACGGTCAACATATCTGTGTAATTGTGTAATATTTTATTGTTTTCGAACAGTTTTTGCGTACGCGTTTCTCGCGTGGGACCTCTTACCCAGTGCAATATCCTCGCGTCTATTGTCCTGCACGTCATGTGTTCAAACGTAGGCACCACGTTAACCCGACACCTTGATAAGTGTACCGCACTCGGTTACCGTTCGGAAACCGGTTTCGCGATTCCATAACCGCTGCAACCGTCCGATTGCCTAACACCCGGATGCATGTGCAAATAAAGATCACTAGTAACGTTGTAGAGACACTACTAACTTTCGCTATTACTTGCCACGTGTCATCTCCGATAACTCTTCGCTCGGGATAAACGTTTCATTTCATAACTGACCCTCGGGCACGTGCGTATTACTCTACGTTTGGTATAATAAAACGTAGTGCTAGACAATTTACATAAGTGCGCTCGATAAAGAAAGCGAATGTGGTTTTTTTTACATGTATAAATAATAATAATCGCAATAATAAACGTATTGTTAATAATAATAGCCACGCGCGTAGGTATAATTTATTTATTGCTATTATCATAATTGTTCAACATGTTATTTATTATGCATACAATATTACATGGCATTGTACCTGAATCGCCGAGCTTGGATCCCATTGCACTCCATACCCATTTATCCTTTTATCTACCTGTTTAATGAGGTACGTTATTGACATGGACACGTGTGCACTACATAGTGACCATGTAAAAATGTTACCATTACTTCTCCTTCCCCGCATACCGTCACCCGACCCGTTTAGAAATATCGCTCGTTTCTTTAATCGAGGTAATAGCGTGTTTACCATTGATAGTTATCCATATTCGTGTGACTAGGAAATATAGCTACAATACCTCCTGTGCACCAGACGTTTGTAATCTGATGATCAAAGGACCCACCCACACGTGAAATATTACGTATAAGTTTCAGGCTTTGAGTGTTAAGCAAACTATAATTTTACATATTGCAAATAGTTCGTGTTGTAGACGATATTGACCTTTCTCGGGTATGCAAATAAAATGACCTGAGAAATCAAGAAAAACACACGTAGTTCGAGTTAAAAAATATATGCAGTGTTGCGAAAAGTTTTAATAATAAACATAATTTCGTTGTACTATTAAAAAAAAAAAAAAAAATTTTCAGTTCGCAAATTTCTTATTTTCAAATAGAAATGAAACGAAAATTCGACTAAATATTTATCAAGAATAAATTCTGTTTTACGTGTGTTGAAAATTCAACTTATGCGTTGCAAAAAGGTCGTTTAGTCGAAGGTCTATTGAAAAATGTGCAATTTCGTTTTTCTATGGTTTTCTTATTTTCATTGATTTTGCAACGAAGGACGGACGCAAAAAAAATTGTAAACACATATTCGATTCGGCACAATAATAGTACGATATGTGAACGTACATACGAGCGAATAACACGTTTTGAGAAAATCGTACGTTTTGTGTAGACTAACGTGCCCCGTTAAAGCACACGTCCGGAACAGTTTAAACGGACTCGATCGTAATCGGTCGAACGTTTTTCCGCCAGTGATTGCTGCGAAACGCTGACTGGTACCTACATATTTTAAAATAACATATTACGTCCGTAACACAGCGTAAAAGTACGAAAAAAAAAATATTTTTTTAACCGACGCACGGCGTTTACCAATTCATTGTCCGACGTATCTAATTTTGGCGGTCACCAAGCCGATAAAAAATTGATTCGTGGCTTATCTCGTGGAAAAAGTTGGGAAGCGCTGTGCTACACTATAAAAATGAGCGCGTTAGAGATGATGATTTTACGGCTACAGCCACACAAATCTTGCACCTATAGCGGGTATATATTTCATTCGTATTGACACGGTTTCTTAACGATTGTTAAGTGCAGAACGATCAAGGAGCACGAAAAAGAAAACGTTGTTCGAAAAATTATTCCTTATTTTTCTCTACTTCCGTAAACGTTAGTGAAATATTTATACGTGTATATTGACAATGATCGATGCA
Source organism: Sipha flava (assembly GCF_003268045.1). Classification (NCBI taxonomy): domain Eukaryota; kingdom Metazoa; phylum Arthropoda; class Insecta; order Hemiptera; family Aphididae; genus Sipha; species Sipha flava. The sequence goes on along the minus strand of NW_020273622.1, from coordinate 791,264 downwards.
GATTAACGGAGCAAACGCGGTGAGCGTTCTGTAGTGCAAAACGAATGGGCACTGCGAGACCGAACACGGGGAGTTCGTCCCAAGACAGGTTTCGTTTGCGACCACACAACTGACGGGTTCCGTGTTAACGAATAGCAAGTCATCGTGCACACCGACCACGGTGGCCACAAGTCGACCACACCGAACTTACGAGACGCCGATGACGCCCTCCTGTCCGCGCCTCACGGTTCGCGGATAGAACGTGGGACAGACTCGCGCCCGGAGACGTGCACCACTCGGTCCGGGCGCAGGGCAGCGCGAGCCGACGACCGAGCGGGCAGTGGCGCAACTACACACTTGGGACCCTAAAGACAAATATAAAATTAAGCCCAGTTACCAAAAATGTAAATGGTCTCAAACAATTCACAGTACAACGCTTCCTCCCTTCCTATGAGATGATCAAAATCATTCCGTCGTTAATAATTTCATAAGATTAAAAATAATTCTATAAACTAACTTTTTTAAATATTATAATTATATAGGTAAAAATTGGCATTTATATTTCAAGAGCCTTTTTTTGTGAAAAATCGTCTACAAAACGCTTAACCCTTAAACTTAATTACTGTAAACAGTAACCGTCCACGCGATACCACTCGTGGTGTTCAGGTAGTCCCAATGTTACATGGCGTACATATACTTGGGCGGGTTTTATCTTAATCGATATAATTTCTTTCTCGATTTATTTTAATCTAGCATGCGAAACGTGTGTTTTTTTCTAGTCACTACAATTTCAGTTGTTCGGGAAGCGTGATTTCGCAACTACAATTGCCTATATTCAACTATCAATACGAATTCAATTTTTATCATTAAAATATTTCTATACGAAACACAATTCGCAAGAAAAATTATATGGTAGTCAGCAAGTAATAAATACGGCATGTATATTTTAAATGTTAACTGACCATCCTGTTAAACAATAACTAATTTTAGATTTAGAACAATCTCGTCAATAATAAGAAAATTAATATTTTATATCTTTGTAAAATCCAATCGGAAGTTCTACGCAAAAGGAACATTTATTAACATTTATCGATTACAACTAAACATTTTCTTGAATACTTATTAATAATTCATCGGACATTTTTTTTTTTTTTGCAGACACGTCCGTAAACCATAATCCGTCCGGATTTGATGTTGAGCTGGTGGTCTGTCGTTCATGCCTCACTGGCGTAAACATTCATTTTCATTCGCCCAAAACACGCTTCTTTTGGTGGTAAGAAGTATCTCGCCCAAAACTAATGCTTCTCGCCGGGTTTTTGATTCTAACGCTCTAAATTATGTATATTTAAATGTGAAGCTCACTAATATAAAAAAAATAAACATATTTATATACACCGGCGATATAAGCTTTCTATATATGAAAGTAGATCGATCGAGGGTCGATATCGACAGCGATGGCAGTGACGTGATAATCGAAACCACCGATATTTTTGGCACGTTTATATTATCGTCTCACGCGCACGACAGCAAAACCGAGTGATGCGATAATCATCCGTCAATGCGGAGCTATAGGTGATGTTAAGACGAAAAACAAACGACATTTTGCCCTATAATCGGATCTGCGCGTTATATATAATAAACAATAATAATAAAGCCGATAGAACGTCATACGTGTACATCAACACGTTTTTGGTTTTGGGGCGAGGGAGGGTTCACCTGCAACTCATCGATCGGCGAATCGTTCCCTCGCACGTCCAACAACCCGTATTATTATTTATCGGATAAGTCGACGGGACAAAATGGCGGAATGGTGTTTAGTGTCGAAAATTGCTTCGATACGTCTGATATCACGACGTATACTTGTCGGCTTGCTTTCCGAGCCGAGCTGTAAATAAATTAAAGTTTGCCAATCCCATACATATAAACGATATCTCTTTCGCGAAAAAAAAAAAATGTCCACGGTTATCCGAAAGGGAGAAAATCGAAATAAGAGTGTCAATTATTTTTCAAGGCAAGGTTAGTCTGGCAGTCGTTTCAAAAATGTATTTTTGTCTCACGTGGAGAATAAATATATTGTAAATTTTGTTTATAGATATATGTCGGCTCTTGGGAGAGATAATACCCCGGAACATAATACCTATTCCCTTGTAAATACATTACCGGAGACGCGCGTGTATATTGATTGTATTGTGATCAACGGAGTGGAAAAGTGATGATCATATTGACTTTGTCCCCCGTACGAACATATTTCGCGAAATCAGGCTCTTTCTATGCATATTATATTCTCGATGAAGACAATATAAACTTCATAAATATTATATTTTTATATCGTATAATCTGGACTTATATGAATAGTAAGCGACTTACGTTGGACAAAGGATGTACGTACCGTGTACTCGGACGAAAAACCGACCCTTTTATCATTATTATACGTATCACAATATATTTATACATTATGTTAACTCCGACGACAGGGTTCGCACAATAGGAATTTATACATATCGATGATGTTTTGTTAGAAGACCGTGCCTATACCGCATAATTGAAATTGTTCAGGAGAAACGAAATAGAATTTTTAAAAATGTTGTCGTTGAAATCATCGGACAAATCTCGGACCTACGTTCGTATAGAAGACATGTATGTTAATAATTTGATTAAGTTTATCATTTCAATTTTTGAAGATATGTACATGAATTATATTCGTTATTATTCTAAGTGATAGTAGCGGTGCAAACCATTAGCACCCATCGCACCTTTTTTATAACGCATTTGCACTCGAAATATTTTCAATACAAATGTATTAAACCCGTACAACGTTACTAAACTGTACTCTGGAATACAAGCAATACCTTTTAAAGTTAATACTATTGTACATATTATTTATCAGTTTTAACTATTTTTAATTTTTACGTCACACTCTCTTGTATGCGTATTGCAACTTTATACAAACTACAAATCCTTAACTAGAATATGATACGTGAGTTGCGAGTGTGTAAAAATGGATTTTAATATAATAAATCAGGTTTTGAAACCGCTCTCGGAAAAATTGGTTACCAGTTGCCGGTCTCTGTGGTTTGTAGAAATAGCGGTAATCGATTCCCGGTTACCAAAATAACTATAACAAATGAGGCTACCGATTATCTTTTTAGAAGCGGTTTTAAATCATCAAACTTACCGATAATCACTTTTAAATCGGGTTTTCGTTTCTTTTTCAACACTCGATTTTCTTTTATTGAACTTAAATCTTAAGTACTCTTAACAAACCATTTATGCATGTTGTTGTGATGTGACTTTAGGTAAGAATAGACACAAAAAAAAATAAAATACTGCATAACTACATAAGTAAGTATACTTATATCTTTTTTTTTCTTTAAAATAGATAAAAAATTTTAAAAATATTAAATAAATGATAATAGTTTGATTAACATGAAAAAAATTTAAATACAAAACACTCTATACTAATCAGAGTTCAAATTTAAAACTTGAAAAACTTAAAATAATTAACAAAAAATTTAATCTGTGAATTCCATAATTTTCACTGTATATTATATAAGTGTATAAGTATACATTGTATACTTATAAAAATATTAAATTTTCGTACCCATCTTATATGCTCATATAATAATTTCATAATAATAATAATAATAAAATAATAATAATTTCATTGTGTAAATCAGATGGCAATAATGATCTTAGGTCACTACGTATAAACTTGATCCCAGAAAATGTACGTTCTATGATTACTTATAACAGTTTAATCTTAAATAATTTAATAATATTTAACTATACGAGTACAGCTAAATGCCTACTAATAATTACTATAGTAGTATAATATACTAATCTACTTAATTTAAGTATTTATCAAGATAAAAATAATCTATAATATGAATCACAATGACAACGTTGTAAGTGAAATGAGCGCATATGGGCTATAAATCGGCAGGTAGTACCTTATCTTTCAGGCGCATCTATCCACATCCCTGCAAATGTACTACTCTGAGGCACAAATAGGTTCTAGCCAATAATAGCCGTGGTATGCGCCCTTTACTTTAGCGAATGTTTACTCGTGTGGTACCTATACTCCCATTTACCAGTTTAGTATGTTAAAATCTAAAAACTTAAACAAAATACAAGTATAATAATAATATTTTCGAATGCTATTTAAATTTAATTCATGTAATTGGGTCATAACCCGTATATCATTTCAATAAATAAATAATATTATATTAATATTTACATAATCGGTAGTATCATAATTATTATTTAAAAGCAATGTATTATTGATAATGATTAACAGTGATTATTTTGTATGATTTTCGTTCCAAATATCCAAATTAATATTATATATATTATATTATTATAATAATAACTTAAATTATCAATTAAATAATGAAACGAACTTTTATCAAATATCGATCAACTGCCGTTTAGTTAACTGTTACTTAATAATATATTTAATAATAAAAAACAATTTTAAATTTTAAAAAACACGGAAATTCAAGTATATTATCCAAGAAATATTTGAGAAAATCACCATTAGTTCCTGTGACAAACGCCATTTTAACATTTTCTGTATGAATATTTTTTTTTATTTTAGAGCTTTTGGATTTCTCATTACTGATATACAGTGAATAATCCTCAATATTTGTAATCACCATTTTTATAGATTATACGGCTATTTTTTCTGAAAATTTAAATACCAAAAACTAATTTTTCGATTTTCTGTGGTATACGCCCTTTTAACAAAACACCATCGATATTCACAGCAAAAACATCAATAAAGTCCTTATTATTTATTTAATATTTGAAATTACGATACGCATTTATTCATATTGAAATTAAATATACTAATTAGAGACCGGGACTAGAAGTGGACAGTATAAATTGAATTAATAAATAAAATTGTTCATACATTAACATTTGATTATATAAAATTAATTAAAAACGTGCTTATTAAATATTAACGATAAGTAAAAACTATTACACATCACAGCTTGTGGCGGTGTTTTTAGAATTAGAATTTTTTTTAAAAATATATGTTTATATAATAATATATAATTTCCAAGTTAATCTATCCATTTACCAGTTAAATTTAGTTTTTATTTATTTAGATTGTATTCGTAACGAAATTATATTTTCTATACACAGTGCAGTGTTACACTGTACGGATAAGACTATTATAAATGTTCTATTTGATTCAAATATTTTCGTACTAATTATTCGAATGACTGGACGATTAAGATCAAGTAACTACGGTTTCGGATTTATCGTAAAATTATCGTAGAAAAATTGAATTTTTCAAGTATTTTTCGGCTGCGCGTTGAAGCGTTTCTATAGACATCCATTCGGTGCGGCATTGTTTCCACAGACGAGATGATACGTACCGTCAAACTATTCCATAACGACCGGTATTGTTTTGACTAGAAAAAGAAGACCGGTCGACCTGTTGTGGCCGACCACCCGAACGTGGACCGCGACACGGTGATGGACGGCGACCGCGCGTGGTAGTACGCGGCCAAACTGGTGCGGATTGCGGACGACGAGGTTGGGCCCAAGGACGTGCGGGTGCTGTTGCCGAAAGCGTTTGCGGCGGGCGAAACGTGCTCTGCATGCAACTAGAGCTCAATTATCGAGGGAGCTGAAATTACTGAAAATAAAACTAAATGGTATTTAACTGTAACTATTAAAAATTATGAAGATCTTAAAAAAAAAAAAACAGGAGTACTACATTTGAGCTCAGGGTTGCTAAAAATCCTATTGCGCCCACCTAGTTGCGTCTATGTCTGCGTGGCGCCGGTCCGGACAAAGTGCATACTAACTCGACACTAATCGTCACGTACCTGTTAGAAGGTAACGCGTTCGCCGTGCGCACCGGGTACCTTCAACTTAACCTGCGCAGGATGTCCGACTAGGTCGTTGTCGAACCAGTCGGAACGGTACTTGGTTGTATACCGATTGCCGCGTTCGTCTGGAATATAGGGGTGTCGAACTGACGCTGTACAACGCGTTGTCCCGTCTAGGGGTGGACGAGTTGCCGAGAAATTTACTGTGGTCGTAACATTCGTTTCGGGCATCGTAGCACAGCGAAAAAATTACGCTGTTACCGTTGTCGCCGATTTGAAGTGAACGACGAAAACTCGATGAACATCGGGGCGCAACGAAATTACAAACGCTGCCAAGTGTTAACGCTTATCGAAAAATGATTGCAAAGGCAACGGATTAGGTTTGTTATTATGTTAGTATAGATTTGGTCAACATTGCAATTTTCCCGTTACGTGTACTACTCGAAGAAAGAGGACGAGTTATAGATAATTATCTCACCGGCAGGGACGTGACGCGTGAGAAAATGAACCGGTTCAAAAGTGTACAAGTTATTGCCTACCCATGATTATCACTAGAAATAGATAGACGAGCGGAGTGCAGGCGGTTTTGAGGAAAAACAGCGTGACACGTTTGGACGACAACGAGTAAGGTAGCGAACTGATACTGATCGGTTATGGCAGTGCTTCTCAAACTTTTTTGTCATGAGGCCCCCTAAATTTATTGTAAAACTGTCAAGGCTCCTTTAATCAAAATAATAAATAATTTTTTCTTAATTATAAATTCAAATTCCCATACTATTTTACACAGTATAACTATTAACATGTATGTCGAAGTAATGTTTTTTAATATAGGTTTTGAAAAAATTGTATTATAATATTAAGCTTTATATACGTATAAACACAAATAAAATATTAAAGCCTAATGAAAATAGTTACGGTCCTCCGGTATTATAGTCACGGCCTCCTAAAGAGTAGCGGTTCTCGGTTTGAGAAGCACTGCGTTATGCAATATAGATGTAGTTATCCTCTGTTCCAGCATATCCTACCCTGCGGTACGCGCGCACCCTTGTGGGTACTCGAAAAAAAATGGATGATGGCGGGAAAATTTAGAATTTGATTTATTTAATCGACTCGTTTCGGAATTAGGCAATAAATGATAAAAAAAAAAAATAATAATAATAATCATCGAACCGTGATTTAAATAGCATGTGAATGGTTTGTCGTCGATCCTCATTCACATCTAGAAAAATTATTCATTACTGGAATGGTACAGAAATCGTTTCGTCACAATTGTAAAAGTTAAACAATTTCAAATTTGATCGAATGTATTGAAATCAATCGTAGTTTGTACCGCAACAGAAATGTTCTTCCCTCGAATCGACTCTTGGATACAAATGCTCGTGAAAAACGACCTGCGGAAAAAGAACAGTCTCGACCAAGTAAATCGATGTCTCGGCACTGACGGATTTGGCTAACGATTCGATGTTGCAAGTGGACACCGGCCGACGCGAGTGTTTGTTAACACTTTTACCACAAACGTCGACTTGTTGGTATGGTGAAATAGTCTTGGGAGTAAAACAACTCGCACACTCTTTCGACCAGTTCAGAGCGCGAGACACGGGGACACGGTTAGGCAACTAGTGTTACGTGCATGTGGAAACGCCGAGTCGGACGAACCTCGACGAAACGAGAAAACCTACGAAAACTGTTAACGCTATAACAAGATTTGCGAACAATTACCTAATTGATTCGTGACGCGATGTTAAGCATTCAAACGGTAAATCGTTAATAATTGGTCTGAACAATTCCATTTAACACGTCGCAAACAACTCGGCGGCGCTGCTCATTTGAACGCTGTACGAAAAATATATTATTTTTATTGTTCAGCGTCCACATGCGTGTTTGTACAGGACTATTTCCCGAACGAAACGCACCGCGTTTTCGATGGTTACGATTTATCAACATGAATAAATACCGATACGGTCCGTTGTTCAAATTAACGTCATTGTGCAGTTGCTATAATAACAGACCGTGTGTACGTTTTAATCGATCGGAAAGACGCGTAGAACGCGGGCAAGCGTCCGTCCACGATTACCTAAAAAAGGCCCGGACGAAAACACGGTGTATAACTAGCGATTAACTTCTGTCACGTAATAATTGTTAAGCAATGAAAATCCTACGTTTATGAATGGAAAATAACAGTTTTGTTTTTTTTTTTATTCGACTTAAGATTTTGTTAAAATTGTTATTGGTTGGTTGCATAGAGAACCTGCCTGTCGTTTCAGATAACAATGGGGCTTAACCGAAGTCGAACGCGCGTACGCATGAAATCATCAGTAAAATGAACGAATTTAAATAGCCTCGGGATTTGATTACAAAAAAAAAAAAAGTTTAAAAAATTCAAAATGTTTGAACCGCGAAGCACGCGACGGACAGCGAAAAGTTATTTTTCTCAGTCCATCAAGGAATAAGAATATAAATTTGACTACAAGTGTTCAATGTAAACCGATTATATTTGAACAGTACTGAAATCAAAAAAATTAATTTCTACGGAGATATCACCGTTGGGATATCACGATGAACCTCTTTGTACACAGCTAAATTGATTTAACGAATAAACGGTATTTGTCCTATTTCGAACAATAACTCGAAAGAATTAGAAAATTTTAAAATTCAATAGACATATTATTGATGGAAACGTCTTTTGTCTTTTCCGTATAATAGTGTTTTCTTTTTTAAACCGTACAACGCTGCAGACGGCAATATTCATACTGGATCGGCCCATTACAGTTAAGTCGCTATTAATTTATTATAACCGATGGTTAGACTGCGGTAAAGATATTCAGACGTCGTAGATCTCATTAACGATAGAACACGACGGATCGTTCACGAAGATCCAGCTGAAATGATTCGTAATACATTTCAAGCCGGTCGTCGACGATGATTCAATACGCGATGACAAGAAAAAATAAACGAAAAAAACCCGTACTGCCGAACGTTTAATGTGAAACGCACTAGATTGAACAATGTACATCATTTATTCCAGCGAGCACCGCTTACGAGCCAAATATTATAACAGTAAATAACCGTGAACCGTGACGGGATAGGAAAATAATACGACCATTATCTTCGTCGGTAGTGATAAATCGAATAAGACAAAAGTATCGGATACGTAGTGTTTCGAAACGATTAGTAATTGGATCGGTGACGAAACGAAATCGCAAGTAAAACGAATGATGTTAATGGTTTTTTTTCGCAATATTTATAATTATTATAATTTCAATTGTTTTTGTTTTCATATCGATCATTTGTTTACGGTACTCGCGTATTGTCATACGCGCTCGTGCGCCGGTGCGCTCAATGCTACTGCTGCAACTCAAGGCGTTCGGCACACTAAAACCACGTGGACGAGTAATTTTGGTGGCTCGCAGAAACACGTCGTCGTATTCGTGGCGCGGCGACCGCGGTGCAAATATTATAATACTAAATATTATCGTATTGATTTCTCGCGGGAAACACGACACGGTAATAATAATAACGTAACATCAACCCATTAGACGCGGGCCTCGTCCCAGGTAGTCGAACAGTCCCGCGGTCAGTCCGACTTACCGCAAAATGTAATACTCCTCCGGTCCCGGTTACCGTGGCCAACTAAGTGGTAAACCACGTTCGCCCAGCGAAAATATAACACTGTTTTAGGGTCCTGGATCAAATTGATGTACGGAAGAAAACGGAATAATTGGGAGAAAAATCCTTGCACTCCAGATACGTTACGTGGACAAAACTCGTCGGATCGCCTATACGTGTGCAAAGTCAACACAATGAGTCTACAATACAAGTCCATCAAATATTAGTAAATTCCATATTTCGGCCAACCATAATTAGGACTCGGTCGCTTATGCGCTTGAAATGACTGTAATGTGTACGCATTTATGCACTAAAAAATAAACAAATATGCATTTGGAATATGTAGATAAAACATGAAAATGCATTTGACTAAAAAAAAAAATAATAAAACTTTTTTACCTTTAGTAATACAGATTAAAAATTAACAATTTGTATGTACTGATTTTTATTAGTTGATAATTTTATATTTTATATTTTCTTAGTATATTATATACTAATTTAAAATGCAATCTTTACACTGTGATACAATGGTTTTTTAATTTTATCAAACTTGAATTAAAAAAATTTGGGACAAACACAATTATACGGTTTGATAATTTATCATTTAAAATTAATCATTTAAATTGTTTTTAGAAAAGTTCGAAAATATATTGAAATATGCATTTATATTCTTGAATTAATTAATAAATAACTGAATTAAAATTCGAGAATATGAATTTAAAATATAAAACCATAAAATATGCAAAAATATGCAAAAAAAAAAAAGGAATAGTATTATTTGATTTGGTAGAACATGAATCAACTTTGTATCCAGGTCCGCATTAAATTGGACTAATAGAAAAATTTACAATGTCATGAACATCCGAGCCCTAATTATGATTGACAAACTTATGCTCTGCACATTAATGGAGTTAGCGGGGTGTAAAGGATGCCATGCACCGGGGCCTCAAACTCTAAGTGATCTCTAGAACCAAAATATAAAATTGAATTTTTTGTTTCTTTTTTTTTTTTTTTTTTGACGTTTTCGTGGTTTTTTATATTTATTCGTTGTATTTCATTCGGCAGCGTTTGATAATAAATGTATAAATCAAAATGTCTGAACGTATAATTAAAAGTGATGCATGAAAACAAAAAATAAAAATTACTTTTACAAATATTTTTTTTTTTTTTTATAAAAGGTGCCACTAATTGATATTTACACCCCCCGAAACTCCTGATCCGGCACTGGTTGTGCATAGTTTACCGCATGACCGTGGGCATAACTTTACACTGTGGTCCACCACCGAACGCGAGTACCGAATGTTATCATAAAATACTTATCAAAGGCTGTCTGAAAAAATATGAAATTAAGTTTACAGGACTTTTTAGAATAAACCGTGATTTTTTTAATTTCATATTGCATTTAATAAGAGACGATTAAACATTAATTTGTTTTTATATTAATAAATAATATATTTATAAGAAAACAAGTATCACCTGAAGAAAATTTGGCGGTTACATTGAGTTAAGTAAAACGTTTAGATTAGGTACTAATAAAGTATTGCAAAATAAAAACACAGGTTTATTTATGGAATACAATTGTCTTAAACAATACATAATTTGTATCGTAATTAAAAAAAAAAAAATGCCTTTATTATTAGTACAAATAATACGTAACTACGAGTATATTTAATTTACTTATAAAAAATTAATTTAAAAAAAATTAAAATACATTATAAGATTATATTTTTAATCATAATATTACATATACAATGAATTTGTTTTATATTACTTTTAAACTCAATAGAATGACGTTAACATATTCGCTTGGTGGTCCAAACTTATTAAACACTTACATAAGCTAGTGAATCTAGTGATAGTAGACTATAAAGTAATTAAAAGTAGGTTAAATGTGTGGAATTAACTACTTGTAAAATAGTTTATACAATTATCTGCAGCTTGAAGTTCCAAGTCAGTCACAACTGTTAACATTTTCAATTTTGTCAGTGAAATTAAACGTGGAGGCAATCTTTTAACAAATATTTTTATTTTTTTTCTCCGTCGAAACGACCGTCAAAGGTCTTTGTCGATATCTTTTTCACTTGAGAGGGTAAAGTGGAGTGTAGTACCTGCACCTGCTTCTTTAAGTAGAAAATTATCTCGTATGAGGACTTCTCTCCCAGAGGAGTTGGTTAGGTGAAGATCAGTGTAGAGCAACCATAACGGTGGCAAAGGGAGAGACTACAGAATATTTTTTACGCTAAGGCGGATTCGAACTGATGACTACCCATGTCGTAACAAACTGTGTCTCCACTGCATTACATTAGACAGATATAACTAAACTTTTGAAGAAATTATCAACTCATCACACTCTTCCACATTTGTTTTTTTTTTTTTTTGCGAATAGTTACATCATAATGCGTTCAATCTTTTGTCCTACAATTCGATAATTTTTACATTTTTTCTCTTATTAATATTTTTTCAT